>NC_045794.1:20224841-20535467 GCF_009873245.2 Balaenoptera musculus | reverse complement strand
AGAGGACAAGGGTAACTTGTGAAGGTGACAAATTGAGTGAATTTATCTCAGTACTTCAAGAATTAATTACTGGGACTTCCCTGGTAGTCCAGTGGCTAAGACCCCACGCTCCCAGTGCAGAAGGCCCGGGTTCAATCCCTCAGGGAACTAGATTCCACATGCTGCAACCAAGAGTTCGCATGCCGCAACTAAAAGATCCTGTGAGCTGCAACTACGACCCAGCGCAGCCAATAAATAAATAGATAGATTGATAAATAAATGAATAAATAAATATTAAAGAATTAATTATTATGTAAACTACTTGTTGACTTCCCTCCCATCCCCACCCCTTGTTTATTATTTCTCAGAAATGTAGAGTCATCTAGGCATGCAATTTGCCAATGCAGAGGGCATACAGATTTACCTCAGTTCTCCTCATTCTCCATCTGGGGGCTGCAAGAATCTTCTCAGATCTTAAACAGGTAGGCACGTCCTTGTGCACAGGCCCTATCTAGATTTTTTTTTTTAACATCTAACAGAAATACAGAAATGTGGCTCTAGTGCACAGGAAGAGATCTCCTATTCCCACTGCCTCATATTATATGAGGGAAGGGCTTGTTTCTGGGTAACATGAAGCATTTGTCATCATTTTTCTGCCAGAAGAGTACAGAGTAAATCTAGAACCCACAAATTCATTGCTTCCAGGACACCTCTGTCTCTGACAACTTCATTTCCCAGAATGCAATGCCACTCTGCCCTCTCTCCCTTCCTTTCCTGGGTTGAGCTGCAATATTGGTAGTTGTAGACTTCAAGCAAATGTGGGAAGAGGACTGCTGACAGGACAGAGAGTAGCCTCTTCATAAATCAGTTCCAGGACGTAGCAGAGGGGTGGCTGCTTCATTTTCAAGTTCTGTTTTAGGGTGGGGTTGAGTGAGTAGAGGTCCGAGTGACGCTTCTTTCCACCTTCAGTTTTGGTTCAGCTGTTTCAGAGATCATCGTGATTAATGGCAATTTCATACAGAACCTCATTAGTCATTGGTTAATTCAACACATATTAATTGTTGACCTACTATGTTAGTCACCTAGCAGATGACTACTAGGTTAGTCATCTCTACCTGAAAATGAATATTCACGCTATGTACTATGGCAGATAGCCAGTACAACTAAAATCTGTGAATGGATAACAGCTCTCCATGTGTTGCTCAAAATACAGGCTCCTGATGACCTACCAAGTTAAGACAAACTCTGTGGAATGATGTTCAAAGCCATATTTAGTCCCAAACTACTTTTACAAATTTTTGCCCACATTTTTCTCTCCTTTTTGTCCCTCTGGAAACCAAATTAGGCTTGACTTTCTGAGCGGAGTTCTTCCCATCGTTCATTTGTTTGTTTTCCTCCTACCTATGCTCCCTTTGTTATTTTTGCATGTTGAAAATATGTATCATTTAAATTAATTCTCCGTTCTTAAAGCCTTTTCTGATACCCCCAGATTAAATGGGAACTCTCTCCTTTATACTCTTAAATACTTTGTACCTATTCCTGTAAAATTAACATTTTGATTTATTCTTAGCATTTGTATACTTGTAGTGATATCCTAAGCTCTATTAGAGTAGGAATTGTATTCTGCTTGCCTTTCCACTAACAGTAATTTATACAAAGTAAAATCTCAATATATATTAGAAGGGAAATGAAGTAACTTTGACATATTTCTCTGATTTGGCTTCTACTGGTATGTAACTTTTTTTGAGTTCCATGTGTTATCTTGAGAAAAAGTATTTCCATTGTACAAATCTAACAATAAATATAGAATTTGACATTTTCCCTCCTTTCTCTCTTCCAGTGATAATATGTATTTGATGATGTTAATTCTTGTGAGGGTAAACCTTTGATGGCATCCTTGGAAGCCAGTTTCTGGAAAGATATTCCAAACATGCAATTGTCTTTCTTTACTATCGGAAGTAGACTTGAGACTCAGGAGAGTGTTGTCTCTATTTTTTAGAAAATGAAATATTGAAATAAAATATTTTAGTTAGACTAGTCTAGTGCAAAACAATTCTTCTTTCTCTACACCCATCATGTATAACATTCTTCTTATTTCTGATAAATTATGAAGTTTCTACTTTTGAATTTAAGAAATATGTCCTAATACACATTATCTTTTCCTCCTGGGGCAGCAGGTTGAATTTGTCTAAACGTTCTAATAAAGAGTTCTGTGTATTTGGCCTTATCGGTGGCATAAGTAGAAAAACTACTACTTACAGACACCGCTATTGTTACCATCAAAAAAAAAAAAAAAGAAAGGAAAGAAAAAAACCTTTGTTTTAAAATTTGCTTGGACTGAGTGCATAGACTCCATTTCCTGAAGTGTAGAGTGATATAGGCCGCTACATAAATAATGAAAGTAACTGCAAAACCCATGTCCCGCTAATACTCCCTTGATATTAAACAAGGGCAGTTCTGTCTTTAAAATACTAAACCGTTTATTCTTATAACATTCAATCTCTTCTAGGAATTTCAAGTGCTTTTGAACTTATAGATTGTTTCGGATTATTCACAGTAAGTGACCTGTTTCTCCTGGAGTTTCTTTGAATTGAGAAGCCCCCCAGGGATGCCAGAAGAGAAGAGAAAGGAAATAAACCTGACTCACCATAGTCTAGTTAGTTTGCAGTTGAAAATGAGTAATGGAGCTGTGTGACCAGCGGCATGACCCTCAACTAGTAAGTGCTCCTCATGGACTTACAGTTAGGAGACTTTTAATTCAGGCTCTAGTCTTGTCCAATATTAGGTTTAATTAATCCCTCTGCCTTTTTGCAGCCTAGCTTGGAACAATAATACTAACAACTTCCGGAGATGCTCTATCGATTTAATTAATCCATGATCTGCTAAATTTCAGCATTCAAATATATTACTGTTAACTGATGGATCTTGTTTTAGGGGTGGTGGTGATTATATGTATATATATGTATATATCACAAATCTCATACTATTGTCTGTATTATTTTATGTAATTTTTACTCTGACATAGCTTTACTCTTTATTTCAAAAGACAAAGTCCTGAAGAGTTTAGAATAATGTCATGTCCCCCTTGCTCACAATAAAACTAATATGAAAGAAGAAATACAATCTTGCCTTAAATAATTATATTGGCTAAGGGCCAGTTAGAATAAGAATATTAAATCCCAATCCCTCAGATGGCAAGAATTTCCTCTTCACTCAGCTGCAGAGTCTGGTGCTCAGTTTCCACTGAAAAGGAAGTGGTCGTATCATCATGTTTTAGAAGTATCCACTAATTTTACATAGAATTACCTGTATAAAAGTAATACTGCTGGAGACAGAAAAACAACAACGTATGAATAGCGAAGCTTTAGGAATAAGTTATTCTCCATTTTTTCCAGGTTGAGTATGTTTATGATCTGTGTACCTCTAGGGAGATTAGTCTAGTAGTATTTGTTGAACACTTTCAAAGTGCTTGGAAATGACGGTCAAACAAGAACATGATCCCTGTGTTCAAGTGTCTCTATTAAAAAGAGACAAAGATCTTCTGAGCCTGCTCCAGGTACATTGGCTTAATGTAATAGCGTTCCTTGAAAGACATATGTAAATTTATAGTTTTGCAAATCGAATCACGTTTTCTTATATATTTAAATGTAATCTTCATACCCGCTTTACAGTAGGATTCTGTCTGTCTGTCCAAGGAGATTCCTTAAGATTTAAGATTTCAGTGATGAAAAATCATTTTAAGGGACACGGAACAACCACTTCCTCCCACTTCTGAGAGGTGTGGTGAGCTTGAAGGGAAATCATGCAATTTTCCTAGTTTGCTTCAGAAGACAACCTTGAACTCAGTGAGCCACCCATCTCACATATCTCAGAGCCAGCGTTTGTTTTGGTGACAGTAGGTATGCAGTGCCTCCAGGGTGAACTGTTGATAAACGCCCCTGTAGTGGATGAGTGGCTTCCTGTCAGCTTTTATATGGTTGCTTCCCTCTCTCCAGTCCACTGTGGTGATGGTCCTGGCTATCTCCACCTCTCCAAGAGAAACTGCTGGAACTACAGCAACCAAAGTTGGGACAAGGGTAAGTTAGAACCACTTTCTCCAAAAGGTGGCCATCCATGGGGCATCCACAAGTCAGAATGCATATTACGAAACTAAATGTTTTGTAAGAGCAGAGGAGTGTGTGTTGGAGTGTAGATTCCCTTCTCACCATCTCAGGGGGTGCCATCTCACTCTTTTTACTTGTGGTAAGAAAGATACTGCTGTATGTTGCCAAACCTCTAAGTCTCTGTAAGGGGTGCTTCCACTCCTTCCAGTTTGGTCCCTCACTGAGGGACTATAAATGCTGAATGAAATCAAGGGGACAAAGCTGCATGGGATCCCCAAAGACTCTGCATTCATAAATGAGACCTAAGTCAGAGCACCTCTGAGAGTATCTTCTGTTTGAGAGAACAACACTTCCCCTGAGTTGAAGAAGTAGGACACATTTCAAAATATTCCTTGAACTCCAGCCAAATTAACTAAAAAAACTTCATCCTATAAATTTTTAAAAACTGGGGTTTTACTATACTTTCACTATTTTCACCTAACGGAATTGGCTATGGCCACTTCCCTGAGCTCTGTAAAAAGAAAGTAATAGTTAGAGAGCAAACACTTAAATATAAAGAGAAGTTTGTAAAAGGGATGAACTTCTTGAAAGGGGTAATTGAAGAAGAAACCATCTTGAGCAGACTTCAGGAATCTAGAGATGAAGATCTGCGACCTGAAAGTGGTATAATCAGAGAAAGAGACTATTCCAAGCAGTAAATGAAGCAGGAGATAGAATTGGCAGAGTTAAGGGCTGTGATGAGAAGAGTAAAGATTCCAAATGGACTCAAAACCACACACAGGGCGCTTCCCTGGTGGCGCAGTGGTTGAGAGTCTGCCTGCCAATGCAGGGGACACGGGTTCGAGCCCTGGTCTGGGAAGATCCCACATGCCGCGGAGCAACCGGGCCCGTGAGCCACAGCTACTGAGCCTGCGCGTCTGGAGCCTGTGCTCCGCAACAACAGAGGCCGCGATAGTGAGAGGCCCGCGCACCGTGATGAAGAGTGGCCCCCACTTGCCGCAACTGCAGAAAGCCCTCGCACAGAAACGAAGACCCAACACAGCCATAAATAAATAAATAAATAAATAAAAATTAAAAAAAAAAAAAAACTACATGCCGTAAAGATACCATTTCTATGAAATTTCAGAATGGGCAAAACTATACTGAGAGAAAGAAAAGTGACTGCCGGGGGCCAGGCTAAAGAGAAGGGGACGTGAGGGGACTTTTTGGAGTAGTGAGAATATTCTGTGTTTCAGTTATGGTGGTGTTTATACAACCGTATCTGTTGGGCAAAACTTACCAAAATATACACTTAAAATTCATTAACTTTACTGCATGAAAACTATACTTAAATAAATCTGATTTTTAAAACTGACTCAAAGTTACTGAACTTGAAAGCAAAACCAGTGAAGGAAGAAATTAAAGAGACCAGACATTGTCCTGCTTTTAGTTGAGGGAGGTAGCCTGCTGGTGCAGAAGCATCCTTGTCTCAATAACCAAACAGGTGATCTTGGACAAATCATTTAACTTCTCTGACCCTCAGTTTCCTCAGACAAATTGCAGAGATTGAACAAAATGGCCTTTCTTTACAGCTCTGAAATTGACAAAAGGCTTGGGTATTCTTATGTCAAGGAGAGCCAATTCTGAGGAGCATTTAATCAAGAATTTTGGTTCCTTTTTATCAGACTGTGTTAATAAAATTGAAAAAAGGAAAACTCTGATTTATGTAGCTTGACAGTGTTTGGAAACAAATTGAAATGGAAAGGTTGAATAAGAAAATACAGGAAAGAAAGTGGTTCCCTAAATAAAGTTTTCATATTAAAAAATTCCTCTGATGTACCTCTATTTGCACAGAATGTTTTCACAGTGCTGAGAATTAGTCACTACCAACACAGACCAGTGGAGTTTAGGGTATCAAAAACACATGGGGTTATTAAGTGGTAGACTTGAAAATATCCAATGGTGCTTGTCATTAAGAAAAAAAGAAACAATAGATGAAGTGTTAAAATGGTGGAAATGTAACAGGGAAACCTTGTGTTTTAAGAGCCACAATACTGAAATAACTTCAGGAGATTGGCTTACACTCAAACAGGAAATTGACCAAATCAACATTTGGCTTGAGATAATGAAGTGATAAAAGGAGTAGTGGGGGCAGCACAGCTGTGAGAGAGAAAGAGGCAGTGGAAGTTCTGTGTTAAGCTCTGAGGCTGTTTCTGAAAAGTGTTTTTAATTAAACCTCTCCACCCAGTGTTCATGAAACCTAAACACAATACTGAATTGGTGCCTTTGGGAACAGGTATAATATTAAAAAACAAAAACAAAAAAAAAACAAATTGGGCCAGCAAAAGCACCTCCACCTTTTCAGACAAAAGTCTACACTGGTTTTGTTTTTGTTTTTGTTTTTAATTGATGGTCCTAATTCAGGGAGTCACAAGGCAATTAAGAAAACAAACCTATTGTGAAAGCAGATGAAGAAGGGACCAGATTGCACAGAAACACCTAAGAATGAATTTTAGCTTTTCCCCAATCCCTGTCTCCCCCAGTCTCTGACTCCGACTGGAGCTGAGTTCAGCTCCAGGACCTGGTAACTGGAACTTGACATTAGGAGCAAGGCCTGGTAGCTGGACCCAGGACCAAACCAGTGAGCAGCTAGCCAATGAAGAACCCAACCAGAGCTGAAAGAGAAGATGAGTTAAACCAACTAGGCTTAGAGTTTAACACAGAGTTAGTAAGTAAGTGCAACTGCCTAGAAGTGAACTAATAAGGCTTTCAGAAGTTGAACTAATGTACGTAAAAATGTTCTTTCTCTTCTTTCTGTTTCTCTCTCTCTCTCTCTCTCCCCATTCTCTGTTCCCACTCTGTCTTCCTGCAGTTATTTCTTTCCTTATCCAAATCTGAAACTGCATTGACAAAAATCAGAGTTGTCACAGGACTCTAAATGGCATAGGGTATTTTAGTTTGTACACTGGGGAGTCTTTGAGGTAATAAATAATAATAATGACTAACATTTATAGTATATTTTCTACTTGCCCAGCACTGTCTTAAGCACTTTACAAAACAAAGCAAAGCAAAAATCTTTATGAGATAGGTACCGTTATCATTCCCATTTTACAATGACGCAGTTTAAATGACTTGCCAAAGGTTGCAGAGCTTGAGAGGAGAGTGACAGAGCAAGAATGAAAAATCCAAGAAATCTGGTTCCAACTATTATTAATAACCACAGGCCAATGGAGTAGCATGGGAGGGACCCAGATCTAGAATGAAAATTGCCCTTAGGATGGAGCTGATCCCTGGAAGAACAGATCCAAATGCAGGCGCAGGAAGTTCAGTCCTGTGTGCAGAGCATGGTGTCCAGGGGGTGTGGCAATATTTAACAGGTGGTGGTACAGTCCCACAGTCAAACTCAAAGAGGTTCAGCCTGGGGTTGGGAGGTTCCAAAAGGTCAAACAAGAGCATTGAGAGATAAACAACTGTTAATATGGCCCCTGTTCTAGAACTAGAAATACTGGAAATGGCACCGAGGTAGAATTCAAGCAAAGAAAACAAGACTGAGATCTAGTTACCCTTACTGATGGGACTGAAGCTATCACCATGTTTGCACCAAGGCTCAACCTCCCTTGTGCTGCTCTCAGCCAATGACTTAGTGTTGCAGTGCGTCCTGGGAGATGTGGGACTCCTTTGATGGGCTGCCTTGGTTTGAAAAAGCCTTGCCCAACTTTCCTTAGGTGGCATAATAAGCTTCTACATAAGACCTTCTTCTCTTCACTCAGCATCAGTTGTCATCTGACAGCTCTCTCCGACTCCCTTTCCTCCTCATTTTTTTTCACAGATGTTTCCCCTAATAAAATCCTTGCACCTTTAATCCCATTTGGGCTTCTGCTTCTTATAAGACCCAGTCTAACAAAAGCATCTTATGTTTGTATAGTGCTTTACAGTTTACAGAGCATTGTCACATATATTTGCTCATTTGATCTTCCCAGAGTTCTGTGAGGTAAGTGGGGTAGGTCCAGCTATACCCATTTTACAAGTTTGGAAATTGAAGCTCGGAGAGATCAAATGCTCTATCTATGGTGTGCAACCTCTAAGATGGCCCCTAACAATCCCTAACTCCGGGTATTCACATCCTTGAGTATTCCAGGAGGCAGGGAATACATCCCCTTGAGTGTGGGCTAGACTTAGTGAATGACTTCTAATGAATAGAATATGACAAACTAATAGATTTTCACTTTGGAGATAAGATTATAGAAGTCTGCAGCTTCCATCTTTGTGCTCTCTCTTGCTTTCTATTGAATCATTTTTCCTGAGGGAAAAGAGCTGCCATGTTGTAAGGCAACCCCATGGAGAAATTCACATGGTGAAGGACCAAGGACTGCCAACAACCATGTGAGTGCATTTAGCAATGGATCTTCCCCCTCAACCCCCAGTCAGGACTGCAGATGAGACCACAGCTCTGGCTGATAGCTTGACTGCAACCTTATAAGAGACCCTGAGCCAGAGACACCCAGCTAAGCCACAGCTGGATTCCTGGTCTACAGAAACTGTGAAATATTAAATGTTAATTATTTTAAACTGCTAAGTTTAGGGAGAATTTTAAAGTAGCAATAGAAAACGAACATAGTATCCAACGTTCAGAGTAAATACGTAGCCAAATTCAGAATTGAAACTTTTCCCAAAACTTTGTCTAGCTGCATTTTATTCTTATCTCTACCCCACTTTTCAGTACAACCTGTCTCCTTTCTTTTTGTAAACAAAGTTGAATCACTAGTTCTTTTATTTTTAAGGATATGGTCTAAGAAACATTTTTGCTGTGGTAACAAACATCCCTAAATCTCAGTGGCCTTGAACACTGAACGTTTATATTTGGTTCACAAGTCTGTCAGTTGGTTGTAGCTCTGCTGGATGCTTCTCAGGTCTGTTCAGTTCTGCTCTATATATCTTCCCATCCCAGGCTAAAGGACCAAGGCTAAAGAAGCTGTCCTTAGCTGGAAATGCTGTTCTCATGGCAGAGGCAGGAAGACAAGAGGCCAGACTGAATCATTTAAATACATTTATAGTTTCTGCTCAGAAGTGGCATACATTGTGTTCATTCACATTCCACTAGCCAAAGCAATCACTTAGCCAGCCCAACAATGTGATAGGATAGAATATGCTGCCTAAAGAGGCATGGCGTTGGAGGACAGAGAGAATGAAAACTGCCCACCAAACCGAGAAGGTGTCTTGACACTGAAAAAAGAGGCAGACAGCTCCATATAACCAATGGATCAGTGTATTATACAGTAAGTTACTACAGGGCGGTATCAGGATCAGGCAGACAATGCTTCCAGAAGAATTCACAGCTACACTCTTCACCATTGACAGGCCATTGGGACAAATTTATAGTTAACCTAGAGAAGGGGGGGTAAGTGCTTGGAAACAGGACATACATTCTTTAGTCAAGACTTATGAAAGGATAACTAGTCTCGTGGGCACTGGGAATAAGTCAGTGAAGGGTTTCATCATTGTTTGGGGAGTAGCAGAACATAGAGGCTACCTGGTCCTAATGATTATCAAACAATATCTATTAACTACAAAGCCCTTGATGACAGAGAAGTGATTTACCACACAGTACAGTCCTGGGTAGGGTCAGCGGAAGGACAGGAGAAAGTGTAAGGGCCCAAAATGGATTCAGTTATGCTAACAGCCATACACATGGGAAGTTACATGGCAAAGGGTGTGGATTTATAATGCATGGGAGCTACAGTTGGGAAGTATAATATAATCTACCACATATGATTATGAATGGTTATGAATTTAGACCATATCAATGGTTGAAATATCAATGCTTAGAAATTTTTAAAAATTAAAGTATTAATTGTAATAAATTGTCCCCTTAAAATACATCATAAAAACACCAACACTCATGGAAACCATTGAGCAGAAGGGTAGAAAATGCTAGACTATCATTTGGAAAAGCAATTGTCAGAGTAGCCACATCCAAAATGAGTGACCATGGTTTAGTCATTATATCTTTCCAGTCATAAATTTTAGAGATGAGAATTGTTCCTTTCAATACCATGCTCACTTCAGGTGTATTATTCTACTTTGTTTTTTAAGTGGACATGAAAGCCCATAGGAAAACATGTGAGATTCCTTGCTTAATCCATGAAATGGCTAACACATACTATCAACCCTGAGTTGGCCAGGAACATTATTAGAATTTCTAAAAAGTTGTTAGCACTATGCCTTGGAGAAAAAAAAAAATAGAAAAGAGAAGATGCAAATTTTTTTTTTTAACAACCAAACGTTCCGGTCATGATTTTCCACTCTTTGCCTATCTTGATGCTTTAAATAGATTCTAGGTTAAAAATATCTGCTATAATAAACAAATAGGCAGCCAGCAAATTAGGAAGTAGGCAAAGCTAATTAAAATAATTCTAAAGACTATTGAAGGTACAGTCCTACTAGATTTTTTAAAGAAATTTCAATGTTTCAACCTTTTCTAGACAGTATTTTCACAGTTGATTTTTAGATTAACTTCAATGGCATCATCACACTTTTATACAAAAATATCACAGCAATGATATATGTTGACGTCTGGCAGTCCAGCTTATGCTCTGGCTGGATGCTAAACACATCCCCTGTGTTTTCTGATGGACCTATAACAAAAGTGCCCTAAATACAGTAGCCACCGAGGAGAGAACTGAGGGGTTGCGGAACCAATGGTACATATGGATACGCAACACAAAATCAGTCTGCTTCAAAGGGACAGCACCAGGAGAGAAGGCGTACACAGAGTGAGCTCTCACTCCTTTCGCCTTAGCCTAACTAAAGCCAAGAGAGACCAATGCTTTCAGGTTTGTATAAGCTTAATTTCCAACTTAAGCAAAGGTTGGACCATCACTTTTTTTAAATGGTAAGAGTAATAGGGAATTCAGTTCTATTAGCTATTTCTAGCCTCCAGTTCTTCCAGAGCTAGTTCATCTGGGTGGAAAAATACTAGGTGTAATCTGCATGTTTAGGACCAAGGTTATATAACTGCAACGTTGTTTTTGAGTTTTTATACCAAAATCCTAAAACAATACAATGAGAATATTATTCTCTGAAAGTTTGTTAATGTAGGTTGGTCCCTCTTTCTATCTCTTCTCTAGGTCCTTCCCTGAGTCACTGGGTCTCTAACTTTCCTTATATTTTAATTTTCCCCTACTTATTTTTTAGTTTCCCAATATATGTATTTTTTATGCTTCTCAAATTAACTAGGCATAAAACTGCAAGGCATTTCAGGCTCTTTTTTTTTATAAATTTGTAATGCAGATACCTAAATTTTCTCTTTAAACATAATTTTTTGCCCTAACTTATTATGCACCCTATTTTTTTTATTGTTGTAAGGGGCTTGATCAGTAGATTTCAACTTAAAAAAAGGACCCTCTACTGTTTCCATAACACAACAGGATTGAACACCAGGATTTTGACTCTGATGATCTCCAATTGATGTCATTATGAGCAGCATTTAAACACTGAACTTTTTAATAGGTGAGTCCCATGTTAACTCAGATTAAATATGTTCTATTAAGTATTTGATTCCATAAAGAGCTACATAGCTTGTTAATGCTTTGAAAGAATTAACACCATCTTTAAATAGGTAAGTCTATAGGGTGGTTTTGGAGTCTCTCTCTCTATATATATTTTTTGGAGTACACAAACTCTGGGTCTTAGTTTTCTTGTAAACCAAGATGACTGACAAACTTCAAGTTCTGTTCATTTATTTTATTTCTATATTTTCTGAAATTCATTGTATCATATTTAGCAAGTCACATTAAATTCAGTTACTCCTTCTTTGAGGTTGGTCATAGGGAGAATTATAATAAGGCCTCGGATCTTAAAAATATGCATAAATTAAGTAAAACTGTACACATTTTAAAAAGTTAGCCAAAATGTACTGAGAAATTGTATTCTAATATGTATGGTTATGACTTCATTAGGTAATATTTTGTTATATTTGAAAATATAAAAATTACAATTTACCCACTTCTATTAAACACATTTAAAATATAAATATCAATAAACAGTGCTATACATAATTTTGTGAGTTATAAGCCTCACATGTTAGTTTACTGTTCACATTTTTGTTCTCATTCTTTCAGAGTAGAAAATCTAAACTTCTATTACATGTTTGGATACTAGCATTACATGCATAGATTATTTTAAATATATGAACTTATTACTTAACCAAGAATATGAGTAATAAGAACCAGATAGTCACCCAGGGAATGCCATTATTATCTGATATAACTCACAGCAGAATTTAATTCTAATTCTTCAGTGAGTCAGAACACTTGGTTCAAGCTCTTTCTGTCCTCTCTCTCGACAGTGCTTCCTATTCTTGGTCACATGTACAGCCATAAGCAGAAACACCAAAAACTCTGAGGAAAGCCATTGCTGAAAAGAGCTGGAAACTAAGCCTTTCTCCTAAGACTTCCAGCCACGAATTCCAAATTAGAGGGATTCAGAAATATTGAAATCCCTGGCTAGTCATTAGAACTGTGTTTCCAAATATTTATTATGTGTCTATCCATCACTGACTGTAAGAAATATTACTCAAATGTTTATATGAAAGTAATAAAAATCAGTGACCATAAATATTATAATGTATTTTTATGTACAGCGCTACTAGCAGTGCTTGAAATTCAGTTCCGTTTTTAGTCGAGGCTCTCTCCTCAATGACTAACTCAAGCAACTGAAGCCCGGATTAACTCATCATATTCATGGCTCCTGGCTGTGCAGCTTGGCAGCTCTGACAGAGGACCCTCCTGGCGTACAGTGTAGACAGGACAAAACCGACATTCACATTAAACCTGACACTCAGGTTGCCTATCGTAAGAAGAGCTATTGAGAGTAGAGCCATATTTTAGGCCTAGGCAGTGATACTGAATGGATGCTACCCGTTATACAGAATTTTCTTTACATGTAATATAATTTCACTTCACCAACAGTTGCTAAAAAATGGATGACAAACAAAATGGCAACCACTGTCCAAAGGAGCCAATTTTACGTGTGAATGACTGTTTATATCGTGTGATTTAAAGTTGTAAGTGGAGGCCCTGGATCTCAAAATTCAGTCTCCTCTGCTGTCTGAAATCTATCAGCAATAATTCGGTATCATAACCCTGATACCGAAACCAGACAAAAAGACCACAAAAACAGAAAGTTACAGGCCGATATCACAGATGAACACAGACGCAGAAATCCTCAACAAAATACTAGCAATCCGAATCCAACAATACATTAAGAGGATCATACACCATGATCAAGTGGGATTTATCCCAGGGATGCAAGGATTTTTCAATATCCACAAATCAATCAGTGTGATACACCACATCAACAAACTGAAGAATAAAAAAACCTTATGATAAAAAAAAAAAAAAAAAAAACCTTATGATCATCTCAATAGATGCAGAAAAAGCAATAATTCCTTCCATTGGAGAGCATAAATACTTCCCTGGATGGCTACATTTCATTGGAAATAATTTGGGGAGGGATGCCCAAATTAAATACCCCAAATTTTAGAGTGAATAAATTTGTCAGGCATTTTTTTCATTCACTCATTCATCTCACTGATTCCTACAATGGATAGAGCACCTTCTATGGGCCAAGCGCTCTTCTAGGTGATGGAAATCTTGAGGGGAGCACATCCCCATTTGGCAGAAGAACACTGAGCTGGTGAAGTTACCCAAAGTGGGGAAAGACGCATGGAACAGGGAAAAGACATTCACCAAATCTACTCTGCTACTTCACAGTTTTGCCTAAAGCTGGCACTGGCAGTGCCCACAGGTGTCCAACTTCAACCACAACTGGTGAAGCATGCAAAAAGCTGCCTTGAAAAAGGGAAGTTGACTTCGGAAGTGCAGGATTCCCTAGAGTCCAAGATTTCATTGGTTGAGAACAAGTTTTCCTTAGCATTTAAAAAATGTTATACTATAAATCCTTTAGTGGCAGAATCCAATTAGTCTCCCAAAGAAGCTGCTCAACATATTAAGACGCATATGTTCAGCAAATCTAAAATGGAAAATTTCATCTTCCTGATCAAGCCAACTCCCCTATTTTTGTAAATAGGACCAGACACAAGACTTGAAACCACAAAATCACCTTGGACTACACATTCCAATCCACTTTCCCACCTCCCATGTTCCATTTTGGCCATGTTCTTTTCGTTCTCCTTCTACAATCCCTTCCTTCCCCCCTATGTTCTGCCTCAATCTGAGCTAATGTAGCAACAGCTTAAGTCATCTCCCTGCCTTCAGCATTTCTATCTCTTCTATCCATCCTGAAAACTGCCACTATAAAATCATTTTGATCATATTGTTCGTCCTTTTGCTGCAAGGTAAACACTCCTAAAATTTAGCTTCAGGCCCTTGTTGTACCTCAAATTGTGCTACAGCCGACCCTTAACCTTGCTGAGCTTCAGATAAAATCTGAACCCCTTAGCTTGGTATTAAATTTATCTACCCCCTATCCTTACCATCTTATGTATAACCACTATTTTAAGGCTTCTATTTCAGTCCAGATGGTTTATTCACCCCTCCTTAACCACTCTTCATTTTTCCAGTTTCATATATTTACTCGTAATTGTTCCACACACATGTGCACACGTGCGCATATGCACACACACACAACTACAGATTTAAGCTTTGTGCAGCACTCGACAATTCTTGGAATGTCTGAGTCTGATTGTCAACTGTAAATGAAATTTTAAATATCTAACCTCTCAAATTTGTAGGCTCTTTCTGAGGACCAAAGAAACTAATATTTTATTGACTCCTTGTTATATGCCAAACACTTTGCTAGTTTCAATAAGATATCGTGTTGTCATATTAAAATCTTCCAGTGATTCTGTGATAGAGGTAGGTCTTATTTTCATTTTACAGATAAGGAAACTGAGGCAACAGTTTGTATGCAAATACTTTGAAAACTGAGAAACAGCTAGAAAAATGTGTATTTTTGTCTGTTTGTGACCTCCTAGTAAATCTGTTTTATGCAATCTTAACTTTTTCTCCAACTACATTTTAAGGTATAAATGATTTTATGTATTTCTTTAGAGTATATCCTCTCATGATAGTTACTAGAGTTAATAATTGCTTTGTAAATATTTTCAGGTTTATTTTGATATACAGCTTATGTGATAGTTGATTGATGATTTTTACTTTTCCATCAGAGCTTAAAATTTTCTTTCCTCCATTTTTGCCTATTAGGTGGCAGCTATATACCTGACATTAAAGAGGCTATGGAGGGGTTACCAAGGAAAAGAGATAAGCCTCACTTATGTGGGCTGCCTCAGGGTGTTATACATAGGTATAATTAAGATTTGTCCTATTTGCAAATATTTCAAAATATATTTAAATGAGCCAGTCAAATCTGACCTAATGAAGGGGAAAATATTAAGAGTAATTGAACACTATCTGCAGCATATTTTAAAAAGATCTATTAGTGATGAGGCAACTGAGGATAACTTCACTTCCCTAGTGCTAAATACAATAGACAAGATAATGATAGAGGCTCATCAGACTCTACCTTTGAAACTTGCCTTTGATGATTTAAATAGAGGAAGTAAAACTAGTTAATGCTTGAACAGGGATTTGTTTATTCTATTTATCTGAAACTAAAGCCAACTATCATAGTAAGTTGAATGACCTTAAATCTCCATATTTGAGCAGAACTTAATGGACCATTTGCTGATAGATGAATTCAAGAAAATAAACCAGCTCCCAAATATGTGTGTGTATGTGTGTGGGTATACTATATATACTATATACTTTGCTACTCAGCTCTAAAAACAAATGTGTTTCTTTTGTAGAAAAATTAAAATGATAGATTCTAAACAACTTTCTATATAAATAAAGATGCTAGACTCAAAAGGTGGCTGATTCAACTTAATTCTTTTAATTGTACTTTACTTTAGGTATACCTAATGATAAAAACTTTTTGGTTAAAAAAGGTGAGTTTGATTTTTACTACTTTTTTTCCTGTTCTCCAATTAGAAAGAACATGTTTTCATGGTACTTTGTTCAGTAGAAGTAAACATTTAAGGATGGCTCCTTCTAAGTCCATTTTTTCAACATGAAACAGGATGCCTGGCATGAACTACATTTCCTTTATTCCACTCTGTTAAATTCCAAATACTGTTATACATCTTAATATAAGAAATATGTGTGACATAGCACATTTTCCAAGACAATATGCTTGAAATGAAGGATGAACTAGGGAAATTAATCCGTCAGTCTATTAGATGATGACGGTTTAAGGAAATGCAGTCTTATCTTTTCCACGCATCAAGGCCATCAGTTTTGCCTTTATCCACTAGAGGGGGTAATGTTCCTCCATCCTAAAAGGATATGGAATTATCCCAATGAGATTTAAATGCACACGGTGACCTTATTTCTTTTGAAACCAGGTTAATTAAATAATATAACACAATGGATGCCAAAAATACCAATGAAAGTTGCTTCAGAAACATTTGTGACACCAAGATCAGATAGAGTTATTGTTTTTGTCTACCCTAAAACTTTGCAAAATCCGTGGTTGTAAAAAGGATGGGTAAATGTGTTTTAGCTAAGAGAGGAAAAATTTACATAAAATAATGTTTTCTATGACCATCCCAAAAAGTACTGTGTTCTTTTTCATGTGATTAATTTCACCTTACTAGAGTTGGTAACTGGATTGTTGTCTGTTTGGTTCAGCAAGGAGGCAAATCACCTCTTTACATTTAAGGATGCATTTAAGAAATAATTAAAGAATTAAATAGATTTATAGAAGTTTATAATAAACATCATAAATACATGAATTTGACATATTATAACATGGCTGAATAGTGATACAGGGTTCAGAATACTTAAAGATCAACACATACATACAGAACTGGTTTTTCACATATAACTATATAATTGTCACTGTTTATCACGGTAAAATTTTCTTTTAATAAATTCCAAGTCAATAAGACAAGAATGTTTTTTTCTTTAAACCTACTGAAAAATAGTTTGAATTGGCAGAATAGCCAATCATGTTTGGTTGTTAAAAGATAATCAAAGTAATTGGTTAGAAATAACCAGTTGCCACACTGATGAGATGTCATAATTATAATTAACTGTGCTATTAGGTCAGTTGTTTAGTTATTTCTGTGAATAAGAAAAAGCCTAATCAAAATGCAGAATAATTAGTTCAGTTGAAAAGAAGGGATATAATTTGTGAAAAGCAAGTATATTCCATCAACCTTATTTTTCATAATCCTAATCATTTTCTAAAATAAAAAATATTTCTAGTTCCTGGAGATTATTTCCCTTGAATAATAGCTACAGCAGTGGTTTCAAATGGTGGGTGAATAGCATACTTATCATACAACTTTTAAAAATATTCATGCCAAGAGCCCCCCTACAGGAATGCTGATTCAGTGGATCTGGGATGGGATCTCATCATGGGGACTTGTAAAAAAAAATCTCCATATTCTAATCTGTAGCCCTGGCTGAGTGTCACTGCACTGCCCAATTGTACCTGACTAGGTTTTTCTCCTTGTTGTTTGAACCCTAGAAGGTATATATTAGAAAGTCTTTGGAGGCAAAAGAAGAAAATTACTGTGAATTATTATGACTTTTTACAGGAAAATCTCCTATTGTATGAATGAGAGTAAAGGCCTCAAAATACCTACGCCTGATAGTGAATTCCACATTACAGTGCAAATAAACATGCTTTTGAAGTTCTGTATTGTTTCTTAGTAATTTGTGCTGCCTGGAGATTTTCCAAATACAGCTAACAAAGGCTTGTAGAAAAAGACTTACAGCATTATGGAAAAATTTTCGCTATAGACAAGAACAAATATTTACAAACAATAATTCCAAATAGACCCAAAACCCTATAAATAACTATTGTGTTCTTGTAAATATATTACCATAAAAATACAGTTATTTTAAAAGGAAGCAATAGCTTTATCTACAATACACATTAAAACAAATTACAGTGAGGTCACATCTCAAATGGAGATTTTATAATAACTGAGAAGTTAAATTATATGCATCTAAAACGAATTCGGCCTGTTTTCACAATGAAATATGTGCCACCTATAATTTATTTTACTATAAATAAGATTTCCTATGTATGTTATAGATACTTATTATTAACTTACAGCGCATGATTTACTTTAATCAATATAAGAACAAATCTACTGTAAAGTAGAGAAAGATTCTATTTTTTTTCTCCTAGAAAGTCTTTTTTTACACTTACTAAAAAGGCACTGTGGCTACAAAGAGCAACAGGGCCAGTGGAAGGAATTAATATGTATCCAATTTGCAATGCAATAGCATATTCTGCATGTATTAAAGATGTTGGGAGCTATGGGTTCCCAGAAGAAAAAGTGTCCAACTCTGCCTCTAAGAAGTCCAGATGTGGTGAAGGTGGCAGTTGTGGAAAATCACTGAAGCATCAGAAATAGTTTCAGGATTCATTCATTCAATTCATCAAAGTATACAGAGAACTTACTCTGCACATGCGCAGCATTTTTTTTTCAAAAAGCAGATAATCCTTAAGAGAAATGTTGAAAACTAGCCAGAAGAACAATGCAGAGAATGATGAATGACAGTGGGGTTGGAAAGTGCTATAGCGGGTTTAAAGAAAGAAAGATCTTAAGAGGTATGTGGCGTTAACCAGGACTTGAAGTCCAGGTGAGATTGTTTCTGGAGAAAGGAATAGCATCAGAAGGCACAGGCAGGAAAACGTGGCGACAAAATATCATATACTAACACTCTAGAAAAATGATATAGATGATCTTATTTGCAAAGCAGAAATACAGACACAGAGGTAGAGAACAAATGTATGGATACCAAGGGGGAAGGGGGGTGGTGGGAGGAATTGGGAGATTGGGATTGACACATATACACCATAGATACTATGTTTAAAGTAGACAACTAATGAGAACATACTGCATAGCACAGGGAACTCTACTTAATGCACTGTGGTGACCTAAATGGGAAGGAAACCCAAAAAAGAGGGGATATATGTATATGTATAGCTGATTCATTTTGCTATACAGTATAAACTAACACAATATTGTAAAGCAACTATACTCCAATAAAAATTAATTTAAAAGAAAACGTGGCGACAATCTGGGGATGCTTTGTTTCTCTAGTTTGCTTGGAGAGTGTATTTTGTCCCTTAAACCCAGATCACATCTTTCTTCACTCCAGGAATAATTTCTGAGCTGTTCCATTCAGATGAACTCCTGAGTTTCTACTAGATTTATCGCTGGAACCACTTAAACAATTCATTATGTGCTATTTTGCATTGTTTTCTAATTGTTTATTATATTTTTTAACTTCTTAGCTCTCTACATTGTGAATTCTTTAAGGGCAGGGATTGCTTTTGTACACATGTGGTATCTTTCACATTGTTTACTATCCTATTTAGACACACAGTTCGAATTCAGCAAGTATTTGTTTATTGACTGATAATATGACTAAATGTAGTAGTGGTAGACTTGCCAGGTAAAAATGTAGGAAAACCAGTTATATTGAATTTCAGATAAATAATAAAAATATTGGTGGGTCTTACTTGCACTAAAATATCATTCATTGTTTATTTGAAATTGAAAATCAAATTTAACTATATGTATATACGTATGTATACATATATATACTCACACAGATTTAGGAGGAAAAAATATATATAAATATATTTTTTCCTCCTAAATCTGGCAGCCCTAGGTAGTGGTGTATTCTTTTATTTATAAATTTATTTATTTTATTTATTTATTTTTGTTTGCATTGGGTCTTCATTGTGGTGAGTGGGCTTCTCATTGTGGTGGCTTCTCTTGTTGCAGAGCATGGTCTCTAGGCATGTGGGCTTCAGTAGTTGTGTCATGCGGGCTCAGTAGTTGTGGCTCGCAGGCTCAGTAGTTGTAGCTCGCTGGCTCTAGAGCACAGGCTCAGTAATTGTGGCGCACGGGCTTAGTTGCTCGGTGGCGTGTGGGATCTTCCCGGACGAAGGATCGAACCCATGTCCCCTGCATTGGCAGGTGGATTCTCAACCACTGCGCCACCAGGGAAGCCCTAGTGGTGTGTTCTTTATGGCTTTGTCAAAGTTTCCAATGTACTGAATGTCAATTCCTGATCTTTCATCCAAGAATAAACTCACTTATTTTGTTGTTTGGAGGCTGGTTCTTCCCAGAATAAGTGAACTACGTAAAATAAGAAGAATAAACGAATAACAGACATTTTTCAACCAAAGACAAGTGACTGAAGATGAAAGGATGAACAAAACCCAGTGGCTGAATCAGAAGGGATGAACATGAGAGCCCAGAGTCTACACAGAGGACAGGAGGTGATACAGGTGGAAGGAGAATGCTGTCTGAAGACCTAGATAGGGAGATGGGTTGAGAAATAAGTTAAAAATAGGAAGAGACAGGAGAGGCAAGTTAAAAAAAAAAAAAAAAGAAAAGCAAAAAAATTTAAAAAATGAAAATGGTGAGAATGAAAAGTTGATGAAACTGGAACAGAAAAAAAGCAGGAGATGAAGAAATAGAATGAGGAGATTGAAGAAGTATGAGGAGTAACACACACACACGCGCGCGTGCACACACACACACACACACAGAGGAGGGAAAAAGCCTGATTATTGGGATGGTATGGCAGGGAAAAGCTCTAGGAAAGGAACATGGGCTAAGAATTAATGTTTTTGAAAAATAAATTAATATTACATACAATGGATTATTATTCAAACTTAAAAAGAAGAAAATTCTGCAATATGGGACAGCATGGGTGAAGCTTGAGGACATTATGTTAAGTGAAATAAACCTGTCACAGAAAGACAAATACTGCACGATTCAACTTATATGAGGCATCTACAATAATCAAATGCATAGACTCAAAGAGTGGAATGACAATTGCCAGAGGCTGGCTGGAGGGAGAAAAGCAGAGTTACTAATCAACGGGTATAAAGCTTCAGTTAAGCAAGATGAGTAAGTTCTAGACATGTGCCAAACAACATGGTACCTATACTCAACAACACTATATGGTGCACTTAATAATTTGTTAAGAGGGTAGATTTCTTACCAAAAGAAAATAAATCATGAAAACTATAGAGTGTGAGAGAAAAATGTCAAATTTATGACATTATTATCTGCATTTGTATGGTAGCTCTTTCTGAATTCTTCCAGACACTTTTTTTCTTCCCTACCTACGTAGGCAAGGACATAGAATACCAAATGTCATCTCTGGCTTTTTGTGGACTGAGAGACTTGTTTTTCCTTCCTACAGGAAGTGTTGCGGCATTAACCAGGCATGAGACAGGCATAGATAAGTAACACTTTTAATTCATCTACTTCAAACTCCTGTAACTTTTACCCAAAATCTTAGATAACTGCTTGATGGGTAGTTTTATAAGCCAACAACTTACTTCCCCATCTAGTTCTCTGCCTTGTTCAGTGGCTTCTTGGTCATACCGCACTAACAAATGGGATGAATTTTTTAAAATTTAGAATATGTTGAAAATAAATTTTACTTATAACTCTGATTCTTGACATGTATTTTGTACATGTGTGGGAGGGACTGGGAGGGGTGGGAATTGTATTGTTTTGTTTCCAAAACTAATGAAAAACAAAGAAAATCTGCCCTGATGGTCCAAGTTTGTTTTCATTTCAACTTCAAAGATGGAAAACCTGCTTTTCTAGGAAACAGCAGGAGGGCTGCTCAACTGTCCTGCCTTGAAAACCTGTCTCCCAGATGAATCAGTTGTGTTGACAGAGAGCACTTCCCTGAAAGAAACCACCATTTCTTCCTCTGTCTCCCGCTTATTTTTAATACATAGCACTTATCGAACCCAGATAGGATGAAGAATTATGGGCTACATAGCCTTGTATTTATATACATTATTAGTTTACATGTACAAAAAATAGGACTGAAGTTCTTATGTTAACCTAGAGGATAGTCTCTAGAGGCAAGCCAAAGGGCTCTGTCTTGTCTAGTCAATGGTTTTTTTTTTTTTTTTTTTTGGTCAGAGACTTAGATGACAATATAAAAAAATACTTACCAAATATGTGTTTGAGCATAATTTTGGGAGTTGAGAAATTCCATGTATGATGGAGTTAAGATCCACAAAAACCCCAAAACTCCAAACATGTGCAAAGAAGGGTCAAATCTAACAATATGAAATTTAATAGGGGTAAATTTGGAACTTAATACTTGGGTGTCCCTTCCCTCCCTTCCCTTCCCCTCCCCTCCCCTCCCCTTCCCTTCCCTCCCCTCTCCTGCTCTCCCTTCCCTATTCCCATCCCATTCCTTCCCTCTGTCTCTGTCTCACACACACACACAAAACTGCATTGCTCTCAGTTGAGGGAAGCATGGCTTATTGGAGATTGTGTAACAAAGATTTCAAAGATTTATGGATTTTATGTCAATAAAAGCCGGCAGTATGATGCGACTGCTGAGAAAGCTAATGCACCTTTGAGTGTGGTAATAGACCTATAATGGTTTGAGTGAGGGAAGTGATTGTCCTGCTCCAGAAACTGGTTTGAACAATCTTGGTGGGTTACATTCAGCTCTGAGGATCTGGGAAACATAGACAAATTAGACTGTATTCAAAGGAGAACAATTCTTGGGTAAGGAAACTCACAATAATTTTCCATGAGTTTCATCTGAAGGAATGGAAATACTAGCCTAGAGAAGAGAATATTCTTGGGCAATGGTAGTTAACTTCCAATTATTCATCAGATATCTGAAAGTGTATTAACTGGAAAAGAAATCAGATGTTCTCATGAATGGTAGAGGTGGAATTAATAAGTTGATGTTGCAAGGAGATAGATATTGGCTCAATGTAAAGAAATACTGTTTGTCTGAACTTAGAGTAGGTTGTTATGGAGGAGTTCCCCACTTGGGGAAATTCAAGTATAGTCTGGAAAACCACTGGTGTGGATGTTAAAGAATTCAACATCAGAAGGATGAATGTATTAGATAATATTTAAGGCCTGGGGCACAGTATATTATAGCCAGTAAAGTTACATTCTCTGAAGTCAAACAAATCAGACCCAACATTTAGAGTCTATGTGACACTGACAGAGTATATAACCTCTTTGCTCCCCAGTTTCTTTATCTATAAAATAAAAATAATAGAAATTAACTCAGGATTATTGAGAAGATTAAGTGAGAAATTCAAATACAGTGATTAGTACAGAGTAAATATTTAATACATGATGCTTTGTTTAAATTTAAGATTTAGGTCCATTCCAACTCTGACAGTTGGAAGTCACTTGTAATAAAAATTTGGATTTGACTTGGATATTCTTGCATTGGGTCCTCTTCCAATATTTTCTACTGCTACCATACGTGATTTTCGTTCACTTTCTCTCTCTCTCTCTCTCTCTCTCTCCTCCCTCCCTCCCCCACTTAGCATAATACAGACACTCCTAGGACTCATTTATTCTCTGCTGGCTGGGACTATAGTTATAGCTTATTAAGTGCCTAGAAAGTTTTTATTTCTTGTAAGTATTGTTACCTTGGGAACATGCAGAAGAGAAAGAATAAATTTATAGGTCTTGATTTCAACCTATGACGAACCCCTCACATATAATTTGCACCCCATTAATTAACAGAGTGTTTTTATCATTGCTTCTGAGGTAGCCTATTAAACCATAAAGAGAACTATATGTAGGAGCTAGAATTCTCAAAGGGTGAAGTACAGGCAATAGGAAGAGGTGTCCTGATCAGAAGACAGACAGATGATGCATTCAGGCTAGGGGGCGAAGTGACTGGATCACAGAGCATCTGAGCATTCACGAATGGAACCACACTTTATGCATCATCTTCTTCTCTAAAGATACAATCTTTGCATTCAAGAAAAAAATTGTGTGTGTATGTATACATGTGGATATATGTATGTATACGAGACCAGCTTCATGGATAATCAACCTGTACTTGAGCACAGGGCTCCATGCTTAGAAGAGTCTGTACTTGGTTTAATGCGCTGCTGTTGCAATATGAAAATTCTTAATTCTTGAACATAGAGCACTCATTTCCATTTTGTACTGGGTCCTGCCAATTAAATATATACATGTATATGTATATATATGCATGTGTATGTGTGTGTGTAATCTTAGAAGTGAAAGGGAACTTAGCCATTGTCTAATTGAACATTTCTTCCCACCTCCATTTCTTCTACTCCATGTTTTTCTTTAATAGGGGAGTCTCATGATTTACTGTTTTTGCTTTCATTTTTCTTTTGAAAATAACACCAGTAAGGAATACTTGATGTACATCTTTCTGGTTATTTTTTAATGAGTATAGATGAATACAGATATACATACATATTATTACCTTTTCACATCTGTAAGGTCATGCAACACACATTCACTCCTGTTTCACTTGATGACTTGCATTAGAGATCTTTATATATATGCACACATCAGTTGTCATGATTTCTGAAGATTACTAGTACTAGTTTAGCAGGCCATCTATTAGTTCCTGCAGTACCTTGGGCTGGATTTATCTTGATTGGAAGAGCTGGATTATTTTAATGCAATAGGTACTCTCCGTTATTTCTGCATATTTTGGACTTCGGCTGTCTTTTGGCTATGTTTACCTTATTCTTTCCAGTTTTTAAAGATTCTTCTTTTTAATAAAATGATGAAAACCATATAAAAATGATGCCATTCTCCTCCTATCCTCTCTGTCAGAATTACATTGTCTTGAGCAAGAGACCTAATTCTTTCTTTTTATTTTTCTGCTTAGCAGCTAAAAATATTATTTGGCTTGCTTCAAGAGTTTTTCCTTTCCCAATAAGTCCAGTTTATTCTGGACTTTCAATTTTTCTGGCGCTGTTTTTAAAAATTCATGTCATTCTTTTGTATTCATTCTTATCTCCCCTCCTTTGTGATTTATGCTTATCTTCTTCAAATCTGAGCTCATTAGACAGTTCCCTGGGTTACATTATATGCCTCTCCTGCTTTATCCTCATTGAAATAATTGAAGTAATACTAATTAAGATAATGCTTTCAGAGAATCCACCTCCACAACTCACCCCCAAATATTTTGTTAGAATCACTAATAATTGATCATAACTTGATTTTCTTTTATCTTTAAAAAATGTGTTTTAATTCTTGATTCACATACCAAAAATAAGCATAAATGAAATTTTGAGAGATATTTATAGTCTAGGCATGTATAAAAGAACTACAGGTCCTAAGTAGTCTAGTATTGGTAATAGTACAGTAGAATGCATGAATGAATGAATGAATGAATGAGTGAATGAATTTAAGAGCAGGATGATATAATATTTGCTCCTTTAGTTAAATATGTAATTAGCTAAACTACTTAGTGTTACTGTAGAGTTGCTTCCTTATATGGTTCCTTTTTTTGCATTTCAACCTTGATCAATCTACGGAGTAAAATACTAAATTAAATGTGAAATTCTTACTTTTTTTGGAAAGGATATTATTCTTTTATACATTGTTGGATTCAATTTTCTAATATTTTGTTGAGAATTTTGCATCTATGTTTATGAGAGATATTGGTCTGGTTTCTTTTCTTGTAATGTCTTTATCTGGTTTTGGAGTTAGGGTAATGCTGGGCTCAAAGAATGAGTTGGGAAGTATTCCTTTTATTCCTATTTTCTGGAGATTGTAGAAAATTTGTCATATTTCTTCCTTCAATGTTTAGTAGAAGTTGTCAGTGAAACCATCTGGACTTGGTGCTTTCTTTTCTGGATGGTCAATTATTGATCAATTTCTTTAGTAGTTATAGGGAAATTCAGGTTATCTATGTTTTCTGGTGTGTGTTTTGGCAGTTTAGTTCATTTCATCTAAGTTATCTGATTTATAGGCACGTAGCTGTTTATGATATTCCTTTATTATCCTTTTCTTGTCCATGCGATCAGTAGTGATGATCCCACTTTCATTTTTCATACTAATAATTTGTATCTTCTCTCTCTCTATCTTTTTTTTTTTTTTTAGTTAGCCAGGGCAGAGGTTATCAATATTATTGATCTTTTCAAGGAATCAAGTTTTGGTCTTGTTGATTTTCTCTACTGTTTTCAGTTTCAATGATTTCTGCTTTAATCCTTCTTATTTTTTTTTTTTCTGCTTGCTTTAGATTTTTCTCTTCTCTTTCTAATTTCCTAAAGCAAGCTGAAGTATTGATTTTTAGATATTTTTCTTTTTGTAATATATTCACTAAATTCTATAAATTTCCCTCTAAGCACTTCTTTTCCTACATCCCACAATTCTTAGTAAGTTGTAATTTCTGTTTCACTTATTCCAAAATGTTTTTTAATTTGTATTGAAACTTCTTTGACCTATGGGCTATTTAGAAGTGTCTTGATTAACATTTATATTTCCAAATAATTGGGGATTTTTCAGCTGTTTTTCCTGTTATTGACTTCTACTTTAGTTAAATTGTAGTCTGACATTACATGAAATTTCTAAAAATCTTATATGTTCTGGTATAATGTTATAAACCATAATTCTAGTTATTACTTTAAAATGTATATCTCAGAAATAACTACATTTCCTTGTCAATTGCATTATTATAAACTTTCATCAAATCTTTAACCGTGGTCACTTTTAAGTCTTTTGTCATTTACAGACAGTTCTGGGCGTACTCTGATGCTTTTGCAAGAATGTTCCTATAAAAGGATTTCATCTTCAAGGAATTCATGGAAAAGACTCTGACAAGTACAGGTTTCTGGTAACTGACTATACTGCTGAACTGAATGAATAAGCATTTTCAGAACTCTAATGGAAAACTGATGAATTCATAAAAGTGCTAACAAAAGATCAAGATAAAAAAATAACTAATTACATGGGACTGAGTGAGCTGATGAGGATGATTATAATTTTTGTGACTTTCTGTTTGAATGAAAAAAAAAATTCCACAAGGACTCAGAGGCAAAAAATACACAAATCAATTTTCACTGCAAAGTAAAGGAGCTGTTACAGTGGAGGATTACTGGACTGAATGTCAATATTATGACATAGTATGAGTGTGTTTCGTGTTTGGTAATTGCAATCATTGTTGCTTTTGTTGTGGTCATCCATTTACAATGCTTGGTGTCAGTTTATTTATCTCTTGTAAAAATAAAATACAGTGGGTGTGTGTGAAAAAAAAATTGTGGTCTAAAAGCAATACTTTATATAATTTTTATACTTTTAAATTCGTTGAGGTGTGTTTTATGGTCAAAATGTGGTTTATCTTGGTAAATGTTCTATATGAGCTTGAGATGAATGTATATGCCACTGGGTTGTTGGATGGAGTATTTTATAAATGTCAATTAGATCAAATTGATTGATAGTGCTGTTCAGGTCACCTATATCCTTACTGATTTTCTACCTTTTTGGAATAATCAATTACAACAGAGAGATGGTGAAGACTGCAACTGTAATAGTGGATTGATCTAGTTTTTTCAATTCTATCAGTTTTTGCCTCATGTATTTTGACACTCTGTTGTTAGATGCTTACATGTTTAGGATTGTTATGTCTTCTTGGAGAATTGGCCCCTTTATCATTATGTGGTGCCCCTATTTATTCCTGATAATCTTGCTTGTTCTGGAGTTGACTTTGGCTGAAATTAATATAGCTACTCTAGTTTTCTTTTGATTACTTTTAGCATGGCATATCTTTCTCCATCCCTTTATTCTTAGCCTGGGTTTTTACATTTAAGTTGGGTTTCTTATAGATAACATATAGTTGTATATTCTTTTTTATCCACTCTGTATATCTTTTGATTTGTGTATTTATGCCATTCACATTTAAGGAATTATTGATGTAATTGGATTAATATCTATCATATCCATAACTTTTTTCTCTGTTGCATTTGTTCTGTTTCTCCCTTCCCCCAATTCCCCTGAATTCTCTGATTTAATTGAATATTATATATGATTCCATCTTATCTTTTCTCTTAGAGTATCAATTATACTGTTTAAAAATAATTTTTAATGGTTTTCCCTAGAGTTTAAAATATATGTTCTAAAATAATCTAAGTCCATCTTCAAATAACACAATACCACTTCACATATAGTGCAGGTTCCTTATTCCCAATTCTTTCCTCCTGTCCTTTGTGACATTGCTCATTTCATTGATCCATTTGCTCTAATCACCCAATACATTGTTACTATTATTACTTTATACAGCTATTTTTTAGGTCAATTAAGAATAAGAAAAATAAAAGCCTTTATTTTACTTTTATTTATTCCTTCTCTAACTCTCTCCCTTTTTTAATATAGATCCAAATTTCTGACCTGTATTAATTTTCCTTCCACTTGAATAATTTATTTTAACATTTATTACAGGTTAGGTCTGCTGGCAATGAATTATTCAGTTTTTGTTTGTCTCAGAAAGTCTTCATTTCTCCTTCACTTTTGAAGGATAAATTTTGCTGGATATAGGATTCTAGAGTGGTGAATTTTTTTCCTTCAGTGCTTTTAGATTTTCACTTCATTTTCTTTCTTGTTTTGCCTAGTTTCTGGTGAGAAGTCCACTATAATTCTTAACCTTGTTCCTCTAGGTAAGGTTTATTTTTCCCCTCTGACTTCTTTCAAGACTTTGACTTTGGTTTTCTGAAATTTGAATATGGTATGCCTAGGTGTGGGTTTTTTTTTTTTTTTTTTTCATTCTGCTTAGTGTTTTCTATGCTTCCTGGATTTATGGTTTGATGTCTACTAAGTTTCTGGGGTTGCCATAACAAATTACTACAAACAGGGTTGCGGATAAAATAGGAATTTATTTTCTCACAGTTCTGGAGTGTAGAGGTCTGAGGCAAGGTGTCAGCAGGGCCATGCTCCCTCTGAAGGCTCTAGGGAAGAATCCTCTCTTGCTTCTTCCTAGCTTCTGGTGATTGCTGGCAATTGTTGGCATTCTTTGGTTTGCAGCTGACTCACACCAATTTCTGTTTCCATCTTCACATGGATATTTTCCCTTTGTGTATGTTTGTGTCTTCACATAAACTTCTTATAAGGACAGCATTCATTGGATTTAGTACCCATCCTAATCCAGTATAATCTGCCCTTGATGAATTACATCTGCCAAGACTCTATTTCCAAATAAGATCACATTCTGGGGTTCTGGGTGGAAATGAATTTTGAGGGAAGACAATTCAACCCAGTACAGTGTCTACAATTAATTTTGAAAGTTATTGACCAATATTACTTCAAGTATTTTTTTCTCCCTTGTTCTTTCTTCTTCTTCTGGTATTCCAATTATGCATATGAGACACCTCTTGAAATGATCCCACAGTTCTTGGATATTCTGTTCTGTGTTTTTCTTCTTTTTTTCCTCTTTGCATTTCACTCTGGGAAGTTTCTACTGACCTATGTTCAAGCTCACTGATTCTTTCATCAGACATTCTAATTACTGATGAGCACATCAAAGACATTCTTCGTTTCTGTTACAGCATATTTTCTTTCCAACATTTCCTTCTGATTCTTTCTTAGAGTTTCCACCTTTCTGCTTACACTACCCATCTGTTCTCACATGTTGTCTACTTTTTCCATTAGAGCCCTTAACATACTGATCATAGTTATACAGGTTTCCCCTGCTATCCAAAACTAGAGCATTCCTATGAAACCTTTCATGAGCTGAAATGGTGTAAAGCAAGGGAACAATTACCTTAGGACACATCTTGCTAACAGATGCACAAAATAAATTGAGATGAAAGCACAGATGCTCACAGACACAGTCCAAAGCTATGGCAGCTTGATGCTGAGATGTTGAGTGTGGTTCCTGGGGAAGGAGCTCGGTGGCGCCACTCTCACTGCTCAGGGTGTGCGGCCTCTATAATGGGTCACTGAAAAATAATTGCTGATTCCTATCTTCACTTTTCTCCTTTTTTTCATAAAAGTGAAAATCCTGTTTGGATTTCTTTTGGTTACTGAAAACAGGTACTAATATGGGTGTTTCATAAAAGTGAAGTGGCATATAATCAATTTTCAGAAACTGAAAAATACCTGTATTAATTTCAGTCTGAAAATTCTAACATCTCTAATATCAGAGTCTGATTATGATGGTTGCTTTTTTTCTTCCAACTGTGTTTTGTCATGCCTTCTGCCATGCCTTGTAATTTTTTTGTTGAAAGTTGGACATGGTGTATCAGATAATTGGAAACTGGTGTAAATAGGGCCTCACAGTGAGAATTTCTATTAATATGGCTAGGATTCGGGCTGGGTTTATGTCTGATGTAGCTGTAGATGCCAGAGGCTTTAAATTCTTTTAGTGTCCTTATTTTTATTTCCCCTCCTTACTTTGGGCTTCCCTAAGTACTCCTACTCAGAGGGAATCTGTGTCTTGCAATTCTTTCACCTCTGATTCATTGTTATTACACTGAAGCCTTGCTACAGTGGTGGTAAGGTGTAGGGGAGGGGGAAACATTCTATAACCTGAATTAAATCTCAGTTTTTCAGTGGGGCTGTGTCTTGGGCTCGACTATGACCTACACAAGTGTTTCTCCTGTGGTATATATAGCCTTTCCTCCCAGCTCCCTTCCCTGGCTGCAGGGCTCCCCCCGTCTGTTTCCTTGATGTCCTGTTGACTATGTTTTCTCCCTCTGAGGTGAGATAGGTGAGACAAGAAGGCTAGAGGGGCTGAATGGGTGGAATGTCTTTCCTCCAGCTGAAATAAAACTCTGGTAGTCTTTTTCCCTGGAGAATAGACCTTTGTTATGGAGAAGGCCCCAAGTATATTATTTCACAATGATTACTTATTTCCTTCCCCTGCCAGAGCCATGAGGCAATGAATCTACATCATGAGAACTCTACCTGGAGTTAAAGCCCACCCAAGAGGGGTGGGTGCTATTTAAGATAGGAGTTTCTCACTGTCACGCTAGTTCACATACAGTCTCCAGCAATTCATCATAATTACCATTGAAGTGTTCCTGCAAGTTTATGGCTTCAGCACCTTCTGATGCAGGTAAGCAGAACTTGACCGTGATGCTTGGAATGTGCCCATCTCTCCAAGTTTTGGAGTGACTGCTTACCTTATGACCTTAGTTCTCTGATGGGTCCAAGAAAAGTCATTGCATTTCAGTTTGCTCAGCGCTTTCTTGTCTTAAGAATATTTCGAGTGATCACTTCCAAGATCTTTACATGTCAGAGCTAAAACCAGAAATCCATTTGAAATATATTTAATATTTTATTTGTAGTCTAAATTTCTTTTTGCTTTTTTATAATAGCAAATTCTAAAGTCTTTAAAAATGTAAAATAAAAAATTAACATTTTCTTCACATATTGGGCTCCTTTTGGGGTGATATCCATGCACACCACTGGGGTTTGTTGTTGTTGATGCATTTCTAGGAGGCAGATATTAGCTGGGTGACCTTCGAAAAGTTATGAATTCTCTTTGTGCCCCAGTTTTCTCACTGGTAAGATAGAGTATGAATGGTACTTGTCTTTTAGGATTATTATGGAAATTAAATGAGATAACATATATATAATGGCTTGTTGCAGTAAATACCTGGCACAAAAATATTCTCAGTAAACATTAACCTCACACTTTCATTGTTGATCTCATTCTCCAGATAGGGAAAATAAAGTTAAAAAAAAAAATTTAATGCAGTTCTCACTCCTGGATTCCTTGTTTTAGAATGTTCTGCACTTTGACCTGAAGCTGGTGGTAGAGCTGTGGTAGCTGCAGACTTGACCACACTGGAACTTGGCCAGATGAAGTGCCATCATCCTGATTGTGTACTAGGGCCACAGTTCACTGAATTAGTTCCTCTGAACTCTCCTGTCCCTCCCACATACTGGCAGCATAATACAGCATAGACAATAGCCTCAGATCAACCCAACAGGAAAGTGGTCCCTGGAGAAAGGCAGTAAGTATTCTTCTTTGCTGGTCTCTTGCAAAATTTTGAAATTAAAAAAAAAGAAGAAACTTTTTAGACTTCAGTTATGATATAAATGTTATGTTTCATAAGATTTCAACTGGTTTACCTTAATTCTATTTTCCTAGGAAGTCATCTGTTCTTTCTCGATTTTGCTAGTATTGTATTGTACTGAGGTGGTGGTGGTGGAAAGAAGATGGGGTGAGCAATTTCAAAAAAGGTCTTGCATGATTCAGAGCTGCATAACTGTAAGCTCATTTCTAAAACTCCATTTACAGCAGGGGCCAAGGCTGGAAGTTCTGACAATGCCTTAGGGGAGCATTCTCCCTGGAAAACTGTGGCATTGAATAATGATGAGCACCAGTACAAACCAGGGCACTTGTAAAGAAAGTCAACTTTAAAGGATGCCTGAATCTTAAAAAGTCTTTAGATGAACTTTCAATTGGCAGGTTTTCTGCGTTTACATGTAGAAGAGAGGAGAAATCTAGCCTTCATGTCATAACTTCTTACTTATTTTGGTACATTCAATTACTTGAGTCTATCCCACTTTTTTCATAATACTATCATTTCCTTTATGAAAATGATGGTAAATTTTTATACACATATAAATGTTTTAGTGTTTAATGATTTTATACTATCAGTGGGACACTTGAAGGGACAGCAAAGGTTTGTCTAGCCCAGCTCCTAGTATGCTACAATCTAATAGTTTATCAAAGACTGATTGATTTATAGGCTTTCATTTAAAACAAACAAGAATGGAATTCTGTAACCTCTTTATTATTTTGATAAGTGTACAGATATTTAATTTTGTCAGATTTCTTTTATAATCCAGTAATACTTGATGTAATCATATTTGAAGGTTACAAAATACATTTGTAACCATCATCTCTTTTGATCTTTATAACAACAAGTGAAAGAGGGAGGGCAAGCAGCTGTCGCTAGAATTCTGATGTAAACAAGTCTGCGTGCTCATCTAGAACTGCTGGGGTACTTAGGCAGTCTTCTAGGAATAGTTTTTACATAAGGGTCTGATGTTTCCTGGTGAGATGCACAGAGGATTTGCATTCTATGTCTCTAGGATTCTCATTCCCAAAGAGGAAAAGACAATTTCCGGTATGGGACATGCGTGAAGATGTCTGGATGTGGGGTACTCCAGAAAGCAGGGAACTCTCTGGGGTCTCTTTCATAAGGGCACTAAATTTCATTCATAAGGGCTCCATCCTCATGACCTAATAACCTCCCAAAGCCCCACCTCCTAATATCATCACATTGGAGGTTAGGATTTCAACATAAGAATTTTGAAGGGACGTAAGAATTTTGAAGGGACATAAGCATTCAGTCTATTACAGGGAGATTCCTCTAATACCTATATTAGTTACTATACTTTTGCATATGACAGACATTGAACTTAAACCAACTGAAGTAAAATAAAATTCACGAAATCCATTGGAAAGACGCCAGAGTGGATCAAAATGAGAAGAATGAAAAAAGTGAACAGTAGAAACTAGGTTGACCTCAGACAACCTTTCAGGTTGGAAAAATGGCCTCAAGTGTGTGAAGAACATCTCTCAGTCTCTTTTTGTGTTGCTAGTTTATTCTTTCAAGTTAGTTGCCATCATAAACTTGGGTTCATGGCTGAAAGCAGTTCCTGGGCTTAAATTCTCACAAATGAGTCCTGAGGATAAAAAAGGGCTATTTCGCCTAGTTACACCTGTCTCCTAGGAGGTGGAGCATGAAAGAAAAGGACCACATAACTAATGTAGTGGGAAGACCTGCTCACATAGAGAATAGAGAGCAATTTCTGGAGGATGAGAAAGGATGCTGAACCCAAAGAAAAATGTTTACTTAGTAACTGTACTCAATTCCAAGTAACAGAAGACAGCAAAATTGTGGCATAAAAATAAAGGTTTTATTTGTCTCACGTAATGAGAAACCCAGAGGCAGGCAGTCATGCAGTCTTGGGAAACTTCCTAATCACTTCTAGAACCCAATCACTTCCTTACTTCTTCTGAGCCAACCTTCTTATGTACTTGTCACTCTGGGTCACTCAATGGCTGCTCTAACCTCTGACATCATGCCCATGTTTCAGGTCACTCCAGGCAGGGATGTGCTGTGGAGCTTAGTTTGGATCACCGGTACACTGTTTTTTTGGTTTTTTAATTAATTAACTTATTTATTTATTTTTAGCTGTGTTGGGTTGTTTCTGTGCGAGGGCTTTCTCTAGTTGCGGCGAGCGGGGGCCACTCTTCATCGCGGTGCGCGGGCCTCTCACTATCGCGGCCTCTCTTGTTGCGGAGCATAGGCTCCAGACGCGCAGGCTCAGTAGTTGTGGCTCACGGGCCTAGTTGCTCCGCGGCATGTGGGGATCTTCCCAGACCAGGGCTCGAACCCGTGTCCCCTGCATTGGCAGGCAGATTCTCAATCACTGTGCCACCAGGGAAGCCCCGTTACACTGTTTTGTTTAAGCCACATGAGCAGTGTCACCAAGTAGTTACAGCCATGATGTTGTACACGACATAACCTAAGGAAGCTAGGGCATCAGGGGAAGCATTTGAATTTGTATCAGCCAGAATGAAACAAGAGTGTGACAATGTGTGTGTTTGTACTTATTTGAGAGGAGCCGCATTTGAAGCTGCTTTTGATGGCATCAGGTACAGCAGAAGAGTTTGGGGCCAGTCAGGTCCACTTGAGTTTTTCTGCGTTTATAACATGTAGATGGAACTGATGAGCCAGCAGGTAGTCAGATTGCCAGCTGCAGTGGCTTCTTGCCAGACTGTGGTGTTGGATCTAGGACACAAGGAGATCCTTAATTGTTCCCCACTCCTCTCTTACCACCACCCCAGGTCTGGGGTGTTCCCTCTCCAAGGGCCAGGATTATTGTTCTCCTTCCACAGCCATAAAATTGGTGTGTTCATGCCAATAACTATAAACTTCACCTTTTTCTAATCACCTCTGACTCAGACCTAGCCCTTTTGTCTAGAAAGATACGGAGCACATGAAACAAGGCTTTTTTTTTTTTTTTTTTTTTTTTTTAATTAATTAATTTATTTATTTATGGCTGTGTTGGGTCTTCGTTTCTGTGCGAGGGCTTTCTCTAGTTGTGGCAAGCGGGGGCCACTCTTCATCGCAGTGCACGGGCCTCTCACTATCGTGGCCTCTCTTGTTGCAGAGCACAGGCTCCAGACGCGCAGGCTCAGTAATTGTGGCTCACGGGCCCAGTTGCTCGGCGGCACGTGGGATCTTCCCAGACCAGGGCTCGAACCCGTGTCCCCTGCATTGGCAGGCAGATTCTCAACCACTGCGCCACCAGGGAAGCCCGAAACAAGGCATTTTTACAAAAGTTACAGAGACCCATTATGTCCCCCACTTTGACCGAAGAGGGCCATGTAGAGGAGCTCAATGAACAATGCACCAAAACAAGTGGTCATCATCTCAGGATCTAAGACCCTATTGAATATCTCTTGGGAGAGATATTCTGGATGGTTGAACCAGAGGTAGGTTTGAATTCCCTATATCCACTTTTGTCTGGGCTACCATCCAAAGAGGGTAGCCAACCAGAATAGGCCAGGATTGCTGTCAGGGGAAGAAAGATGTCACACGTCTAGGAAACGGTCAGGGTTAGATGCTATGCATGCAGTGGGTTTGCATGGAAGATGAGGAATGCTGAGCTCGGAGGATTCACTGCTTTTATAAAAACCAGTAAGTAAACTTACTCTTTGTTTTGGAAGGAGATGTTATCTCACCCTTCAAAGTTTGCTTGTTGTAAACATAACCCTGAGAAATGGCCTGGGTAAAGAGTGGTAAAGACCCTTAGAGGGTCTCTTGTAGGAGTACAGGAGACCCATGGAGAAGTGTCTTCTCCCAACAGACTTATAAGAAACAATCTTCTGAAACTCATTACTGTCTTGACCCCTAGGAAGTACTTCTTAATGTTACTCAGTGTCATTGAAATGAGAACTCCCCAAGAAAATTTTCTATTTAGTCTTGAGGTCAGGAATAATTGGTCTTCTCCCAAACAATTGTAAATATGGAAATGGACCCTTTTTCTTCCTTCTTGGCTGCTGGAGTGGTTGAAGTGTAGCTTCAATATGTGGCTCAATTCTAACACTGTCTCTGGCACAAGGAGGTCTTCAATAAACAAAGTTAATGAAGGATACAGAACTGTCAGGTGAGATGTGCATTTTGTGGTGAACTCACTCCTGGTTCCATTTTATTCCTCTGCTCTTGTATCCCTTTTTCTCATTTTTCTTACTTTAATTTAAAATTGTAACAAAGATCAACACATTTTATTTTTAATAAACTGGATTTCAAATCCAGGTCTTCTAATCTTGGTGCTCTATCTTGTGTCTAATTCTATTCTCTTTGAGTTGAAAAACAGCTGGTCAATATTTTTATCTTAAAATATGCTTGAAGAATGTTATGCAATCACCCATCCTGTGTCCCCTCCTCTGTCACTACCCTATTGGCTCTGTTTCCAATGGTTCAGTCAGTTTTGTCATTTTCCTCTGTAGTCCAGATTCTCTCGTTTTGTACATGTAGACCCGGACCCTCTGATGTTAATTTGAAGATTTCTTCTCGTTTTTTCCCAAGCCCATTCAACATTCTCAGACATTTTAGTTACATATATTACTGAATAACCATCTTAAAGCTATCTTTTTTTCCTACAAACAATACCATACTCATTTATGTCCATTCCCCTTCATCCTGTTTTGGGCAAATCATCTCACTATTTCTTTATTTTTGGGCTGAAAGATTTATGAGGCTTTATATATATTGTAATTTCCTGCTATAGGAAGGCAGAAAAGAATATTGTGGGCCCTAGCTGTGTCCAGATAAACACTCAGAATTCAGAAACGGCCTACTGAAATAAAATATTTTTTATTGTATAAATGCTTGATCATTTACTTATGTAACAGAATTTAAAATAGCTGAAAAATTAATAGATATATTGCACAAAGAGGTGACCGAAGTAACTAGAAGTGGTGCATGACAAAATCTGACCTCTGGAGTAGTGATCAATTGATTACTCTGTCACCTGGAAAGCAGGAATTTTGAGCATGCAACACAGTTTAGTTTAGAGTGTGGTAACTTACCATATCCTTTTAAAAAAATCAACCTATGAATTAAATTCTAAATTTGTTTAAGTGCGTAAGCATTAATGAGAAAATAGCGGGTAGAAGTCCCAGATACCTCGAGATTGAAATTTTATTTACTGTCTTCAAATAATATACTGAAATTCAAATACAAAGGACATTTTTTAGTGATGTTTTTTAACCACCCTCCTTGTTTTATGTGCTTTTGTTGACTTTTCATTTTGTTCGTTCTTTCATTTGCCCACCATATTTCACATACTATACGATGCATTTGGTAATACAGTACCAAAAATCTGAGAGAAGTGACAGAAACGGGAGTAATCATGAGTTCCTACACCCAAATGCCTAAAACTTACTGGAACTCCAGCTTAAAATATTATTGTCTCATTTGATAATTCGTTCTGTTACCAATTCTAAATCAGCAAAATATATCAGTCATTACCCTTATCCTTATAAATCAAATCAATGTGTCTCATTGCATGTAAACCTTCATTATACTTTTGCTACAAAATTTGTAGCAATAGAGAACACAGACTACATTGTGAAAGCTACACCTGAAAGAAATCCACATATTAAAAAAACGATTTTTACATGTTTAAATCCTCCCACTCTGTATACTCATTATTTAAAATTAAAGGACAGAAGTCAAATTGAAAAACAGTAAAATTAAGAGACAAGATGTGGGAACTACAAGTTGTTTCACTTGAATAGAACCAATCTTGTTCTCTCTGGTTTTTCTCCCAGGAAAGGAAAACGTAACAATCAGAATAATAAACACACTTCACTAATAAAAGCAATGCAATTGTGGTTTTGGTTGTATAAAGTATTTGGGTTTTATACATTATTTCCTCTTTTCAAAACTGTGACTGAAATAAAAAAAAAAAAGTTCATTCTGAATACTTACCATTAAAATGAGAAAGTTTAAAAAATTAGAATTCACTTTTAAATGTATATGGTGCTTCACATTTCAGTCTACTTCGGTAACAAAACCAGTGTTGGCAGTTTTACCAACTGTCTTTAACCAGTTAGGTCTGGCTTCCGGTTAATATAGCACTACTGATTCTTAATTCGTAGAACCACAGGGGAATGTTTAAATAAAAGAACACTCGATTTCATAGTAGTTTTTAAATGAAAACATATGTATCTGTAATAGGGATTTAAAAGTTTTTTTCAGTAAGAACTTAATGTGTGGCATCTGTTAGGTATAGGGTGTCTTTTTTAGTTTTTCTGAAGAGGCACATTAGGCCCAGTAAAGTTAATAGTTTAGATGTCAGTATCTCAGGAGTTATCAACATTAAAAGCATCCAAGGAAGGAAGATTGTTGTCAGTTATTTTTCCTTCCTTATTGTATTTAGGGAGAGAAGGAGAGAAAGAGAAGATCTCACAATATTTTCTCAAAGCTGTTCGATTTGGAGAAGCTCACTTTTAAAATTTGACACGCATACTGTGTTTGGTGAGACAGGTAAAAATAGACATGGCATAAACCACTCATATACCTGGGATTCTTATCAAATATTTTAAGGTTCCTTTGAAGGATGTCAGTGTTTGAGTCCATAATTGTTAAACATAAATCACCATTTTATAATATACTCTTGTTAATGGAGTGAGGGTTGACAAACTACCCTAAGTTAAAAAAATAATAAAAATGGATAATTCATAACCCTTAAGATGACATGACATATTTGGTTTCCTGCATTCTCTAAATTTCCCTCTACCTCTCAGGTCACAGATTTTCGTATTTATTAGCATCATTCACGATCTTCTTTAGGATTGCTGAGCGCCCTGCCTCTGCTCTTTTTAACATATACGACCAAAAACATCCAAAATGAACTTTGTACAAGTCAACTGGGGTCAAATATTGTCCACTCCTAATACGTATTTACTAGCACTCCCCCAATGCCTCCAAATATGTTGGGGGGCTTGAGATTGCATCAAAAATTTTTAGAGAATCTTTGATACCTTGGACAAATGTAAATACCTCTCCCATCAATAATATTTCTAGTGCCTCAGGAGGCAATTTGGATATGGGGATGCAACAAATCTCAGTTGATATGCCTTTATCTTTTCCCCAAATTTTGAGAGTCATATCTACATAGTTGTCCCTTGGTATCCATGGGGGATTGGTTCCAGGATCTGTCTGGATACCAAAATCCCTGGATTCTCAAGTCCCATAGTCCGCCCTCTACATCTGGGGATCCACCAACTGGAGATGGAGTAGTACTGTGGTATTTACTGAAAAAAAAATCTGCGTATATGTGGACCTGCGCAGTTCAAACCTGTGTTAATCAAGGAACAACTGTAGTATATATTTCTATGAGTACATGTATGTACACTGCATATACATCTGAGTATATATATTGAAAGGTAGCATAACAAAGTGGATAAGGTCTTAAAGCTAGAGTACTTTGGCTTGAGTCCAGGCTCCATCACCTACCAATTGTGTAATCTTGGACAAATTATAAAACCTCTCTGTGCTTCAGTTTCCTTACCTATAAAATGATATAATAAAATTATGTACCTCATGGGATGGTTGTGAGGATTAAATGAGTTTATACAGGTAAAGCATTTAGAACAATGCTTGTAAAATTATACAGATTCTAAAACTTTAGCTATTGTTATTATTATTTACGTCATATGAATATATACATATAATATAAAATGCTTAGCCTACAAAATAAGTTGTATATATTGTTAAATACCTTTTTATTTAACATACATGGATACTCCTTTATACGGCACATTTAGATTTTCTGGGAAATTTCCCAGTTATCTAATAACCAACATGAGTGAGAATACCATCATAGCTCATGTCTGGACTGCACATAGTATAAATTTCGTATTTTAAATCTACGCATTTAATGAAATAATATTTCTCACTGAGAAACTGGCCCTAATATAAAGTGTCAGTGCGCCCAGATGCAGTGGAAGAGCTTAAAGCTGGAGCAGTATGGCACACCCACTTAGAAGCTGTATGATTTTGGGCAAGTCATTTAACCCTTCTGAGCTCTAGTTTTCTCATCTGCAAAACAGGGATGTAACACTTCTTACAAGTTTGTGGTAAGAAGTAGGGAAGAAATACATAAAAAAAGCACTTGGCCAAGAGCCGGGCACGTGGTAAATGCTTGATAAATGGAAACATTGATCTTTCTTGTGTCAGTCCCGCTTCAAATATGGGTATTTTTAAAAATTTTAACACAAACAAACATTCCATTGGAGGTTTTTGATCAGCTACGCTGTTGCTATATAACCATCATGGGTTAGTCTTAAGGCCATGTGGTTTCAATAACCGTAAATGGTTGGAAGTTCTGCTGCCTGTAGGAGCAAAAAAAAAAAAGGAGAGGTTGGTGTAATTCAAGTTTCACCAATATCTCACCAGGCAGCTTGCGACTGTGCCCCTCCTTCCCTGTGCCCAGCCTCTCCTCTCCTGCAAGTAGGAAGCCTGCTGGTCCCTGAAGCTGTTACGCTGAAGAAGAAGCTGAAACCCTGAGAAGGCAGCACTGCTCTGCTTGGTGAGGTTAGGCCAACCAGGCATGTTTGTCACCCATTGGCTAGAGAGGTAGGGGAAAAGGACTCACTCTGTCCCTTTATTTTCACTGAGTATGGGCTGAGAGGAAGTAGAAGTTCACTGTAAACAACAACCCCCTGTCAAATGTTACTTATTTTCATATAATTGGTAGTGAGCGGCCCTTTTTTTTTTGCAGTTGGCCTGATTTGCTTCTTGCACATTATATAAGCACCTGGGTAGTAATAGCTAACTGTGAAAAGCAGCTACATATGTATTATGAGAATAAATCATTTAATGTACGCCAAGAACGCTTTAGAATAAAAATTACACTTAAATTCCAGGTACAATACAATTATTGATGCATTCTTATGAATTCTTATTACACAAGTGGCTCAGACTTGAAGCTTGCATGATATAGTCAAGGTGAGGAAAAGTAACATACAGGCAAGATGTTTCATGCACACATGCACAGAATTTTTTCACACAGTTGGTGAGGCCACATTGATCCAGCAATTTGAATATTATTATTATCCGTAGTCTCTCTCATTAAATACTTAAGAAAACATAGTAAAATTGTTTAAGGATACACATTTAGAATGCTATATCTAGAGCTATATCCAAGTTGGCAAATGATTACACTGCTTATAAATTCCAGGCAGATGATAATTTAGAGTCCCCATGAAAGCCTGGAGTTTATTTGATTGTTCTCTTAATTACTGGGCTCTATGCTATCAAATATTTGTGGAAGAGGAAGCTTTTCTTTGTGGGAGTGAATAATTGTGCTTACACTTTGAAATTTTTGCCTTGAGTTACTAAGATTTGCATTTCTCACTTTTGTTCTAAGGAAAGGTGTTTAGCCATTTTTAGAAAGCAGGTACCAAATAATCAATCGTCAAACACCCCAGAAAGTTTCTGCCCTAGACAAGTGCAAAAATCTCAGGTATTAGCAATCCACCTCCAGAGACAAATCTACAAAGGGTGGAAAGGGGGAGAAAGGATGTATCACTTTTCTAGATGAATATATTGTGAGGGGTATGTGTTGCGTGCTTTAAGGAACTCTATTTGCTTGCTAGCTGCCGTTTAGAAATCAGCTAGAAAAAGTCTGCGAGAGATCGCAGACAGGCAAGCCCTAAGCCTCCCTCCCATGCTCCTTCAGTGCCCTGCTCTTGCAGGAGCGTGAAGAATAAACAGACTGGCCATTGATCTCCGGGTGTTGTTGTTGCACTCTGGGAAATGCTGGGGGTGCCGAGGGACGTGGCTCAGTCAATGGATGCGCGCCTGAAAAAAATCGCCCGAAGAGGAGAGAGAACATGCAAATCAGCATCAAGCTAGAGAAGAGGAAGGGAACAGCGAGAAAAAGAAACGTGTTGCTCGTATTGTGTCTTAGTCCTCTTCTCCGCCACCCTCCTCCAGACCCGTTGCCTCCCTCGAGACGCCTCCCTCCCTGTCCCTTTCTGGACACCAGCTCTGGGAAGATCGGTCAGGATTCCCCCGCTCCACCCTAGTTTTGAGATTTAATACGATTCCCCTCCCCCTCCCCCCTTCCCCCCTTTCCCCCCCCCCCCCGCCCCGGGGCAAACCGGCAGCTGTTTTAAGTCAATGAAAGTAAGATTGGTAGAGAGAAGCGCTGGAGCAGCCCGGGAGCTGTCAGTGCACACACAAATCAGCCCCACAGCTTCTGCTCGGGGTATCACCTACGGAGTTTCCTCCGATGGTGATGCAACTCCGAGGGGCTCGCTTTCGCCTTCCTGTGCCGACTCCACTGTCGCAGACGAAGGAGTCGAAGCCCAGCGCCGAGCCTTTTTAGACCCCTAAACATCATTCCCCGGTTCTTGGGCATTGGGATTTCGGGCTTCACACACACACAAAACAAAACCAGTTCAACCGCCCCGGAGGCAGAGATGAGAGCGTCTCAAAACTTTTCTCCCCCCCTCCCCCATCCGCCAAGGAGTAGGTGGGTGCAAAGTGCCGGCGGCGGGGACCCGCGGGCGCAGAGCCGCTCTCGGGGAGGCACTGGTCGCTTTAAAAACCCACCCTCTCGCCGCTCCAGCCTTGGCGCTGGGCGGACGGCGGCTCGCCTCTCCCGGAAGGTTCCGCTCACACCCGCAGACCTCCACGCGCGCCCTCCGTGCCGGCTTTACCGCGTGCAAACGGGGGTGGGGGGCGCGAAGGGGCCCAGGTAATGGTTACAGGACAGCGGGTGAGGTTCCAGCGCAGGGAAGAAGTTGACAAAGGGGACTTGACCAAACATGAAGGCGTATTTACAAACGCGAGCTCCACCGAGATCTGGAGAGATTCCCCTTCTCCCTGCCTCCTTCCCCTTCTGCCATTTCATTTTATCGCTCTTTTAAGTGGAGGGCAGATTGTTTTGTTGTGTTTTGTTTTGAAACATTCCTGCACGGTGTGGGTCATCGCCGCGTTATTTACCATCTAGTTTACCCTGCAGCAGCCGGGCGAGCAAACTCTGGGGCTCCTTCCCTTCGGATGGACAGAGAGGGCGGCCGGGCGGCGAGCGGCAGGAAGGAGGTCAGGGTGGGTTTGCGGGAGCCCGGGGGCGACCTGGAGGGAGCGCGAGCCCCCGGCACCGCCCCCCGGCGCCCGCCCCCGCCCCCGCCGCACCCCCCGGGGCGGGCGCCGGGCCGCGCTGACCCGCTGCGGGTGCGCTGCCCTCGCCTCCCCCATTGTTCCGACTGTCTTTTTGCCTTTTGTTATTTGCACTCGCATTGTGTTGTTTGTCTCTGAAGCCGCCTCATGACCAGCAAAGGGATTTCACCTCGTCCTTGAGAGCTACACGGGGAGCGCGAGCGAGCGAGCGAGAGAGCGAGCGAGAGGCTGGGGGAGAGGGACGCGCGCGCGCGCACACACACACACAGACACACACACAGACACACAGACACACACACACACACACAGAGTGAAAAAGGCGAGCCACCAAACCCATCTCCAGTCTCCTCCCGGGGGCCCCCAGCCCGCCACTGTGCCACTTTGCATCCCGCGCCTGAGGAGACGTTGAGGAGAGCCGGTAAGGTGCGTGAATCGCAGCGTTTTAACTTTGTTGTCGGTCCCGACGTGGTGGTGGGCAGCCCTCCAAGGCGCCGAGCTCCCCTCTGCCGCTCGCCGTGCCCGCCGCTCCGCACTCGTTCGCGGCTCCAGCTGGAGAGCCGGCGGAGGAGGGCGGGGGCCGCCGCCGGAGTTTTCCTCAAGTACAGAGGGAGGGGGACGGGGTGGGGGCGAGGGGAGGCGGGAGGCGGCTCGAGGCTGGCAGCCGCTCGGTCCCCCTCGCGGGGCGGCCGTCCGCGGGGACCCCGGCGTGCGGGCTTGGACCCAGTTCAGGAAAGGCGATAACTTTGTATTTTGCTTGGGGAGCCTGCGTGCTGTTGCCGGCATTGTTTTGCAAGTGGTGGCGGTGGAGGTGGTGATGAGCCAGGAGGGCAGGAGCGCAGGGAAAATCCTAGGCTCGCCCGTGCATCTCGGCCGGCGCCAAACGGCAGCCCCTCAAAGTTGGCCGGAGGGCCTGACCCTTCCCAGGACAGAAGCGCGACCCCCGGCCCACCCCACAACCTGAGCGCTCCCCCTGTTCGTCTTTTTGTTTCGCTTTCTGCCATCCCTGTCCCCAAAAGTCCTCCCCTCCCCCCCTTCCCCCCCGGCGCGGAATTTCGGAAACGAGTCTCATCCTTCAGGATTCTAGGGATTTCAGACACCGGAAGCTTTAATTTTTAATTGCAACTACTTTTTCCCCCCACCCTACTCCGTGTACCAAGTGGAGACCGCTCACGTGTTGTGTCACTTTAAGCGCGGGTTTGGGAAATCTCGCTTTGCACTTTTGGGCTACAGTAATAAGCCAGGAAAAGAGGTTATGCGAGTTGAAATCAAATTGGATTTGGAAATGTTTGCGTTTGATAGCAGCAGTTTGTTGAGTATTGATCTGCTGGCATCTGATGCACACGAAGCACTGTTTACATATTTTGAGTCATTTTCCTTAAACGTTACAAAGCAAATCTATTAATAAATAGATTGACCCTGGTGAATATCTAAAGACGTTGGCCTCTGTGACCAAATGCAGAGTGTGGTGAATGTGAATCCATTTTGATGTCTTCCTTTCTCAATTAAAGCGGGTCAAAAGGAGGAATTCTTTGAATATGCAGAGGGATATTCTCAGTGTCAACCAACCCAGGCACTCTGGGTGGCAGTCAACAGTACTTCTTGAGAAAAGTTGAGGGATTTGTTCTCACCCCGTTGGGAGTCCTCACAATATCCAGATATCCAAAGTAGTCTGTCAAGAAAGGCATGAGCCGATTTCCCCAGAGACTGCCTTTAGGCCCAGCACAGTTCTTTAGTCAAGGGCAAGACCAAGGGAGATCTGTGGGATTTTGGGTAATAAGTGTGGGAATCTGCAAAGGGACTAGACAGAGTGATTTGTTTCCTTGCTGTTCATAAATAATGGCCCCTAGTATCCTTAACCACCACCCCCCCACAAACAAAACAGGCCAATCAAGTAGGCGCGTGGGAGATTTGTAGGCAATGGACATTTCAATCAGAAAAACCAGAGCAGTTTTTGATCAGGATTACAAGGAGTGAGGCTCGATTGCCAAACGTGATTAGGTTAAGGGCCAGATGGTTTTAAAGTATACGGAAATGTTTTTTAAGTTTGACTTTTATAGCATTTAGAAGGAGGACGATTTCTTAGAGTCTTTACAGAGCTGCTAAATTTTGATCTGTCTAATTTTGAAGGAATTCAGCTGTACGTGAACTGCTATTAGCTCTGATAGGGAAGGAATCTGGTTTCAGATGCAGATACATGGGACAGAGTTTCTGGGGGTGCTTCTTCCTGATTTAAATATAGCTCTGAGGCTGAAGCCTAGATAAATTCAGCCACAGTGATTTAAAATCATAAGTACTTACACTGAAAATTCTCTTAGGCACTGTGTAAAGTTCTCCTGCAGATTATGTCATGAACTGTTTATTCCTCAGAAGTATACAAGATAAAAATCATAAACATCACTTAAAACTGATGCAACACAGCATCAATTAAATCCTTAAAGTGGTAGAGATTGCTTTTGTTTCCCTAAAAGGTAGATCTTTCATCACATGAGTTGTTTAAAAACATTTAATTGTGGGCGTGGGAAGGGATGTGCATAATTATTTAGTTATTTATGTTAATTATATAGTAGCATACTTGCTGGAAATTCTTTCTTTTTTGTCCTTTCTTTCCAGTGGTCTTCTAACAATCTTGTACATGGAATAACAGAGTTTTTGTTTGCCTGGGGGTTTTAAAAAATCTCTTTTTGTAGACTTTTTGAATGGGCAGTAATGAATCAATCTGATATAGACTTGCAAGAGTACTCTTAATACAGGAAAAAAGAACTTCAGCTCTTAATACGGAAGCCCTATATAGTTTTCTTGTTGAGATTAAGCAGTTCTGGTTGAATGCCATACAGGATTCAAAACTCTCAAACTTATTTGGTAAATAACCAGGCATTTGAGATCCAGTGGTTATTTCAAGTTAACTTAGTTCTATACATGTAAATGCACATCCTGTTTAGACTGACACATGGTTTTGTAAAAGAAAAAAAATGAATATACGCTTATAAAGATGTTATCTGTGGAGAATATGGAGTAAACAGTAAATAAGAAGAGTGAAATTTATGCTCAGGTATGACTTCTTCCTTTTTTTTTTTTTTTTTTTTTGTCCTTTTTGAGCGTAAAGCACAAGCTGTCGGGAGAGTTTAAAATTTCATTTTCCAAAGAATTTGAATGCTTAGAGAATTTTTTCTCTTCTAAAGCAAATGAAAAATATGATATAATGATAAAAGAATATACCGTCTTCTTGTAAAAGCTCTATCCCTTTATTGAGTGGTAGACAATCATTGTTTTCAAGGTATGTCTAGATTATATAAAAAATGTAATATGCAGGGCAGGATAAAACTTGTTTTTATTAGTTTAAAATGCACTGGATTTCAAATAACTTAGAGTTCTAATGTTGAACACTATTTAGATTTCCAGCAGGTAGCATTGTTGGATATGATTGATTGGCGTAACCTGGATGATTCACCCAATATCTGATCACCTCTAGTGGTAGAGAATGCTATAATTAGAGTTTTGAGAGTAACCTGGAAAACTTATTGTCTAGGCCTGAAGTCAGTGCATTCCCTCGCATACACGTCACAATTTTTAGCCTGAGAAATGTAGATTTATTTTAAAGGCAAAGAAAGTGCTTGGCTGTTTGAAATAAACGATCCCCTGAGCTTAGAGTTGTAGATAGTTAATAAAATAAAAGTCCAGTTTTGTTCCAAACATTGTTTTAAAACACCCATTTGTAAATTGTCTACATTTGGTTTTCATATGTTAATGATTTGGGATCTGAAACTTCTTTCAGAAAGGCATTTTGGTTTATCTTAAAAAACACCACACAAAACTGTCTAAACAACTCTGTAAATAAACTGTTCCAAATGCCTCAATTTGATGAATGAATTAAAGAATTATAGTTCTTAATCCAATTATGATCAGTCTTGTTATTCCATTTCCCATTTGAGGGTGCTTAGGGAGTGGGGATGGCAAATGATTCTCAAATGTGAGTGGAGTCTTTGTTGTTTATTTTCCGTGTGTGATATAACTTAAATAATCACTCATACCTAACATTTAGGAGAAGGATTTTAGATGAAGAGATGTAATTCAACGATCTTCAGTTAAACCAACAGTTCATTTGCATGTAAAGTTGCTCTTAATGGAAGAGTTAAAATGAAGTTTTTAAGACTGTGAAGCAAGGATCTAACCTTTTGCTTAAAAATAATGAATTTTTATATTTAAAGGGGCAGAAATGGAGCACTTAAGGCTCAGTAGCAGGGCAGACATTCAGGCACTTTTAGTCACTTTCAGCTGGGCCATATTGGGACGTTTCCATGGGACTTTTTAATAAACTTTGCTGTGTTCAGTGTTCTTGTTTTAAAAAAAAGGGAAATATGCTTTTTGGGTTGTTTCCTCCAGACCCCTACCCCTTTAGCTGCCTATATGGGTGCTTTTGAATGCTTTCCTGATCTGGGGCCTGAACTTTAGGCCTGAACCCCTTGATTACTTCCCAGTTTGCTTTAATGGACTCTTCTGAATTTCTGCCCCATTTGCCCAGTCTAACCTCTGGCTCATAAGCCAATGGATTCAAAGGTGATGATAGCTTATTATGTTTTAATTCTCTAACTAAAAGTTGTTATTATTATTATTGCAGTTTATCATGAACATCTAATTCCTTAGAGAAAGACGTGGAGTATCAAGTGAAGCTGCCAGGAAGGAATACTTGTAAACATAGGGATTTTTTTGTTGTACCACTCAAAGCATACCTTACAGGAAAGTCATTACTCTGCTTATGAATAAGGATGACATTCAGTGGGGGCAGTGTATTGATAGAATTAGGGGAAAAATGAATACATTTAAAGAATACATGAAATAACCACTCTTTAAAAATTGAGTCTTTAAAAAAAACACCCAGAAAAAAAATGCGTCTCCAGGAAGTGGCAGTGGTGGTGACGGTGTTGATATTGAATTCTACAGGTAGACGTCCATTCATTCTTTATTGCTGAAAGTTCATTATAAGTTAAAAAAAAAAAAACCCTACCTGATTATATCTTTGAGGCCCAATGACTTGTCATTCAATTACTTCGTGATTCTATGCTACCCCATGTCCAAAGGGGACAGATAGTGCAGCAGTCAAAGGGATGACTTCCACCTGGCATTCCCTGGAAGCTCATGCACTGCCTTTTCCCTGCAGCAGCAGTTCAAGTCTGGGAGCTAGGGAATTCAGGAGGGACCCAGGATGCAAAAGAAGCCAGCCCACTAGCATTTGGAGTTTTTCAGTTTAGGTCTATTTATAATTCTTCCAAGACTTCACTTGGAGTTCTGAACATTTAGTGCTCTGCCCCTTTTCTTAATCTCTGAAGCTCGAGTTTATAATCCTTTTCTTGTAGGGATATTGCACGGATTACAGTAGGTATTGTATATCAGATTCCTAGCATAGGGTCTCTCATGAACGAGGTGCTTGGTAAATGTTAGCTACACTCTTCTCTCCCTTCAGTCAAGTCTAGATTTTGATCATTAATAATGTTTGAAGCTTCATTTTGTACTTGCTTTGAACTTATTTGAATCCAAGAAGAAAAATATATCACTTTCTTGAGGCTGAGATCAACACTTTAAAATGGTGATTCAGTTAACGTCTATATATGATCTCTGACAATGTGGTTTTATTAAGATGCTGTATTTGGTGCAAGTGTGAATTCTATCTTTTATTCATATAAATGTTCCTTCCGTGAAAGGAACAAAAACTTTAGGACCTAACTATAGATCTCTCTTCTTGTTATAATTTTTGATTTCTTGTTACAGATAAAAACTAGTGAAAATTTATTGTGATGTTATCCATTGAGAGTCATCTACCTATGGGTTATGTTAAATTTAGCCCATGTGGATAGAGAGAAATTCCACTTGGAAAAAGAGATAAGTCTGACTTTGCAACGTTTTGCCCTAAAGAGTTAACAGTTCCTTCAACGGGAACCGCATAGGTTTGTTTGTTTAAATTGGGTGCAAGGAGAAAGGCACAATCAGTGTACCATTGTCTGTTTGAAGAGATGATGTACAGTAACATGGAAAACTTTGTGATTGTTTTCTTCTCGCAATGATTCAGAGAATTTCTCTGTAAGTACAACTGACCAAAGATAAAGAAAAGGCTAAGAAAAGAAAAAAAAGCAAATAAATGACTTGGTTATTGCATTAATTTGGGTCCGTGAAGAAGCAGACGCCAAGATGAGATTAGACATGTAAGACGTTTTTGGGGGGAGGGCACGGGAGAAGACTGGGAGAGCCTTTTAACTATGAACCAGGTTTGACACTTATGCAAGGAGGAAGGGAAGGAAAGAGGATTGAGTAGGAGGAACTTGACTGTAGTGCAGTCTGAGAAGGGTTTGGCTAGGGAGCCAAGAGTCAGCCATTGGAGGGACCCTCTGTCTCAGTGGAATGGCCTGCATTCATAACCCCCACTGTGCTCAGTCCTTGGCTAGGAGCAGCCCCCTGGAAGCAGGGCCTTGGAGCACAAATGATACTGGAGACAGAGAGGGGCAGCCGGTGGGACACTGAGTCCATTATATTCTGGCCACAGGAGATCTGACTGGTGTCGTTGTGGTTTGGAGGTATAGCCCTGAGCACTCGCTCTGGTTGGGTGGACCTGCCACTAAAAAAAAAAGACCTGGCGATTTCTTTGAGTTCTGAGGCTTTATTTTCCTCCATTGTAAAATGAGAATAATGATTGTGTCACCTCACAGAGTGCTAGTCAAGATTAATGAGGTTATATGAGATTATATATAAATCCATAGTACCACGCATGGTACAGGCGAAATGCTCAACATATAGTTCTCTCTTTTTAATGTACTCATAAAATGCAATTGAGAGGTATAGGTGAATCGTATCAGGTGATGGTAAATATATTTAAACGGTAGGTAGTTCATGTAATTAGAAGGTGTTGTTTATGCAAGCAGACATCCTTAATGCCTTTTCAGAAGAGCTCACTTCAGTTCTCATGCTTCAGTCCTTATTTTTATGAGGCTGTAAACAGTGCAACAGATAGACCAACTGACCTTGACCATCTTCTGGTAATTTGCCCTAAAGCGTGAGGTAGACGGAGCAGTCTCTTCATTTCCTTACCCCTCTAGGCTTCCTATTCAGTTGAGAAGCAGCTTGCACTGTAAGTCTGCATTTTATCTTGAGCCTCAAACACCTTGCGAGTCTTTGCTTCCCTGTGTTACTGTTCCTAAACCAACTTGCCGCGCGGCACAAAGCACTGAACTCAAGTGGCCCTCAGCGCGAGCTCCTGCTGTGATGAGTCACAGAGCCACCAGCACTTTGTTGCGTTAGATTTGATCACTGCCATGAGCAGTCCTTCGATTGTCAGCTAAGAGACCCTTCAGGGAGTTGTCCCTTAATAGAAAGTCTTTTTTCTTCCCTCCTGTTGTAACTTTAAATTAAAAGAAACTGTAGAGGAGCTGGTGGCCTTGCAGCAGTTCATTCTTCTACCTACTGGGAGAACAACATCTGAGAAAAGACGTTATTGGACTGAGAATTGAGTTGTTGCTATTTTTTGGGGGCCAGCGTCGGGGGTGGGGCGGTTGCCGGGGAGCACGAGGCTGTCGGTAACGTCGTGGCAGGGCGGCTGGCGGGGTGCCGATCCTTCTGTGCGTGCCGGGGAGCATTTGGGGGATGGAAGACATTGACTTAGCATGTTGGGATACATGAGACCACTGGTATTTTGCCCCTGATTTTTAGGTGGTTCTGTGTATGGTACTGTGGGAAACTGGCACCGGGACAACTTCAGAATCCAAGGAGGATGGGAGGCAGGAAGAGAGAGCTAATTTTTGACACATTCCTCAGACAAGTGCCCCCTCTAGGGAATCTGTGCCCAGGATAAGGACTGCTTACTGTGAGGCTTTTGGCATAGTTTTCCCCAAATAGTGAGTGCTGGTTGCTTCAATGTCGCTAGTTAAAAAGGTTGACACACTGAACATTTGGAGAGGCTCTCTGCTGAGCCAGGCGTTGTACCCTCCGCAGTCGCTGGTCCATCCCCATTCTGGGTTAGGGCCTGCCCTCAAATCGGATGCCTGCTAGGATTCCCTGGGGCACTTCACGGCTGCTGAAAGCTGAACTTGTTTGACGTGTGCTATCAGGGGCTGACTGGGGCTTGCATGTATGTTCTGGCGATGCTCGGTGTCACCGTGCAGTATTGGCAGCCTTTCACGTGTATCTGGCACAGTCAGTCTCATTACTTGACTCTTGCAGTGGGAGCTGCTTTGGAACAAGTGCATACCGTTTCTTATAGCTCTGTCTTGACTTTCCATACTTCACTTTCTCAGCCTCATCTCCACCGTACCTTTACTACCAGCAGAATAGTAGTGCCTTTTCTACAGGAAATCAGGAAGTAAAGGGACAGTTTTGATGCACACTAACCAACCAACCAAACAAATCTCCAAGTTTGTAAAGAAAGTTAATGGGCTCACTGTTTATTTCTAGGGACCTCCTCAGCCCCGCACACGTGCCTCCCTTCCCCTGTCAGTGCTTACTGGGCTTTTCTTAACCCTTCTCTTCCCACAAGGTCTTTCTGCTTCTGGCACCATCCCCACTGTGCATTGAGTTAACTTCACCAGAGGAAGTGAGAAGTGGAGAGTTCTGTAAGCACTCTGCTGCCTGGTTCGAAAGGGGTAGCGGTAGCCGTAGGTGACAAACATTTGGAAGGTAAGCTGCTTGAGGGTATGGTGGTGTATTTCCAGCACAATCACAGTACCTGGAACAGGGCAGCCACGGAATCAATGATTGCTGAGCCAGCTTGTCTTGCCAGCTGAGCTTCATTCCTATTCAGGGCAGCCCTGCGTGACGGGGAAGTGGGAAAACTCACAGTGGTTGAGCCTCCACCATGTTCCAGGCACGTGCTAGGTGCTTTACGTGGATAATCCCATTTAATCCTCACAGCCCACACATTAGGTGGCAGTTATCCCCTTTTCACAGATGGCCAAACAAACTCCAGGGGGTCAGGTACTCACTCATTTTCCTCCGTTAGTGAACAGGAGAGTCACTGCCTGGATTTCAGTCTTTTTTTTTTTTTTTTTTCTTTTTAATTTATTTATTCATTTATTTATGACTGTGTTGGGTCTTAGTTTCTGTGCGAGTGCTTTCGCTAGTTGCGGCGAGCGGGGGCCACTCTTCTTCGCGGTGCGCGGGCCTCTCACTATCGCGGCCTCTCTTGTTGTGGAGCACAGGCTCCAGACGTGCAGGCTCAGTAGTTGTGGCTCACGGGCCCAGTTGCTCCGCGGCATGTGGGATCTTCCCAGACCAGGGCTCGAACCCGTGTACCCTGCACTGGCAGGCAGATTCTCAACCGCTGCGCCACCAGGGAAGCCCGGATTTCAGTCTTTTTGACTCAACCACATGTATTCTTTCATCCTGCTGTGGCCAAGATACTGGTGTGGGTTCCCATCCATGAAATGGGAGCACTAATGCCTGCCTGTCTACCACAGGGATAGTTAGGAGCAGGTGAGAAGTGGTCACTGAAAGTGATGCTTGAGCTGTAGTTTCTAAACGTCACTTACTATTATCAAGTACCCACTGCTCCATTTATTAACCAAATGAGTATTTATTGAACACACAGTGAGATGTTGCTTAAGCCGTACTTAACAGGAAATATTTTCTGACTTGAGGCAGAGTTTCTGACTACATAAAAACTGATATCAAAGGAATTTATAGAACAGTGTCTCAAAGGTGATCACCCTGTCACCTCGCTGAAAACCACTTGAGATGTTTTTGAAAATCTACCTTTCTGGCCCCCCCCCCCCAGATGTAGGGAACCGGAACCTCTGTGGTTGAAGCCCTGTAACCCTGAATTTTTAACAAGCATGACTGGCGATTCTTTTGCACATAAAAGTTTGAGAACCAGTGATAACAAACCTTTTATTGATTTAGTTTGGTAGTAAGTTATATATATGGCATATGGAGATAAAGTAAGATGCTCAGAGAGTAGTGGCAGGGCCAAGATAAAGCACAGGTGACTGCTGGATTGCTAAAAAGACTTCTTTGCTGATTTGGTGTTAGGAGTTGTGAAATAAAATTTAAAGAACCTGAGTAAATTTGAGTGTATAGAACACTAGCATGCTTAAGGTCCAGAGTGAGGGGACCTAACACAGAGTGTGTTGGGGCAGGGGAAGTGTGGCAGTTCTGTGCATTCCAGGTGGTTAAGTAAACTGAAGACCAGGGGTTGATTTATTTATTTCAGTTCTGTATCCCAAATGTTTAGAACAGTGTCTGGAACATAGTAGGTGCGGAAAGACCTTTGCTTAACGATTGAATAAAAACAGATGGAGGGAGAGAGCAATATGTGGAGAATAGATTAGAATAGCTTGATTATGATTATTGTGGTTAAAGAAATCGAGAAGGAGTATGCTGGAAAGGAATCCTAGTGAGATCAGACAAGGACAAGGTTGTAATTAGACTAATATGGTCCTTACAGGAGAGTGCCTTCATACAAACAGATAAACAATGCAGAAACAAACCTGAGGTTTGTATGGGATCACATCATCAGGCTGCTGTTTGTGTGTATTATCTTGGGAGCAGCAATTACTACATGAGGATAGGGACTGAGTCTGTTTTGTTCTCCACGTGATCATAGTACTTAATAAATATTTATTGAATAAATGACCGGGTTTCCACAAGGACTGGAAAAGAAAGCTTTTAAACGATACAAACATGTCTTGTAAAAAGAGAAAAAAAAATCTTTACAAATGCTAACCAATAGATTGGTGATCGTGAAAATAACAAATCTTCATAAAACTGGAAGTTCTTAGTCTGTTTGGAGTTTAGTAGGCTGTCCATCGGATTGTTTGCCTGTCACCAAGCAGTGCTTTGCTGTTCATGTCACTTTCATTTTACTGTTGTCGAAAATCCACGGGGATGCCTAGCACAGTGCCTTGCCGATATTAGCTATTGAATAAGTATTTGCTGAAGAGTTCAATCTGTGAATGAAGCGTATTGACTGGGGCTGGGGGCAGGGCAGGTGGGAAATTGAAGGCCGATGAAGAGAGTTGCCTTCTTTCACTTAGAATTCCCAGAGTGACCTGTGATCCAGTGACCTTTAGTAGGCAGATTTCCCATATAACTCAAAGCCTGGTTATTATTGTAATCTTGAGAGGAAGGATGCTTGCTAAGGTAATGACTGCAAAGGTGGGTTCAGCATTGTTAGAAGAGGCAACCATTCGTTTGATCTCGAAAGTCAGGCTGGAGAATGTATTGGGGAAAAAACGGTGAAAAGTAATTCTAAACCTAACAGGAGTTTCAGTAGAAAAATGGCTCTAATTCAAACGGTGTAATGTTAACATCAATGCGCGTCTTGTGGCTCAAGCCCCGCATACTGCTTTGGAAATAAAAGGAGATTGTGTAAAGAATTAGCAATACAAGGCATTTTTAAGTGCTTTATTGCAGAGGCCTGTGATACTGTGTGAAATCTATGCAGGCTTTTTCTTCCTGCTGTGCTTAATTTCAGAATCTGATGCTATTACCCATCCTTGGAGAAAAAAAATCATTCTCTGTTAACTCTTAAAAACCAAGTTTAACATTGCACTTGCTTTCAACATAATCTTTCTGACATTTCTCAGGAAGAGAGAAGTGGTGTATTTAGCCACGGAGGGTTTTTGTCTCCAAGTTTAGTATCCAGGATTGCTTCTAGGGGGCGGCATTAGAGTAAGAGGGCAAGTTGGAAATAAATGTTAAAAGCTTAAGTTTAGAAATGGCTTAAGCAGCTTGAAGAATAAGGTCCCTGAAAGAGTCGGCAGAGCTTGTGTTTGGCATGCATCCAGATCAGAAGCCAGAAAGGCAAATGTGTTATAAAGAAGATCAGGCAGAAGCCAGGACAGGAGTTAAATCTTTACAATATAGGTGACTATCTTCTTGTGACATGAAGACAAGCCCCCCAAAATAAGTTCCTTGGCATGCCATTATTGTGCCCCTTTGCCTGTCTAGCTTGAAATAGCAGTTGATGTTGACTGATAGTTTACTGTTGCTGGGCATTGTGCTAAGCAGCTTATTTTTATTATTATTGATTCTTCCCAGGAATTCTCTGATGTAGATACAAATGTTGCTCCATTATACAGATAAGGAAACTGAGCTGGCCCAAAGTAGTGTAGCTGGTATGTGGTGGAGCTGAGACTTGAACCCAGAGTGGGCTGATTCTGAGGCTTGGGCCCTTACCCATTGTAATATAGGAAGTATATTTTAAGTCCTGTTGAGTCATCCCTCAAAATTATGCTTGTGTTTCCCCCTTCCTTTATATATGTACTTCTGTCACTCTAGGACAGGCTCTTTTCAGCTTATTTCTGAACTTTTGCAAAGTTCCCCAAAGTGGGATCTCTCCCTACAATCTGTACTGTTTACAATTGTCAGGTCAGTCTTCCTAACGTGCTATTTAGGTCATGTTGTCCCTTTCTTAAACGTTCATGGTGCCTGAATACTACACACAGATGGGACCCAGACCCTTAAGTCTGTTTTTTCTTCTCCAAGTCTTCTACCTTTTCAGGCTCATATTTGAAACCTTCCTTTTGAGAACAGTTTGCTTCTGATCTGGATTCAAGCTGAGCACAGTTTCCCAGATGACTCTCAAACTGTCTGTGACACGTGAGCCTTGTCAACTCCTCTCAGAATGCTCATGCCAGGGGCCTTCCACGGGCATTGCACCAAAAGCCATGGCTCGCATTTGAACCCTGTCTGACTTAGGAAATTCTTCCGGAGTTGCTTTTCCATCTGCTTCAAACCTCCTCATCATTTGACTTTCCTTGGTTCCCAATCCACTTGACTCTCTCTCTTTCAACTTTCTCTTTTGATTTTGTCCCTTCATTCATTCAGTAATCAACAAATACTTGTTGAGCACCTACTATGAGCCAGACACCACATTAACTGCTAGAGAGTCTGTGATGTGTGGAACAGGCACACACCTTGCATGCAAGGATTTAAATTCTATTGGGGCAAATAAATTTTAATCAAATAATCAACTGCATTTCTGATTGCAAATTGTGGAACTATATTTCACAAAGTTATATACAACATAGAGGACAAGTATCTGATATTTTGGCAGGACAGTCAGAGGAGGCTGCCATGAGGAAGTCACGTTTGAAGGATGGTTAATGAGGTAAAGAGGACATAGGGAATAGCATGTGCAAAAGCTCCAAAGAGAGGGGGAGAAGGATGTGTTCCTGGAATTAGAAGGCCAGCATGGCTGGAGCAAAGTGACTGGGAAATGCACATGGATGGGGCTGTAAAGGTGAGTCTTCATAATAAGGGTGATAAGAAACCCATTGAATAGTTTTAAGCAAAAGACTAATAAAATTTGTGGCTAGAGCATGTAGACCAAATTTAAGAGAGGAAGGAATGGATTTGGTAAGCTAGTAAGAAAGATATTGTAGTGACTCACGCAAGAGAAAGATGGTGGCTTGGATTTTGGACTTTAGCAGTCATGTTTCAGATGGAGACAAAAGGAAAGGTTTCACAAGCAAACTTGGAGGGGAAATCGCGCAGTTTCAGGTGCTTTGTAACTGTCCCCCCGGCCATTCCCCCTCCACCAACCTAATGGAATATTCCATCTGGTAATTACCCATTGTTTCCGTGTTTCATAGGTTTAGAAAAGAGATGCATAAGTCCATACACCTCCGAGGGATTCTACTGGCTTGATCTGTACCTGCTTTAGCTCTTGAGTATTCAAGCAGAGAGATTTGATACAAAACTTACAGTGCCTCCTGTCTACGCATATGTATTTGCTCTCACGTTTCTATGCTTTCCTTTTGTGTATATCATCCCTTCATATAGGTTTTCAGGAACCCTACCCATTCCTTAATTGCCAAATTAAACTTTGCTTTTCCACAGCGTCCCCACAGAATATACTGACTGAAGATCTCTCCTTCTGATCTTATGATACTTGTATCTATAACCACTTTTAAGGCTTTAACTGTATATTGTACTGTATTGTAAGCATGTTGTGAATATGCCTTATCCTTTGAGAGATATTGTGAGTTTGCCTAGGGATGTGGATGCTCTAGTTCAATATTATACTCCTATTTTGGATCATCATTTACATCGTTAGCACGGCAGTCTACTTAACCTCTCTCAGTGTGTGCGTCCTCATCTGCAGAATGGGGATAATTAGATGTACTTCATAAAGCAGTTGTGCGGAATTAATGAGAGAATGAGTACAAAGTCTATAAAACAATCCTTGGCCATAACGAGCTCCACCATGTGATGACATTTTATGGTCATAAACGTTATTCTTTGAAATCAGAAACCTGTATCTTATTACTACTTTTGTCTACTTGGAGCTCAAAAAAATTATTGAGTTCAGATTTGGATTTAAATTTATGTATCATTTCTGCCAGGGGGATACAAATAGAAGTAAATCTTGCTTCTTGTCTGCACAAACCTCTATTTGATAGGGAAGCTAGTAACATAAACTGGTAATTATATATCAGTGTGATAGGTATAGCGATAGAGTATTTTGAGAGCACGGAAGAGAGGCTGGGGGAAGATTTTGTAAGTGAATTGATAAGCTGAGTATTTTATCAATCAATTAAATACATACTAAAATAAAGTATGTATATCGTATAAAATTCAAAGCTACGTAACAAAATAGCACTCCTGTCTTACTGACAATCATGCCACTCCATTCCTATTACTTCCAACTCTGTATTTCTAAATAAAATGTTTACTACTTATTTTTCAAAAAATGTTAGTTATTGATTAACCTCCTACTATTTGGCTTTGTTATTCTACTCTTCTTCCCCCACCCCTACTTCCTAAAACCACACATATTCCTTTTCCCATTGTCCCAATATACTTTCATCTCCCCCCTTTTTTAGGGTTAAATCAGTTCAGTAAACACAGTTATGGGAATTCCCTGACAGTCCAGTGGTTAGCACTAGGCGTTTTCACTGAGGGGGCCTGGGTTCGATCCCTGGTCCAGGAGCTAAGATCCCGCAAGCCCCGAGGCCAAAAAAACCCAACAAAACAAATAAAAAACCAAAAAGTACCCCCCAAAACACACAGTTACTTTGACTCTTTAAAACGTTGTTTATCACTGAGAATATTATATATTGATTACTTTTACTTTTTATACAACTTTTTTGGTTTTCCTGGAGTTAATAGTGGCTTATGTTCAAACCTACAGGTTTTACTAGAAGTGCCCAATGTTTACTGGAATTTCTGAGTCAGGCTTAAAAAGGTGGAGTGACATATCCAGGGTGGGCCTTGGGGGCAGTCCGCTGTGGTTGGAAGGACCATTTTATCACTGACATAATTTAGAATTAGTCTTAGAATTAGATAATAAAAAGACCATTGACTTTTAGTCATTTATATTGTGCTTCTGAAAATTTCTGCAGACACTGAGCTCCCTTATTGCCTGTACTTGGGCACACTGCTTCTGCCAACCTGCCCTTGGAAAGGCTCTGAGTTAAGCTAAGAAAGGAAGAGGGTGGTGCTTTGAGAAGGGAGGAGGGTATTCCAAGCAGACAGGACAACGTGAGTAAAAAGGCAAGAAGGTGAAAAATAGCATGGCGTGTTTGTGAAATTACAGAGAGTTTGGTGTTGGTAGAACATAAAGTACATGATAGGAACCAGCTGAGATGAGGCTGTGATGTTGGCAGTAGTCAGAATCAAGGTGGTCTTTTTATTATAGACCAAATGCCCCAAACTCTGTCTTTTAGGCCATGGGGAACCTTATGATGTTCGGTAACATGGTCTGCTTTGCTTGTGAATGAACTAATGACACATTAGCCAGAAAATGCAAAACTGGCTCCTTAAGTCAACAGTTAAAATGCGTATTTGGTGACATGTTAATACTTTAGGGGTACCCTATCAGAATTTTTAGAGCACACAATCCTGTAGAGTGTGCATGCACGCACAGACACATATTCATAATTTATGTACATGTGTTATACTTGAGCTAATATTCAGGGCACAGTAAACTCTGAGAGCAAGGTTTAGTTTAAATAATAGTTGAAGTAACAGTGGTATTACATCAGAGTTCCCTGGAAACAAACTCTGACATGTAGACTTGCATGCATTGGATTTATTGGGAGGGTTCTTGGCGACAGCACCTGCGAGGGGCTCAGAGAAGCAGGATGGGCCTAAGGAGAAGTTGACTGTGATGCAGCTGGGGCTTCAGCTAACCTATGAGGAGCTCTGGAACTGGATAGCTCCTTGGAGATGTCCTGAACTGAGACAAGCGGGCCAGGCCTTTGTAACCATACATTGGTGCTGGAGGTGGGCCATCCCTGGGGAGCCGGAGGAACTTTGGATGAGGGCAGTTCTTGAGAAAGGCCTTAGATGTTTGAGTCTTCAGCAGCCAGCACTCTTGGTAGCTAGGACATGAGTGCTGCTAGGTAGCACACTACAGTATCCACTAAACACAACCTTCCCGAGACTCTCTATGTTTTTGAATTCTCATAGATTTTTCTTGAAATATGGCTGACAAAGAGCTAGCAGTGGGTCTAAAAGATACAGTTCTGCCATTTTCCCATGTTCACTTGTATTTGCATTATTAGTATTACTTTGAAAATTCCTAGATTTTTGTTTTGTTTTGTAGGACATACTTTAAAACCACTTCTCTGCTTTATGAGGGTTAATTTATCTAAAAATTAGACAGTGTAGTCCCCAAGCCACAATGTGTGACAAAATGGTAAAACAGAAGAGAGAGAATGGCATTAAGTTCTTCCAGTTGTGAAACGAAGGCCCCTGTGGCAATCTATTAATAGTTAGATGAAAAAAAGAAGTATGTGGATCATCTTGAACTTCTAGCTTTGGAGAAAATGTCTTTGTGGAATGAGACCAAGGGACATTTTAATTGGAGGTAGGACAGCTGATTTGACATAGACATATGGTGGTGGTAATGGTGTCTTTGTGTATTTATATAAAGCAGGAGGAATTCTTGCCCAATATGTGGACAAGAGTATAAGCCTAGGTTTTTCAGGTTCCCAGATGGGCATCTAAGTCAGTGTTCTCCTAACTTTTTTTTGATAATGTATATCACCGTCAATAAAAAAAGAAAATATTACTTTATTTACAGTAAACATGCAAAAGTAGAAATTAAAAGGCCTGAGATAAAGAGGGAATAAAGGATATCTATAGAATAAGAAATATAAATAAAAATTGTAATATTCTCTTTTAGCATGCCAGTGGATTTTTTTTTTTTTTTTTTGAAGCCACCTTGAAGACTCTTAGAGCATAAGTTATATACTTAATAGGGGAGAAAGTGTACTGGTGTCACACTTTGACAATTTTATGAGTTTGACCTATGCAACTATTTAAATGTGATAGTATGAACTACAGGTATTGAGAAATAAATAAGGTTTTAGAACACAGTTGTGGTACTTTAAGATATTTTAAAAATCATGAAAGGAATGTGTGTGTGTGTGTGTGCACACGTGTGTATGTCTGTTTGTGTGTTTGTGCTAGCCAGTGTCATAATGACTTAGCATTTCCTTCTGTTTAGCAATTCCTCATAATTAACTAAAAGGTTGGGGCCACACTGACACCATTACCCCTCTGTATATCTGGCTCTAATTTACGAGCCATATCCTGCCTAATATGCCAGAATGCTTTTGAATGTTCTCTCACTGCTTATTTTTCCTTGGATTTATAAATTTATAAATGTTGCATGCAACAATTAAAGATATCTTTATTTGTGTCTCTCAGCAGTAGAGAACCTGAAAACGCAAAACCTTTCCTAAATGTAGTAAGTTCCTTCATGTCCTTTTGGAATTTTAAATGTTTATAAGCATTTTTATAGCAAAACTCAGCCTGGCTTTAAAGAATTATTCCAGATTTATCTTGTGCCTGAACTTTAGATAGCTTGGCTTCCTTATTAACATCTTTTATTTTCTTAATAAAAGTTCATTTCAGTTGTGTTTTCATTTTTATATTTAACAGTGTCTGCTCACAAATGTTGGTTGCTTTGAATTTCTTGGAAGGAAGGGGATAAATACATTTCAGGTAGCATTATTAGCATTATTACTACGTTTCATTACAGATTAAATTAAAAGGTAGCCAGATTTGGAACCTGTATATAGAAATCTTAATAAGGATATGGTAATCATGGCTGGATTCCTAAGTAAACCTAATCATATAATTTAAAATTCATAAGTTAAAGTTCATAAGTTAAAAGGCAGAAACCTCATTATGCTAGAGAGTGCTATTTTTAAAAATAATAAAGAGTTAAGCTTCCTTTTTTATATACATACAAATGATCTTTCCATTACTGAGTGAAGGACGTATACTGTCTCTCAAAAAAATACTGTGCCTTGACATCTTCAGGTGATTCCATCCATATTTGTTCTTATTCTCTTTATAACCATTTGCATATTGATCTTAATAGCAATTTAAAATATATAATGTATTTGACTATGATTAACTTTTTTTTTTTGGAATATTGTCACCTGCTCTTTTGCATTCTTTGAAATATTGGTCAGCAAGCTGATGATTTTAATTTTTATTTATTTATTTATTTGTTTATTTATTTTTGGCTGTGTTGGGTCTTCGTTTCTGTGCGAGGGCTTTCTCTAGTTGCGGCAAGCCGGGGGCCACTCTTCATCGCGATGCGCGGGCCTCTCACGGTTGCGGCCTCTCTTGTTGCGGAGCACAGGCTCCAGACGCGCAGGCTCAGTAGTTGTGGCTCACGGGCCCAGTCGCTCCGCGGCATGTGGGATCTTCCCAGACCAGGGCTCGAACCCGTGTCCCCTGCATTGGCAGGCAGATTCTCAACCACTGCGCCACCAGGGAAGCCCTATGATTAACTCTTAATTCATTCATTTAAAATATGTTTATTGTGAGTCTGTTCTTTGTCACATATGACAAATGTTGAGTAATGGAGTTACCATGGTAAGTAAAAGAGATTTGGCCCCTGCCCTTATGGACTTTCCAATCTAGTGAGAAAGATGGAGTTTAATCAGCTAATCATGCTGGAGAGACATTCTCTTCTCGGGTGTAATTGTGACTGGCAACTGGATTGTTAATTAAAAAAGAAATTGCTAAAGCATAGAATCTTAGAGAAATGATGTCATCCTTCTTTAAATATTTTAGGATTTTAAACAATGTTAAGTCAGTTTGTTAATTGGTGTTCCATTGTTTATCAATATTTATCAATTTGCCAGTTAACTGATGTATAGTTGAAGGTTTTAAGGATGGGTCTCTTGAGTAACATTCCTTGTCATCTTCTTGGGTAAGTCACACCCAAAATATATGTTCTGTGGTTTTTACTTTTGATTTGGTAAAAATGATAGGAGAACTTCAAGGCATTTGGCAAGCAATCCAAGTGCAGAAGTTTGTCTAGTTTTTTTGATTTTTATTCCAATTTTATGAAGCTACTTGACACCTAATTTAGTGGTCTTTAAAAACAATTTACCTTTATTCCTTAAAGAAGCATTCAATCTAGTGTCACTAACAGCATCCTTTTTGCCCTCATATTCTATTACTTATGTAATATTTAATGAATTTACTCAATTACAATGGCAAATAGAAATGGTATAAAGAGCCTTGGGATCAAGCAAATAAGTAAAGCAGTTAGAGTGGGAGTGTGTGGTGTGCTACAGTAGCCTTTTTGCCATTAGGGTGCCCTGGCTTATAGTATGTTTCACGGAGGGAATGGAGCACATTCGTTACTCTGGTGACTTGGTGAATGTAGGTTGGCTATGAAAGTTGTATTCTAGGGCTAGTGATGAGTACTATGGAGTATATTATGGAAGATGAGTACACGGAGCTGTAAGGAGATATTATAGGGTAGCTTGATTTATTCTAGAAGTCACAGCAGGACTTTCAGGGGGATGAGACATTTGGGTTGGAACATGAAGAGAAGTAAGCTGTGGTTGAGTATGGAGAAAGAACACTTTGTGCAAAGCTCTGAAGTAGGTTAAAGGTTGGGATATTGAAGAACCAAAGGAGACCGGAGTGGCTTGGGCACAGAAAAGAAGGGCAGGAGTCATGAAGAATGAGGCTGGAGGAGGAGGCCGGAGTCCTGTCATGTAGCGTCTTGTAGATGCTGCTGAGGTTCTGGGTTTTTATCAAAAAAGTAAGGGCAAGTAAATTAAAGGATTCAGATTTGCATTTTAAAAAGATCATTCTGGCTGTTGTTTGGAAAATGGAATGAACAGGGCATCAGTTATGTAGTGATTAGTGTAGTCTAAATAAGAAACGTTGTCCTTGTCTCCAAAACTATTCATTCTTCCATTTTTCAGGGCCTTATCCTGCTACAAGTCTAAACGGGTCCTTGAAATACTTGAGGAAAAGCAGAACCTATATTCATCATAGGTATAAATCTTTTCAATACCCAGAAAGACCTGGAATGGTATTTTCTATAGCGCACTTTGCTTACCATTTTCTCCTTTTCTATTTGTATTTATAGTCATGATTTCAGCACATCATGTTGTCAAGACAATAGAAAAAAAAGGAAAAGTCATTCTTTTAAGCTTGTACCATGCTATTGATTTTCTTTGAAAGGACAACAAGTGTGTTTATTTTATCACTGTGGGTCTAAAACTTAACCATGAAACATCATTCTTTACTTCTAAACTATGTGTAACAAAGAAATTCTTTATTGCAACTTCATCAATAATTCAAATGCAACTTAAAGTAGGGCAGCATAAGGGAAAAAAGCACACTTGTTCCATAATTGAGTCAATTAAATAGTATTGAGTCCCACTGTCATATTCATATTGATGAAACAACTTTTATAACTACAAAGAGTCTAATAAGAAGTAAGACCTCAGAATTATGAGACAATGTCATAGACATTTTTGTATTTTTTTCTATTGTAAAATACAAATAGTGGAAGCAAGCCTTTACTTGTGTGTGATAATGAAGGAACAGCTTTTGAAAGGTACTCTTACTGGGATTTTCATAGTTTTCAAGGCTGTGCAGTAATAACCCAAGCTATTTTGGAACTGTGCATACATTAGTGTTCTGGTGCAACATGATACAATAACGTGTGAAAACGTATACGATCGCACCTTGTTTAAATTTGCAATTTTTGCACGTAATCCCACAGTGAGCTCTTGTCAGGTTTTGACTGCATAGGGGAGGAAAAGTTTATAGAAGCCTAAGAATGGGTTTGGATGTAAATATCTGACTATGAAAATAAGACTTTCTAAAAATTGTACTTTTTTGAAAGATCAAAAGAGTTCAGTTTATATTATACATAATATTTTACAAATCAACCTGTGGTTAGTTTCGCCCAGTGGAAGCTTCAGAATGTGCGTAAATAACCTTCAGAATGAAGATGTATATCTGCTCTATTTTGTATTTGCAGAGTGTGAGTGAAAAGTACAGAGTTTGATTTTTAAAGACAATGATCACATTATAATTTATGCATTCGTATTAATGTTGATTTTCAAAATTGTCACCCAGAGAAGCAAAACCCTGATTCCATTGATGCCCTTGTCCAAAACATTTTGGAAAACTTCCTCTCAGAACTGTCTTTTGAATCATTTGCAAGCCTGACTAAAACATCTATCTCATTACTTTCTATTCGCATTTTATACCAAGATTCATCATGCTTTCTTTTTACTCACCAGAGTTGGCTATAAATGTCTCTTTGAAATGATGAAAATGACTAAAATTGATTTTCAAATTATGAAATTTGTCACCATTGAGGATATTTAGAAATGTGTATGCCTGTGTGTGGTACAGACTTAGAAAGTAGTTTCAAAAGGAGGTAGAAATACTGTGAGTAATGGCTGAGCTTTAGAGTGAGTGAGTGGTCTGAGGTGACCACTGTGAAGGGAAAGCACATGCGGATGACATGGTATGTTTGTTTAAAAACCAGTCACATTACTTTTTAATGACACTGTATATTAGTTTTTACAACGTATACAAAGAAAAATGCAAACATGCCTTTTGGAATGCAAGGCCAAAATATCTTACACAATCAGCAGCATATTTTATTAGGAAGACAATTAAAAGATTAAGCAACAACAGTGCTAATCCTGTGTTGGCAGATTCTTCAGATAATGGTCTTTACGTGGGAATGTCTCTGCACGGTTTTATTTTATTTAAATACTGTCATTTACTGTCTGATCTATAAGTATGTGTATTTCCTTTAGCATCTTATGTAATTCATACTTATTTTCATGTCATTTGAAGGTACTAGTTGGTAGCATTTGAAATTTTCATTTCAGTTGACCTCTTCCTATAAGTAATTGACCCGGTTTTCAGAACTGTTAGTGCTTGTTTTCTTAACCGTCAGTAAAAAAACCAAGTAGTCACATGTGCTTGAAATGTAAAATAATTGGATTGACTTCTAAATATTTTCTTCTTTTAAAAACAATCTGTGGTCATTCAGTACAACTCACACAAGTTTATGTGTTAAATGATTTATGAATAAAATGAAAATGAATTAGTAATGTACATATCCAGAATGTTCACCACTTGCCTCCAGTTTGAACATCTTTATTGTGTTCTTTCTTAAATGGGTAGGAAATGAAAGAAGTGACTGCCAGAGAGACTTAGTTGAGTAGCTTTTATTTTCTGAGTATTAGAATTGGTATTAGTGCTGTCTAATAGAAGGAGAGGAAACAATTCGAATATAATTTTGCCGTGGTTGGTTTTTGTGACCCTGTAAGATCAGTGAAGATTAGAAGCCCAAAGATCTCAGAGAGTTTAGGACAACTTTCTGAGGCAGGAGATGGCAACTTATAGCCCCTGGGCAGGACTCTTGTTTAGTGAATAAAATTTTATTGGAACACGGGCATGCTCATGCATTAACTTGTTATCCACGACTACTTTCAAGCTGTAAGAGCAGAGTTGAATAGTTGTGGCAGATAACATACAGCCCATAATACTAAAATATTTACCATGTGGTCCTTTAAGAAAAAAATTGCTGGACTTGTAAGATAAAGGACCACTAGTTGTACCTGACAACCCCATCTTTATGAAGAATCTAAAGCATTTAGAGAGCCTCTTTGGAAATTAGAGGCAACATACACAACATATTTGGAAACATGGCTATGATCCATTTGTCAGAAGATATAAAAAGAGTCAAGGTTTAAGGGGAGCTCAAAGCAAGAGTGGGCCCTATTGCAAGTCTGGGCTGCAATCAGTGCAAACGGTTCTGCCCCTTGGGTCATAAGACTAGGCAGAAGCCCAAAGGTAGTTTCTGACTTTCAGCTTTGGGCGTTTATCAACAGGGATCAAATGTCATTTATAGCTGCTTGAAAATGGATAGATTTAAGTGCAGACCAGTGTTTGAATATGAAGATCTGGTATACACTTTTGCACCACTTTTCAGTATAGCTAACACACCCTTTGGAGATAAAGACTTCTTGTTTAACATGGTGTGTAGTTTGTGTAGACTGATTTGTGTCATAGTGATTCTTTTATCCTGGTAAACTATGTTCACATTTCTTTTTTTCTGGTTTTGTGGTACTAAATGGGCTTTCTTTTCCTGAATGCCTTTATCCTTGACTGTTCTAAAACTTTTAAAGCACAAGATTTATGCAGGAATTGTTCCAGACTAATAGCTACTTCCTTCATATTAAACACCTTAGTTTGTATTAATGAAATTGGGTGCTCTTTTGTTCCTTTTCCCAACCAGGGGAACAGTTTTGGAGACTAAATCAGTCTTAACATGTGCTGCACCTTTAGTTCTTTGGTAACTTTATTTTACCTGTTAACTGTCATGGATTTTTGACAACAAATGTCATATTTGAAATTCCATTGAAGGAAAGTATAACACTGTGATAATGTTCATTTGCAATATAATTATTCATTGACAATTTCTAAAATCTATAATAGGTTAGAAAATAAAATCCCAGCAGCTTTCGTGTTCGCCATTAAGAAAAGTAGATTCAGAAAGCTTGTGTCATGGTACTGCTTACCAAAAGTTAGGAGTTTTATTCTTGTAGGAGTTAGGCTATTAAGTAATGTTTATATAATCCTGATAAACATTTCTCCATGACTGAATTTTGAGTGGAAAACTTTCTTTCCTAAAAGGCTCTAAGTGAAAAAAAAAAGGCCTGTCCTCTGACTGTGTGTAGTGTGTGTGTGTGTGTATATTTAGATCTATCTTAATACCAACTAATGCCAACATCTGGCAAAGAGATGGAGATCTGGGAATTTGTTGCTTGAAACCCTGGGACAAAGTGTTCTGCTCTGACCAGCAAACATAGCTGTGGACTTGAACTGGAATCTTAAGGGGCAGAAACGTCTTAACTGTCTGGAAAATTGGCCTGAGTCACCATGAAGGCACTAAAACAAAACTAATTTTAAGCAGGTCAAAGTTCAGTGATTCCCTCTGGAATTCAAACTTTTTAAAAGAGTCTCATGTTTAAGTGAAAAGGGTCAAAGTTGATGCACTGTTACAATGTTTTGAATGCTTTCCCTTAAGAACAACCACCCAAGCTGGGATTAGCATGAGGAACTGCAAGGCTGGCACTTGCGTCTAGGTTAAAAATATTTTAAAGCAGTAAATGCCGTCAGTACAGAGAGATCCCTGGGAGCCTTTCTATTCAAAAATGTGTGAGCTCAGGGCAGCGACTGCAATGTAATTTAGGGCAGTGTATATGCTTCATAGCTTTGGAGAATATTGCTTCCTGCTAATGTTCCATCAGAGAATGGTAGGATAGTAGTAATTTTAGAAGGTGGTATTCCTTTTTGTCTTACATCGAAAACTTCAGAATAAATAAAAGGACACAGCAACTGAACAAGAAATGTAACTATGGAAAAGTACCAATGAATCTAAATTTGAACTGAACAGATACAAAATCAGCATGGGTGTAGGAATATTTTTAAGGCGAAGCTACGGGGAAAGTGACTTCCCAGGGAATGAACTGCACAGGTATGTATGGTGTGTGACAAATAGCCTGCAGAAACTTTCAAGAAAGTGCCTTGTCAACAGTGAGGTCCTTTAACTATGACCGGATGTAATGCTGTTGAACATTTGAATTGAGGAATTATTTTAGAAAACGGAAACATAGGAGATTTAATTTCAGTGTCTGGCATTCAGAGGGTATCTAGATATCCCGAGGATGCCAAGGAATTAGCTAGTCAGAATTCCTTGAATGAGATTGTACTGGGATCGTATGGTGGCCTTAAACTGAAGTGTGTGATTCCAGCACTTTTGATGTTAAAATGTTATACACTGCAGCTTAATGCGATTGACTGGGTATTTTCTCAGTCTGAAGATCTTGTTGCTGACTAGGTTGAGACCTAAACAACATTCTTAGACATTAAAAAGAGCCTATCATTTTATGGGTTGTGTCTAGGAAAGGGGAGAGGAACATTTACTCTGCCTTCAAATTTAGAGACTCAGCTAAAAACTGCAGCTATGAAATTTGGCTGGTATCCATAGTCTACTCAACTTCCTATAAAACTTTGGTTGTTCGTATTAGCTGTTTTCTTTTTCCTTGATACCAGTGGCAGAATAATTCTGTTGCTCTTCATCGTAAACCTATGATACTCACTTTGAAGAAGCTTTACTTATTTAGTTATTTATTCAGTAAATACCAGTTATTCCAATTTGAGGAATTACATTTTGCATTGTGTTTACTGTGTCTCAAGAGATTTGAACTCAGTCATGTCTGTTTATTTTAATGAGATAAGTCAGTCCCACGTGATAATTTTTACCAAAACATGGAATAAAAATGCATGAGGAAGAAGGAAAAGCCAAGTTATTGTATGACATGATGATTCTCTCTTGTACAGTTTTTAACTGGAAAGTGACCTGATTTGGGCTGAAAGATGAGAAGATGTCATGCATGTTCTTTGTGCTTCCTTCACTAAGATAGGTTGATAGAAAGTGGTCTTTGATTTGGATCCTTGAATTCAGTTATGTTTATAATTATTAAGATTGTGAATGCTGCTTATCTTAATGTAGTGATGCCGAAAGAAGAATAAGAGAGAATCAAATATTACAAAAGTTAAATTAGGAGAAGTAAAATGATAAATGTTTTCAAGAATTGGTGCTAGGATTATAATGCAGGAGTAGTTTTAGGGTAAGTTCTTAGATTTCTCAGAATCTTAATTATAGACCAGCAATTTAAATTTTTGAGCAGGGAATTTCCAAAACAAAATTTATTTACCATCAAAACTATATGAAGAAATAGTTAGAGAAACCTCAGTATATTCAATATTCTAATTTATTATTTCAACAGGACTAGTTAACAGTTTTATCACAAATGACCTTTTGTAAAAATAGTTGTTGCTCTGAACTTTTGCCCCTCTATTGTGTCTTCACAAGGAGAACTTTTGAAGAGAAGAGTCTTAAATCTGTCTGATAGTAAAATATCGTGATACGTTCTCGTTTCCCTACATCTCCAAGGTCTGTCAGCCGTTAAACTTGTGCTAGCCGACGGCTGGCTCGACATGCTGAGCTGATCCTTTTGTTTAACTGGCATTGCTCTTAGCTTCCCCACTTAAACTAGCTGTCAGAATCCTCTAGGTCAACCAGATAGTTTGCCTTATATTGCAAGCTCACCTGAACCATCTTCTGAGGTAGGGTCTATGATTTCATGAGAAATAGTCCCCTCAGTGGGGAGCTACAGAACTCACCTCTATCTTCCAAGTGTTAACAGTAACCTATAATAATAATTTGGTGACACAAAATGCTTCTTTTTATGCATTACCTATTTCCAGAGGCCTAATTTAGGTTTGTATCAAAATGGATATCACAAACAGTACAGCTTCCTGCTGAGAAGCAAAGTGCTACTGAGAGACTTTCTGTTATTCTTTTGGTGGCATCTGGGAGGGGTGAAGAAACACGGGGGTGGGGTGGGGAGGGAAGCAATTGTCAGTCACTTAAGTGTCACCAGGACAAGCCGTGGTGGAGAATGGTTTTCAAAGGCAGAATAGCTTGATGGAATTGTTATATCAGGAGCTGAACTTTGTTCTATTGCACTTGATAGGAGGCAAATTTCAGAACAAGGAAAACAGAAGTGGTTATAGCAGATTCCTTATTTTTCTGTATGATTTTCATACTTCATGCTCTAGCAACAGTGGCAGTGCTTACTTACCCAGGTGTAAATACAAACAATAATACAGTGCTGAGAACGTTTTAAACTTTAAGTCTCCACTGAAAGTCTTAATTCTTCATCACAGAATCCCTGGCTGTGCTAGAGTCTGTCCAATCGAAAAAGCAGAGTTAATGGCAGCGTGTCCCATCTTTAACCTTTTACCCTATTTTTAAATCGCCCAGTACCTACCCCAAACATGCGAGTCTCCTCCATTGTCCTAGTTCTTCAGGCAAACAGAAATTTATCTTAATTTTTCTTACTTAACCATACCCAGGAGTATTGTACTTTAAATAGAAACTTATGAAGGGCTGTTTTTCATAAACGTTTAGAGTTAGAATTTCAGGCTGTGCTGGTAGTGAGAAATGGAAAAATATGGCAATATTATTTCACAGAACGGGTCTTCCAGGGAGTCCTCAACTCACACCTTATAGGTGAAATTACCATTGCAGCAAAGCCGTGAGCTGAGTTTTAGCCCAAATATGGGCTAGTAAATGACCTGCGTATTAGAATTCAGCGATGGAGGTGGTGATGCATTTCCATGCTTTAGGTTCTGCGGCAGCTTCCAGCTTCTGCCTTTGCCTTGACTGTGCCCAGTCCTCATACCTGGAAAAGGGATGGGAAAATGGCAGGGAGCTGGGCAAATTGTCAAGAACTCCATCCCAGAACTTTAACTCTGGCTCCCACTGCACCATTTCGCTCTTGCATGTTTTCTGAGAGTGCAGGGTTTTTCTTGGCCTGCTGCTTCCCCAAGTGGCCAGCCCTTGCCTCTTGTCTGCACTGTACCCTGGGGATGTGTTCTCAGAATGCCCATTTCCCACCGGCCCCTGGGAGCACTGCGAAGGAGCAGCTGTCCTCGCTTTCCCACTCCCGCTCTGAGGAGAGGCTTGGGTGCACAGGCTTCTGTCACATACTTGATTTGTGCATCTCAAGCACAGCTTGCTCGGCTCTGCATTTTGGCTTAGTGATCGTGCTGGTCATGTTTGTATAGGTGTTCATCTTGGGGTATACTCGTATAGGGATAATCCATATGATTTCTCTTTGCAAGGACTCAGTTTTTAAGAGTATTTAATGGCTATTGAAAAAAACATTAATTTTTTCAATGTGCTGCAAGAACATATTCATGCATTCTTTTTTGATTCTTTAAAAAGCTGTGTAAAAACTAGATTTTTAAGGCGTTGCTACCATAAAGACTGCTTTCAGACACACTGTATCTGTTTCCTTATTTAATGGACCATAATTCATTTTGTAAACATTACTCTTTCAAAGCAGGAAGACTTTCTACCACCGTGGTCTAAGAGTTAGGTCACTTTTCTTAGGGATTGCTCAGATCTTCCTTGTAATAGCAGCTCCCTGAAGAAAACCAGAGAAAAGAAATAACATCAAACCTTCAACTGCAGCTTTTGTCCCATTTAAATAGCAATGGATAATTCTGAAAAACTGTAAGTGGGGTGAGGTGTAAGATGGACTTTTAGCTCTCTTTTCAAAGTTTCTTCCCATTTTTGTGCTTACTTCAAAACCTTTACTTAGAATGAGAGTGCATTCATGTAGTTTAATGTCCTTTGTTTTCAAGGTATTGTTTTTTATAATGATTGGTGGGTAGAAATGTGCCAGGGCTTTGGGATCTGAGCTTCCTTTGGACCCCATAGGATGTCAATGGACTCATTAGGATTTAGCCAAGTTTTATGCATTATTCATAATATACATTCACAGCGTGTACACTAACGACCGTCTCCTGTGTCTGCTTAGTCAGGACCATTTGCATGCTGTATTATGGAAACATAATACAGAGTGCATTTAGCCACATTTTCTGTATTATCCTTAATATATATTGTCATCATATTCTGTTATGAGGTATGTGGTGAATGTGTTTAAACAATAACATGCACTTGTGCATTGTGATTCCATAAAAACAAATGTATAATAAAAGTCTTGATGGAAGTAATTATTGCACATGTGCAATAATAGTTTCTAAAAAAGCCTTCATATTATTTCTAGTTTGCTTTCATTGTTTGATTATCTAGTTATTTGTTTTATGTTGTTTTATGCCTGCTGGACGGATGTCCTGAAAATTTTAATTTTGAAAACAACATACCTTCTTTATCCCTCTCATAGCTTTCCTCATTAGTTTCCCTAAATGAGTATTTAAAAATATAATATTTAAAAGAGACTCAATGATTAAGAAAAGCATGTTTCCTAGCTACCAATTAAAGATCTGTGGGGTATTTGTTATAAAGAGCCCGTGTTCCATGTACCAACAAGAACTGTTATGTATGTGAGAAATTAACATCAAATTATCTTCCATATCTAGGATAGAGAGGTTCTGAGTTCTAAAGTTAACGTGACTCTTATTTATTTAAGGAATTGACACTTTTATCTTTTTCTTTTGGACATCTTGCTTGCAAAATGGAAATGACCCCTGCTTAATTGCAATAGCATATCAGATTCATTGTCTTTTAAAAAAATATAACTTGGATCAGAAAGAAGAAAATCTAGAAATACACCTATGTGTCACAGGTGTGAAGAAAACAAATTATTTAAAACTCTAAATGATAGTTTGTTGAAAAGTTATGCTGTGATGGAAATTTTAGGTACAGAGTATGGTAAAAGGATTCATTGAAATTATGTCTTTTCTTTTGGAGGGTTACTGGTGGTTTTTCAATAGTTTGAAGTCATTTCGTTTTGGTTAGTGACTAGTAAACTTATTTTAGAATGTTCACTTTGAGACCCCTACAGTTCATTTAGTGTCCTCCAAATCTAGGGCTTTTACACATGACCACATCTTATTTCATTATGAAACCCTTTTTTGGAACAGATTTGGAGTTAGAAGCATATGAAAGATGGGAGCCTTAGTTTGAAGGGCCATTAGTCTTTTTATTGATAATGATACCTTTATCAGTAATCTGTTTACTTTGCAATCAGTCTTATGAAATTTATCTATTCTGCTAGATATTATTGATGAATTTGTTTCAGATAAATGATCTCACTGAAAAAAGTGGAGTATACCCACTTGATAATATTGTAAACCATTCTTCTCTTGTCTTCTCTCTTCAGCAAGTTTGATATTATGCATCCAGATAAAATGGCCCTTTCAGTAGTATCCATATTCTTTGGAAATCTGTGGGGAAGTACAGACTTGATGCAAAATCTGATTAATATCTTTTCTGCCTAGCTCAGTATATTATTCTCTTTTTCTTCATTGACTTTCACATAGTTGTTTGAGTCATGTCTGCATGTTGAGAACGCAATAGATTAAAATCTTCTGTTTTTAGATATAGTTCCAAATGTGATGGGTTGAATTCCAAGTAGCCAGACTTCAAAATAGGACAGAGAAGTATATGGTACTCATCAAAACCTAGATAATTTTGTTATCTGGTATAATATGAGTTTGTCAGAGAAAGAGAATAGATTGAGTATTAGAGAAGTAGACAAAAGAGGGTACACCTTCTTAAATCGATGCTTTTCTGACATAGAGGATAGGATCTCATTGGCTCCTGTTTTAACAAGCCATATTCTCTCTACTTTTATTTGAGATTTCCTCCCAGTGGGCTTATTTAACTAAGTTGATTGCTTTGTCTAACTTTTATTGTCTGTTTAAATAGTTGCTCTGCACAAAAATTCCTCATGTTAATTTTGGTAATTTTTTTCAACTTTTTAGAAAAGCCATTGATCCTCGACATATATGTCTGGATGAAATGGAATGCCTAAAAATATTTTATTTATATCTTTACTTATTAAGATACATTTATAAATCAGATGGCTAGAAACTAATTCAATTTTTTAAAATAAAACTTTTTATATAAAGGAGTGTTGAATCTGATTCAGTATAGTCACTTTCAAGGCTGTATATACCTCTTTCAATGATTCTGAAATTGCTCAGAATATTTCAGGAACGCCTCCTTGAGAGCTGCCATAGAGCCTGAGGCATACTCTTTTGATAACCTCAGTGGACAAATTTTCTAACTTTGAAGAAAGTCTTTATATTTCAAAATAGTCAAAAGATATATTTGAGCCAAGTCTGGTGAATAAAACAGGTAGGTAGTCAAAAGCGAAGTGGAAGTGGAGGGCAGCACAAATTGTGGAACCGAAGTAGCCGGTCTGTTTTCTTGGGTCAGTCATAAATTGGAGGATTACAAAACAGGGCCTCCAAAGTCTTTTAAGCAATAGTAGCAACAGGGAGATGAGTATGTGGTTTCTTAAGCTCAGTTCGTTGAAGAACCACACTTATTTGTCTGCAAAAGTTTAAAATATGGTTTAAAATAGATTTTAAATAGGTTACATTAGTTTGTAGTTACACCTTACATAGTCACAATAGATTTCATGTCTTTTTGTGTTCATCTGTTATAACTGACGTGCAAAACTGTGTCCATTTTTAGATTGGTGTGCCTGTTCTTTCCAAATTATGAAAAATGCACAGAGTTTTTCAAAACCATTAATTCTGAGCTAAGATAAGTTGTCCAAATGGAAAACTAATTTGTATGTCTTTTGGTTTTTCAGATTAATTTTTCATTTATTAATTTAGTATTTCCAGAGTTAAGTATTTTAAATGTAGACTTATTTTTTTCTGCTTCATTTTGGTCAGAGGTTGCTTTAGGTTTCATAATAATAAAATTTATTTCAGGGAGTTTCTTCATTTGAGTTTCCTTTCTGGCTCTTCGAGAGCAGTTCAGCCGCTCGTAGACAGGTACAGTTACTTGCAGACAGATCACTTCCATAGATGAACACTAAGAAACACACACAATTTACATAGACACAGCACTTTCATGACTAACTTCCACAATCATACATGTAAAAGGACCATAATTTTGGAGGGTTATTTAGTAACAGAGTGAATATTCACAAATGGTATGATTCTCATTTTGGGGTGGATCTCAGATATCACCATGTCTGAATCCCTTCTTTTGATACTCTGGAATGCTCCTCTACCAGGAATCATGTTGGGAGGGTTGATACAACCAAGAGCAGGTCCAACAAAGAATGTTGGATTAAGAGGAAATAGTTGAGTCCTGTTTTATCTTACTGTAGATTATTTGTAAACTCAGATTACTTCGGGAATTGCCATGTTTTTGAGGAGGGTTAAGGCAGGAACAGCAGTTTTCCTAGTGAGGTGACTAAAGGGGAATATTCAAATTAATGTGTATACTAAAAATAAGGTTTGGGTTAGTTTGGATTAGGTATCAGTTTTTTCTTTTAAATTTGAATTAAGTTGGAATTGGCTTTGTAAATATTTTTTGTTACCTCCATAATCAGTGAATTTACCATAGATCACTCTTTAAAGTACTGTGAAATTCTAGAAGTTTTAATAGATTTTAACAGTTTTCTTTATCTTAATATTTCTGTTTAAATTTCAATTACAGATTTTTTTGTTTAAGACCTCTTTTTTTTTTTCTTTTTAATCTTCACTTTATTTATTTATTTATTTATTTATTTATTGCCGTGCTGTGTGACTTGCGGTGTCTTAGTTCCCCGACCAGGCATTGAACTCCCGCCCTCGGCAGTGAAAGCATGGAGTGCTAACCACTGGACCGCCAGGGAATTCCCTAAGACCTCATTCTTTAACCTAAGCTGTACCATTGCATATTGCCATCACAATCTCTAGTCCAGAGAAGAGAATATATTCATTTAGCTAGCTTAGGAAATGTATCCTTGCTCTGTTTCTCCCTCTCTCCCTGTGTCCTTCCTTTCTCCCTTCTTTCTGTTTGTGTCTTTTTTTAAAATGTTAAATTCTCAATTTAGTTCTTATTGCCTATTGGATACAAGTGGAGAAGGGCAATAAAAAGTGGCTTTCTAGGAAAGTTCTGTATATTATTTTTATAAGACTTCTCCTAGTTCTTAATGGCTTAAATATATTTGCCCATTAGTCCCATAGTACACCCTGCCTGCTTTTGTATTACTGCTTCAGAAATAACATGGCAGAGTGACGATCTAAAGCCATCATCCGGGTTTTCTGTACTCAGGCCACTTAATTTCTCTTTCCTCACCTGTAAAATTGGGTTTAACTCACAGGATTTTTGCAAGAATTAAATGAGTCAGTTATATGAACTTTTTGCATTTTGTAAATTACGACATTCAGATGGATGTTAGTTGTTCATTCCTTGATTTGGTGAAATGCAGAGCAGCAAGTACTGCAGCTAGATTTGCAGGGTTTTTTGTTAATGGTTTTATGGTCTTTTAAAAAATATTTTGTATGCCTTTTGATGAAGTTCAAACTTTATCACTTTTCAACTGGAATGGCACTAGGCCTGAAAGTTATAACCCCTGGGAAAAAAATACAAGGTCTGCTTTTGGGTTATGTTCATTTTGGTGGTTCTACAGTTTGGAGTAAGGTTTCTGATGGTACCACTGAGTGCTGACAGTAACCTTTATACTTGAACTCTTCTAAGATTCTACTCCTTGTTTTCTTTTTCTTTTTCTTGAGTAATGTAAATATAAATTTTAGTTCAGGCCTGGGGATGATGTGTATATTTTTTTATTGTTAATAGGTATGTGGTATATAAATGGAGCATTTATATCTCATTATTTTGATAACACACTACAAAGATTCCAGTAGTCGTGTTTAATATTTATTTTAGGAAATTTGCCACTGCAGACAAATTTATTTTAGACTGCCTTTTCTGAAGAACAGTGAATTATTAAATGGTGGGGGAAAAACCCAACATGGTAAAGTAATGTGATATATTATCTGAGTTCATGGGAACCATTTGTAATCTTTCTTAATTCAGAGCGTTTTAAAAAAAATTCTCTCCATAGTGACTGATTGTTTCTATTTCTTACGTAGTAACTGGCCTCTAGATATGGGCTTGTACTGGCGAGTTTTAATTCCAAGTGAGGCGATAGGGACAAATACTTCTGGGTGTTGGTTGTAGCACCTCCATTCTAAGCAAGTCACTTCATCTTTTGTCTCCTTCATTCTCTGTCTTTCTAGCTTGTCAAGAAAACAGTGATAATATATTTTCAAGACCGCTCAGATGACAAAATGAGATAATGTATATATAAAGCTCAAATATTCTAAAATTGAAAAGTTGCAAACCAATACCAGCTATCAGAATACTGAGTGTTTGCCTACTGAAAGAGACAAACTACAATGCCCAGACTTTCAGGAGGGTTTTGTAAAAATTTTCTTCAAGAATTTAAAGTGGCTGTGGAAATAAAATTTTAGAACTGGGACATGTTTCATAGCCTATAATCCTTCCTCCAAACCCACTGAAGGAAATTGAGGTCCAGGGATGCTAGGTGAGACTCTTAAAGTCACATAGATAAATAGGAGAATTGATCATAGAACCCAGGTCTCCTGGCTCCCTTGCTGGGCTGTATTCTCCACTCTGCACATGGCTGGGTCTATCATTTGGCCTCCTTTTTTGGTGGTAATATGTCTTTCAAATGAGAGTGATAAAATATGAGTAGCATTCACCCTTCTCTCAGAAATGAAGGACTCTAGAGAGGCATTTTCCTTTTGCTTTCTTTTTCCCCTTGTGGTTATTGACAAAACCTGGGATCATGTTGAAACTTGTTGCAACCACCAGGAAACACTTTCAGCTTTTAAAAAAATTTTTTAAAATTTTGTTTATGTTTTTAAATTTTTACATCTTTTTTTTTTTAACATCTTTATTGGAGTATAATTGCTTTACAGTGGTGTGTTAGTTTCTGCTGTATAACAAAGTGAATCAGCTATACATATACATACATCCCCATATCCCCTCCCTCTTGCATCTCCCTCCCACCCTCCTTATCCCTCACCTTGCTCCTAATTAACAAGTAGAAAGCATGATTATTCTTCAGTTAGTTGGAAAGACTTGTCAGACTTTAATATTTAGATGAGGAAAAGACCTCCAGCCTTGAAGAAAAAAATCCCTGTTGATATTTTCCATAAAAGGGGATGTACAGTTAGTTCAGCAGAGCCGACTCTGCCACTTTGTGTAAATGAAACCCTGAGAAATGGCTATGAAGAGAGCATGTTAGTCACGGCTCACATTAACACAGTGTTCCCTCCAATTTGTTGGCTTCTTTCTCATGAAAATGCTGTATAATGAACCATCAGGAGGTTATTCTTTCCCTATGGTTTGCCCCAAAATAAAACAAAAAATAATAAAAATTATTGAAAGTGCTTTTATGGAAGTGTGATGAAGACAGCTTTTTGTAAATGGATGTTTCACTAGTGTCATCCATTTAAGTCAAATAAGTAACGTGCTCCAAAGGCAACTTTTAAAAATCACGCAAATTTAATTCACCTTTTCTAAAATAATTGACATTTACACTCATTACAACTTGCAGTGACTCACTCTCAAGAAAAAAAAAGTTCTTTTCTTAAGAAATCAGTAGGACATTCAGCTCCCCTGAGAAACTAGTTGGTTACATGCCCCTGTCTGGGTGCCCCCAGCTGCTCCCAGGTGAAGAGTTGGCCCTCAATGATTGAATACGGTGCTGGGTATTGTGCCTTGAGCTTCTTGCAGAATGTCAGAAAATTCCCTTTATTTTCTTTAGCCTTTATTTGGCAACACTTAAAGAGGCAAAAATAGAGAGAAAATGAAAAGAGATATAGAACTGGAGTCCCCATTGCCAATCGTGTTTTTTGGTAGACTTAGAAAACTGAATTGTTGTCTGTCTCAGTGTCATAGCTAGAGGTTAGTTCAAGTCATGTCCCAAACCTAGGTTATCACTGGTTTTAGTGTTGTTACAGGTAGTCTCAGCAAGGACATGGATGGAGCAAGTTTTAACTTTTGTTCTTCATGTGCTTACAACAAGAACACAACTAGATTTACTATTTCACCTCTCTCCTCAGTTCCTATATTTATGTGGTTTTGAGAAACCTACTCTAAGCAGATGTCCCATGAAGACAACATTTCTCTGGGGAGGTTAAGATCTCCAAAATGTAGTCCATGGTACCTATAATTGAATACCTACCATGTGCCATGCCCTCTTTTTTGGCACTGGGGATAAAACAGTGAACAAAATGGACAGCCTTTGCTATTGAGGAGCTTAAAATCTAGTGTGCATGATAGAAAATAAACTATACATAAGAAATGTGATAATTTCATATGAAGAAGAATAAATAGCATAGTATGATAGAAAGTAGTTCCCAGTATTTGCTTTGGTTGGCATGGTCAAGGAAGATGATGGTCGAGCTGAGATCTGAATGATGAGAAGGAAGAGTCTGTGGGATGACCCAGGAGAACAGATTTCTCAGGAAAAGGAATAACATATACCGGGGTCCAGTGACGGGGGAGAGCCTAGCTTGTTCTGGGGGGAAGAGCCCACTCTTCTCACACTTGTCATGACTCCTCTTCCATCTGCATTCTCAGCTCATGATCTTGCCTCCTATTTCTTCTAGAAATTAAAGGAATGAGAAGAGGACTTCTTGAAACTTCTGTCACCTAGCTATGCACCTACCTGCATACACTGTGCCTTCTCCTTGTCCCTACGTATAAACTCTAGGCAGTCCCAGTAAAGGCAGTCCTAGTAAAGTCCTCTGTTTATGCACAATCTACAGTCTGTTCCCTCTGGCCTGCTCAGACGTTCTTCCACCCATGCTCCTCTTTCTCTCTGGCGTCATCAACTTTTCCCTCTACCTGATCTTTCCTATCAACCTACTATCAACATTTTCCTCTTAAAATATTATTTCTTCCATTTTAAGAGGAAAAACATTCTTTTGATGCCACTCCTCTCCAGCTACTCCACATTTGTCGCCATCGGTTTAAAGAAGAATTCCTTGAAAAAGCTGCATAAATTTTTTTACTCCAAATTCTTCCCTCTCCTTTTCCCTTGAAACCACTCCAAAGAGACATCTGTCTTCATCACGCCACCAAAACGAGTCAACAGTGGCCTCCATGTTGCTATGCCAATGATTGTCACTCCTCACCTTACTTGTCCTGTCTGCAACATTAGAAAGTGTTATTTACTCTTGTTGCCTCATGACATGTTTTTAACTTGGCTTCCGTTTCCTTGGTTTTCCTTCTACCTACTAGCTGCTGCTTTTCTGTTCTTTTTTTGGTCCCTCTTCATTGCTGTAATCGCTAAACACTGGTGTGCCCTAGGGCTTAGTTCTTGGACCCCTTCTCTTTTCTATCAAAACAGAAATCTTTGCTAGTCTTTATCCAGCCTAACAGGTAAATGCCATACATGTACTGATGACTTTGAAATACATATCTGGAACCCAGAGCTCTCTCCTGAACTTTAAACTCATATATACAACTGCCTAGTTGACATCTCTTCCACTGTCTAATAGGGACTTTAATATAATAGGTACAAATGTGAACTCCTGATCTCTCCCAACCCCATACCCTCTGCTTCTCTGCAGTCTTTCCCGTTTCAGTTATGGCAACTCCACTCTTTCAGTGGCTCAGGCCAAATTCTCAAAGTCATCCTCACATAACCTCTTTCTTTCATATCCTAGTCTCTCAGGAAGCCTGTCTTCTCTACCTTCAAAATATATTCAAATTCTGACTGTATAAAGATTTTTTAAAGGAAAGAATGAAGATTTTTTTCAAAAGAATAAAGAATTTTAGATTCTCTCTTAGAAGTTTAATGATCATGCAAATCCTACACACTCATACCTCATTTAAAGAAGTTAGAAAATACACAGAAAACTATAGAAGATTGCTGTATATCCTGCAGAAGTTTTGTTTCCTAAATACTAATACAAATATCATGTTAAGGAAGTAAAACAATTTAAAGTAATGGCTTTAGAAAATAATTACAGGTGTAAAAGAGAAGCATATGGTTGAACAGAGATTGCCAATGAAATTGACAGATGATTAACATTCATTATAACTTTTAATTAACACCTTGAAAAATTCCATAAAATGATACTGTATGTAAATGACTATGTGTGATATCTTGGAGCATTCTCTTACCTGTTTCACAGAGGGGAAAAAATGGATCACAAAACTGCTTATGATAATGATTTTACCCAGCCTGGTGTTTGTTTTGGGTGTTATCTACTTGTGTCAATCATGCCAATTTGAGCTGCCAATATTCTAAATATATTTGTCTGAGATATAAGTGATTCTCTGTATTCTGTGTAGGAAAGAAAAACTACGTTTTAGTTTCTTATCATTTCTTCTTTTCAACATTTCATGATTGAGTAACTATGGGAGAATTTGAGCTTCCAACTGGAACTTTTCCAAGCTGATTTAAAATCTGGTTCATTCAAAATCTAGTTAACAAAATTTGTGATCAATATATCATATATAATATAACACTGGAGATGGTGAGAAACTGATTTTTGTGAGGGATTCAAAATCCTAAATTACACTTTTTTCTGTATGTTGAGACTAATTTTCTATTCACTGTTTGTGGTGAAATGGGAATGTTTTCTGTTGAAAATAGTGGTGGTTGGTTTATATATAATATTTCCAAACTTTTGTAGCGGTACAGTTACTATAGGATTTTGTTATTAATTTTTGAACTCTGATAAAAGTCTGCTTTTTAGAGTTCTGCTCAAGAGAGTTGTGGTACAAATATAAGCTTACCTACCTGTTGCTGATTTCAAAAACTGGGGGTGGGGAGATGGTGAAAGACATAGAAATATGTTTTCTTTGACAGAAACATCTGTCAGTTGTTACTAGATAACATGTTTGGTCACCATTAAACATTCATTGGTGGTCTAGGGTAATCCTTGGGGACATGAGTTATTCTCTCAAACTGTAATCTCTTGAGGGTCTCAAGGACTGCAAAGGGTGTATGGCCCTCTTTTTTTGTACTGTCTACTTACAATTATTGTGTTTAACTTCCTCTGCTTCTCTCTTTTGCTACTTTCTCCCTCTCCCACCCACCTATCTTATCTTCTCTCTGCCTTTCTTCACTGGGTTTTTCATGCTTCTGGGCTTAATGCCAGTTGACTTGACCATTAGAATCATACCCAGCAAGTGATGGCCCTCTTCTCATGAGCTGCATGGTCATGTTGAGTTATGAATGATTATAGGTCTTCTTGGAGATTTCTGTTTTTCAAAGCTATTCAGAATTTATTAATTTGCTGCTCAAGATGTTGGTCAAAAGGCAGCAAGTCAAGGGAAGGTAGAACTGGGTATCACAACTGTTTAAGGTGGCTGAGGTTTGCAGAACACTTGCTACATAAACAAGTCATTCTTATAATTTAAATTACTAAGTGTGATTTTAAAGGATCAGTTATAATATGCCTGCTTTTGAAAGCTAATGTCTATTTTAGGTTCAGTATTTAAGTTCCTTAGAATAATTTTTTATTCTCTTGTTTATTGTTTAGTGAGTATTAAGATTTTAAATCATTCTACAGATTAATTTAAGGAGTTAAAGTATTAGAACTGAAATATAAAAGCTTTAAGGATACAAAAGAACAAATTTATGTTATTATTTTTATCTTTTCGAGTATTAGGAGCCTAAATGTATTGAAGCTGAAACATAAAGAATGGAGGAAGAAACAAAAAATTACACAGAATATACCAATTAAGCGTGAATGTTGCCTGATTTATAATTCCATGTACAGAGATTATAAAGAAGAAATATAGCTCAAGAAGGATGAGATGTTCTAAAATTGTGATTCTGACTATGTAATTGAGAATAATCCTGCTGAGAAAGAAAAGGAGTTAAATAAAAGTGTAACTGTATTATCAGGAGCTCTTTGATAAGCTCAGAATTTAAAGGGGGTATCAAAGATAGAAGGCATACAAAACTAGGGCTTATATAAGAAAGGCGGAACTTTGGCAGAGTTAATGATCGTGGTCATTCATTCATTCTGTCAACATTTATTGGGAACATTTATTATGCCAGATTATCTGTTTGCACTGTGGATACTAAAATATAATGAGGTCTTTGCTCTCAAAAATGTACCATGATAACATTGGGCAATAAAATTAATAATTGACATCATAAAGGAAGAACTCTTCAACCCCTGTTTTGTTTCCAAAATGGAAGGTGGAAATTCAGCATACTTCAGTGGAAATTCAAGCCCAGGCTGGGATAAAGAATAGAGTAAGAACTTCTTGAAGTGAGTTCAAGGTTCTAGTCCCAGACAAATGGAGCTTACAAAAGAACTTGCTCATAGAATTTTAAGAAAAAAATGTTGTGTAAATAGTAGCTTGAGCTATTTAGGTAGATTTTTGGCAGGTAGAACAACTGAACTCATAAGTAATTGATTGATGGATGAGTGTTAATGGAATGATCTCGCCCTTGGCTTTGAATATTTACTGACAACTTCAGTAAAAGCATGCTTAGCAGATCTTTAGATGACAAGTAGCTGAGAGGGGTAGCTTATATATGTTGAATCAGATTATCAGAATTCAATATACAGATAAATGTAAGATTAGTATGTAAGGCTAAAATAGGAGACTCTCTTGAGAGTGGTTCCTTAGAAAAAAAGAATATGAAGTTTAAATGGTTAATAATCCAGTGCTTTGATGGCACTATTAAAAAAGAAATAATTGGCTAATTGTTGCAAGGCCTTATTGATACACTTCAGTAGGTCCAGAGGCCTAACTAGGGATGTCACAACTCTCTTCAAATATTTAAATATCCAGCATGTGGAAGAGATAGTATAGTGGCTTTGTGTTGCTCTCAAAGAACTGCAAGAGATAAATGAAGATCATTTTAGTACTATGAAATGGAAAACCTCCAAAAAATCAAAGTTGTCCAACAATGGAGAGGACTACCTTGTAAGACAGTGAAAGTCTTGTTATAGAGAAAGAAGTGGGCCATATATGTCAAGACAAGAATTGTATTAGGAAATCGCTAAGGTTTCCTTTCTTTCAAATTGCATAATTCTATAATTTCACAAACTTGTTATGACAGTTTGAGAAGGTAAGAGGGATTTGCTCCAGGGGAAATAATATGCATATGAGTGGGAGCATTTTTTTAAAAAGATCAAACTAGTGGCAGTCCTGAAAACTAGAAGTTAGAGTCAGAATGGGGAGTGGCTATAGCATTTCTCCCTCAAACATTCTTGGGCTGTTCTCAGATAAATACAAAAGTATGTAAAGAAACACAGTGGTCTGAATTTGACCCCTGGTTTGTTGGCAGGGGGGTAAAGCATAGGCATATACTGGAGATCCCTTAAATTATTCCCTAGTGTTCTGCTCTCCTTTGATTAGAAGATATGCTTGCCAGGTTGCAAACAAGAGGTTTCATTTGGGAAACCAACAGTCCTTGCCTTTGTATTGAATTAAATATGGAGGTTTCATCTGTAAGAAATAAACATGTTGGACTGGACCCCTAAGTACCTAAAAACCCCTTGTAATGTTGCTCAAATTAACCTCATTAGGCCTACCTGATATCTTTTCTATCAAGTTAACACAAAAGACTCCGGATGGATAAGAGTCCTTGGTTGAACAGATTCTAATTGAATTTAGAGATAACTCTGTATGTACACTGGGATCCTGGATTTGGGAAAGACCTGGAAGATGACCTGATATCAAGTTCCTATTTTACAGATGCAGAAACTGAGTTCTAGGGCTATTGACTTGCCCAGGACAATTCTGTTTAGTTAGAAACAAGGTTGAGAACCCAGCTCTTATGAATTTCAGTGAATTCACGTCTCTTTCTATTATACCACACTCTCATTTCCTCTTTTTTTTTTTTTTAAATTTTATTTATTTATTTATTTATTTTTGGCTGTGTTGTGTCTTCGTTTCTGTGCGAGGGCTTTCTCCAGTTGCGGCGAGTGGGGGCCTCTCTTCATCGCGGTGCGCGGGCCTCTCACTATCGTGGCCTCTCTTCTTGCGGAGCACAGGCCCCAGACGCGCAGGCTCGGTAGTTGTGGCTCACGGGCCTAGCCGCTCCGCGGCATGTGGGATCTTCCCGGACCGAGGCACGAACCCGTGTCCCCTGCATTGGCAGGAGGATTCCTAACCACTGCGCCACCAGGGAAGCCCCTCATTTCCTCTTTTAAACTAAGCTGAAGGTATGCAGTGTCTCAAGACACTAAAGAAAAACCGGACCTTATATCTATATTGTCTTCATTAAGTTAAAGGTGTTATATTTAAGTCTTGAGTATTTTTCAGTTTTATTAAACTTTGATCTCTGCAAAGAAAATGAGTCAGTTGTTAAACTTCTGTTCTGATGAAAATGGAAAGGCTGGAGATAGGATTCTGTGGTTAATTTCGAAAAGGATTTAGAGCTTATGATAGTCTTAACGACTTCCCTAAATTATGTAGATTACTATTCCAGTAGTAGATAGATCAAGTATCTATCTGTGTTTTAGGACAGCTTTTAAGCTGAGCAAATCTAAGACATCTGAACAGAATATCACTTTACCTAGAGTTAATTCAGGCTTCTGAACTTGTTTCAGAGACGAAGGTCAGCATACTTGAGCACTTTGCTGCAAAGTCTCTAAGAGTTAAAAATCTTTTTATTATGATTCCTTTGTTTATTCTCCCTTGTGACTGGAATATAGATTTAAGTAGTGGTACTTCATTGTTTTCAACAATAATTGACTCAGTATTGGATTTAATCATGATGATGGCTTATCAGTTAAAATGTATTGCAGTGATAATTTCAATGGAGTTTTTATTGAGCAAACTCCTAAATGAGTATCTGACTCACTAAAATTTATGATAAGAATAAGGTGTTCTCAATAAATGTTTGTTGAATTAATTCCATTAAGATTTTGAATAATGAATGCATAAATGTTTTAGAAATGTATATATTTAGAAATAATCAAATTGATGCAATTTGATGTGACAGTGTTTTTTGGACAGTTCCTGATCAGTAATTCCTGTGTTCATGTCATGTAAATTAACATAGAGATTTAACATAGTCATGGAACCTTGGGTGTTGTGGGGAAAGATGTTTGAATAGGCTAAGTGAACCTATTTGAATGGGGAAGGTGAACAGATTACTGAATTAAATTTAGAAAATTAAAATCATATGAATTTAAAGGTTGAATTAAAAAATAAATTAGGATATTTGAAAGTAAAAATCAAAAGAGAAATAATTTTTCTGGTTCATGTGACTTCAGGGAGGAAGACAGACAGCAAAGGTAGGGGGAGTGGTTTAGAGATTTCCTTGTAACAAAGTAGTTATGGTAATTTATTGCACGTCTTCTGTATACTGTCTATTCCAATAAAGTACAAGTCACTTTCCCTGGTCCTGCAGAATTTGCCTTCTTTGGGAGTGGAGACAGGATAAGACACTCACATATGAAGCAATTTGTTATAAATGCCTAAGATTTGTGTCATTGTGCAAATAAGTGGAAAATACTCTAAAGACTGTACTTGGCTTCTCTTTCTTCATTGCCCCTTCCCAGCAATACTAACTTGCTGGTCACGATGAGCACTCCGTAACCTTGGACCACCTCCTGATGGAGATTCATGACTTTCATGGCATAAGAAATTCTTGTTGGGGCCAGGTCCTCACCTCAGAATCATGCTCGTACCTGGCACGTGTTTCCTCTGTTCAGATCGCCTACCTTTTGCCTTAGACCCTTTGATTTCAGTCCTAGCCCATCATCAGAGTCACCTGTGGAGTGTTCAAGTTCAGGCACTAGCAGACTCTCTGGGGCTGTGGCCCAGGCAAATGGATTTTGAAAAGACTTGAAGATGTGTTTCTGATAACTTTTAACTATCCAGCTTCTGGGGCCAGTGATGTGCATCCCATTTGCATATCTACCTGGTCTTTACTTCCTGCCTGGTTTTTCTCTTCCTGCCTATATAATGACCCGTCCTTTAGGTGTTTAATTTGATTTGTCTTGATCAACATTCCGGGGGGGGCATAACTCTTTTAAGATCATTAAAAATTTGAAAATTGGAACCAGTTGATTGAGTTATAGAGAACCAGACCTCAGTTAAAAATCTGTGCCGTATGCCTAGCATCTATTCTGGTCAGTGGTGATGTGTTTACCCACTCCATCATCTTTCTGTGGAATATCCTATTTTTTGTGTCTTTATTTTGTGTTCTAGAATTGCTTCCAAAACATACTGTGCTCACCTGTGTGTTGATTGTAGGTATAGCAAGATGAACAAACGTCTGTTTTGAGCATGAAAATACACTTGTTTCTGTAACTACCTGATTGTGGGATTAATTTGAGAAAAGTGATTCCAGTCTATTTGAATAATTTCTCTGATGTGGTAAACATAAAACTTCTTATTCAGATGACAGGTTTCTTTTTATTCATTCTTAAAATGGTTTGTGAAGCCATTAATACAGATTAAGTGAAAAGAAATCAGATCATATTTTACTAAATTTTGTGGTTGAAATTTTCAACATTTATCAATAAAAGTGAGATTGGGAATGTCAGATTCATTGCCTGGTCTTTAAGGCTGTAAATGGATTTCTGGTTCCAATGTTAAAGTACAATCTGTCTGACATGATTTAAATATTTAGTGTAGATAAGACCGAAGTTAGCGGATTTGCTGGAGTAACACGAACTAATTTTCTAGTTATTTGCTGGCCCAAGAGCATGACAACCATATATAAGCGCGGATCAAATAAAAGTGAGGACTTTTCTAAAGCTTGCTGATTAGAGGCCAGTGCATTCCACATCAGGGCATCTCTCTAACTTCCCATAGGGTAGGAGGTTCAATGCTGTGTGCTTTCATGATTACTTACTGGGTTGATGGCATTTTGGCTATCACTGTTAATTACTCTTTATCCCCAAGGAATATTTTAGGAATTTATCTCTTAGTATTTCTTATGTTTGTGAATTGCTGGCAAATAAATTCTGGCCCTGACATGTCTCTTCACCTGTCATCTTTTAGTCGTTGCTATAAATGTCATGGTCATTTTTAGGATCATGTAGGGTCCATCACTTTTACCTTGAAGTGATTTAAAGACCACTTATAGGAAAAAAAAAAAAAACGGTGGGAGAGAAAATGAGGATGAAGCAGAGAGTGAGTAGAGCAGAAGTCCAGCATAAAATGTAATGGGCACCAATAGGCGCTTGGCTCTTACTATCTTTGGAACACTTTAAACCAAAGGGTTTGCTTTTGTAGAATTTTAGAATTGAATGTAACCTTAGAGATAATATAGTTCATAGGCTTCATTTTAACAAGTAAGAAAAGAATAAGAAAGGTTAAATGACATGGTCATGGTCACACAAACAGTGACGTTGTCTACTTACTGGCCATCATGCTGCTACTTATCTTTATTTTTAGGGTGAGCAAAGTAGGTCATTTGCCTCAGAGACTCAGGAAGGCTAAGATCATCAGCTACCTCCATTTTGCCCAGTGAATGGACTTTTTCCAAACCTTATTTTCCTCATTCCTTGTCTTTGACAGTGTTGACTCCTCATTCTTTCTTTTTTTTAAGATTTATTTATTTATTTATTTGTGGCTGTGTTGGGTCTTCGTTTCTGTGCGAGGGCTTTCTCCAGTTGCGGCGAGCGGGGGCCACTCTTCATCGCGGTGCGCGGGCCTCTCATTATCGCGGCCTCTCTTGTTATGGAGCACAGGCTCCAGACGCGCAGGCTCAGTAGTTGTGGCTCACGGGCCTAGTTGCTCCGCGGCATGTGGGATCCTCCCAGACCAGGGCTCGAACCCGTGTCCCCTGCATTGGCAGGCAGACTCTCAACCACTGCACTACCAGGGAAGCCCCTCATTCTTTCTTGAAATCTCTCTTCTTTCAGTTTCTGTGGCTGTGTGGTCTCTGTCCTCCTCCTAGTCTCAGCTTTATTATTTACTTCCTTCGGGGACCTCTTTATGCTTTCACTTCCTAACGTCGGACCTCCAGAGTTCTCCCCTTAGCTCACTGTTCTGTACACTCTTCATGCTCTTCTTGGACAATCTAATTCATCATTTATTTAGTACTTATTAGGAGGCCCACACCATACTAAATGCTGTGCTAGATACTGAATAATGACAAGCCTGACCCCTGGACTATGGAATGAGTGATCTTATCCATTCTTGGGGTTTCAGCTGTTGCCCATATTCTGAATCCATAGCTCTGACTGTGATTGATACCTTGAGTTCTCCATGTATAACGAGCTTGGCTGTTTCACAGAAATTCGGGATTCTTAACATGGACTTTGTCATTTCCTTTTCCCCTCATTCCTTTCTTCAAATATGCTTTTCCTCCTGAATTCCACATTTCAGTGTCAAAGCCACTTAGCCACACCTGCAGAAAGTTGAAAGTCAGCCTTGATACTTGTTCATTCTTTCCCTTCCAGTGACTAATTCCTGGCCCCTCTACCTTATTCCCGCTCTCTCTTACTCCTTTGGCGTTCCTTGTCTTCAGTTTTGCCGTAGGCTCCTAACTGGACTTCACTTTTCCAGCCTTGCTCCCCTTTCCATCGCCTTCCTGAAATCTACTCTGCACCGGGTTGCTGGAGTGATGGTCTAGACCAGCGGGTAATTGAACCACGTCATTCTCTGCTTAAAACCCTTGCTTGGTTTCCCATAGTCTACAGGGTAAAGCCCAAGCTCCCTCGGGTGGCATCAAGGTCGTCTGGGACCTGGCCCTACCTGTGCTGCCTGCCCTTCTTACCCAACTGTTTGCTGCTCTCTGATGACGTTACGGTGTTTGCCGAGTCAGAGTTCTTGCTTATGCTGTTTTCTCTGCCTGGTACATAACACCCCCAACTCATGGTTTTCTGCTCTGTATTACTTAGCTAAACTTAAAAAATTATTATGACCAATTTCAGATAATCACAGAAGGAGATGGAAACATACAAAAAGTTCCTATATTCAACATTAAAATTTTGACACTCTGGTTCATTTATTCCCCCCTCCTCCCACTCCCCTTTTTTTGCAGAAGTATTTAAAAGCAAATCCAAGATACCATACAATTTCACCTGTACTTCAGTATGCATCTTCAGAAGTATGGACATTTTCATTCATAACAACAGTGTTATTATGAAAGCTAACAAAATTGACAATAATTCCTTGGCATCACTTAGTAACCTGTGCATAATGAAAATTCCTAAGTTGTTGCAAAAAAATCTTTTTAGAGCTAGATTGTTTGAATCATGATCCAAATAAATAAAATATGTTAAATTTGGTTAAGTTTCTAATTCTCTTTTACTTGAATACATTTCCCACCCCCGTGTTTTATTAATGCTGTTTTCTTGTTGCAGAAACTAGGTCAGTGGTCATATAGAACGTTCCATATTCTGTATTTATTTACTTGTCTTCTTCTGGTGTTACTTCTTTCTATATCCACTGTACTTCCTATCAATAGAAATTAGCTCTGTCTGTCTATCTATCTTTTAGGATAAGATTGATCAGCGGGTTCAAGTGGTGACAGCCGCATCCCTCCCTTACCATCAATCATTGTGCAGCTAATGGTTTAATCCATTGATGATCACTGCTTGAATCAATTATTTCATTAAGGATTGCAAAATGTTAATTGCATAATTCCATAATTTCTTCCACATTTACTGGCTGGAACTCTTCTATAAAGAAGAATTTTACTTCATCAACTAAGAACATTTGGTTACCCTGAAATGCGAGTTGTATAGGAGAGGACAGCAAGAATACTAGTTTTCATTTTGGTAACCTCGCTAAATCTTAATCATCCTTCAAGGCTCAGCTCAGGGGATTTCATTTGTAGGTAGCCATTGTTAACCCTGCAGAGCCAAACTAAATGCTACTTTCTTCTTCTATGATATTCCATACTTATCCCTGCCATTAGCTTTCTCACAATATATTGAAAGTACTGCATTTTTAAACTGAAAATTCATTGTGGATAATATGGCCTAAAGCAATGCTACTGAAAGCAATTTGGTAGAACACACTTTACTCAAGTAATTTGTTCAGAATCATTATTGCATCTCGTTTTTCTCTGAGGCAGTTTTTGTAAACTTTTATACATCTTGGAGCATTTTATCCATTTCAGATTTTTTAAATTGTTTTTTCTTTTTAATTTTGAATTGTTTGTCAGCCAGCTGTGCTTATTACTTCATATATTTGTAATAGTTACAAGTTGAAAACAATATAAATGTTTGAAAATGCGACATTGCTTAAATAAATTATAGGACCCCAAGCAGTGGAATAGTATACAGTCATTAAAAATAATTTTGTGAACATGTAACTATCGGCATGTAAAGATTTTTATATTATGCAGTGACAGAAAAAGATTACAAAAATATGCTATGGTACCATGAATTTTTTTTGTCACACATAGAAGTGTTGTCATACTGTTACTATGTTGTCGTTATTGTTACACCATGAGGAAAAGTTTCAAAGTCTATTCACAAGGCAAAAGTAGCCCGGAGTCAAATTACTCTCAAAATGCCCATAAATGCTCAAAAATGCAGGATGCTCATACCAGGAGGACCAGTCAGGAGGATGCACTGATTGGAGGAGTACTAGACCCACATCTTCTACCTCCATAGCTTTGTGTACAAGCCCTCTGGGTGGCCAGCAGGCAGGAGAGGTGAATATATTCTGATGCTGCTCCTCTGACTGCATACAGAGGATTCAGAAGGACACACACTAGAGGGGGAATAGTGTTTCCCTGGGTGTGCTGGACTTTAGGCCCCAGATGGAAGGCGGAATAAGTTTTCTATATGAATAAACTGTAAATGGTTGTGGTCTAAAAAATACCGTTAAGGCTAGATTTGGGATACTGTCTTAAAAAATAATTACTAATAAAATTATATCTATGAAGAACTGTGGTCCATATTAAATGATAAAAATCATGATGAACTTGGTAAATGCTGTCCTTCCGAAGTGTATGCTTTTGTATTCTGTATATATCTTGAATAGGGGTTCTTAAACTAGAGTCATGGATGACTTTCAGGGGTTTATGGATTCCATGAAATTGAGTGTAAAATTTTAGGTGAATGTACTTTTCTTCTGTGTGGAAAGAAATTAGATTCTTAAAGGTGTTCATTACTCAAAATAAGGCCCTTAGTTTTTGTGCCCAGAACTGGAATAAAACAGATTTCTGCTTATATGGAATTTCGGAAACATCTGTGTAACCTGAAATTTGATTAGTAGGTCAGCCTTGTGCGTGTATGTAGTAAGATATATTCTGATTTCTCATAACTTCCACTTAACGGTGTGAGTCAGAAGTGTATTTACTGTAAGAGTACCATCCCAACAAACCCCAATTTTACATTCTTTCATTGGCACACGAAATATGATATACAGATTTAGAAAATATATGTGTTTGCTGCTCGAAATAATTAAACTACTTCAATTAACACTTCAGTTTTTTTTTTTTTTTTTTCTTTACTAGTTCTGAGCTTTCCAGTGAGTAATAACTAGCTCTTAGTGGCAGTGAGTCCAAGGCTCAGAACCCAGAAATCTGGGAACTGCAATGGGGTTTTTTAAGACAGAGAAAGAAGTGGGCAGGGCTGTTAGTGCTTCAGACTCATATTGAGTTAAATGAGTCATGTGTTGATACCATTCATTTACTCTAAAAGATAACATTAAGAAATTCCCCAAACTGCTGAAGATAGTAGAGACTGAAGAATATCAGATGTGGAACCCAAATCCCCAAATTCAATCCCAGCTTGACTATTTTCCTTGGATGATTTCCTGAACTCCTCCACATCTCAGTTTCCTTATCTGTAATAATAGAACTAATCTCACAATGTTCTTTTGAGGATTAAATTAGTAAATACATATGAAATGCTTAGAACAAAGTGCAATAATGTGTGCATCAGCTCTCCTGAGCAGAGTGCTGGGAAGGGGTTGAGAAAAGAGAAGGTCGTAAATGGCTGTGAAGAGAGTGGTGTATGTTTGGAGGAGAAATTACCCACCCTCTGCTTGCCGTCCCCCAGCCTCACCTGCACACACACAGACACCCAACCGTTGGCCTTCCAGGTATGGGAGTGGTAAAAGCTTAATCTTAATGACATAGGCTATTAGGACAGTGTTTTACATAAAGTTGATGGACTCATGGTATATATGTGTTTGAGAAGTTGTATAATAATTGCCTATAAAATAAAGAAAAAAAATTGCTTTTTGACCCACTTGGCTGGTTGGTTGTCTTGGCGAACTTATCTGTGTAACAGTGGTGGGACACTCTGAATAGTTTCTTGTTATCAGAGCACCTGTTTTCTCTGGGTGTGTTTACAAAGTTCTTATGGTTAGATTTATCTACCTTATGGCTAAATATGGACATATTCAAAAGAAGGTCCATGCTAAAAGCATGACACATACTGACTTCTTATTTTTTTCAATTGTTACATAATTCAATAACATCTCAAGAAACTACCATCTTATTTTTAATTTCTGTGACATCTGTTCTCTTATATTGATTGTATTCCTCCAGCAAGCTTCCACTTCACTGCCTCTTTTGTTTCTGTGGCTTCTTTCTTTTTTCCAGATATAACTGAAGGTTTTTTACATTGCAACTTTCAGTTCAAGGCTCATACTGATATTATACAGGTATTGTTCTAATTTAGCAGTTTAAGCCACTGTTTCTGAAGCTTCAGAATAAAAAAAAAAAATCAACAACAACAAACAGGGCACAATAAGGCTTCCTCGTCTTTTCCAGATTTAGGCATAGATTTACAAACATGGTCAGATCTCAAAACTGTTTTACTAGCGCTACAAGTAAATCCTAAAGTCTCCCACAAAGATTCTGGTTTTTAGTCTCTCCTTATCTGTATCACCTCCTCTCTCTGCACAATTTGCAAACCCCAGGATTGAGAGGTAATACTTTAAATAGTTTTGATCTTTTTTTTCTCACCTGCACCTCATCTTATCTTAGATGCAGCATGAAAAAAAAAAAAAAGTGAGAGCAGGCAGAGTGGTTGGAAATATTGTAATTGCACCTTGTTTGGATTAGCTGGAGGCTCAGTTTGCTTGGCTTTTTAATCCACTCACCAAGGTAGATATGAACTCAAAGGAGATCAGGTTTTGTTTAAAAAAGACAGAAAACTAGAGTTGGAGTTCATACCATTAGCTATCATGAGCAGGAAGAAGGCAGGCTAGGTTCTATTTGAATGTTTATGTGTACTATTTATTTAGTTCTCTACTATTTTTGCATTTGACACCATTTTGGAAACATGGTAGATATTTTGAAAATAAGGTACACATGCTTTAAATTTTAGGTTTGTCATGAAAGAGATTATGGCATGCTTGTATCTTTGTGGAATATTATTAATTCTTCTTAAAGTGGTTACATTTGCATATTTTGTTAACTACTTTTAAACATATATCTGTAAATTAGGTATAGGTTTTAGTGAAAAGCCTTTTCAGTGACCTGTGATTTAAAAAACTTTTTAAATTTCCACATGTATATTTAGAAGACATTGTTTTCAAGACCCTGAAGTTTGTCCTGGAGCTCGTGTTTCGAAGACTAAACATCTAGTCTTGTAAGAATAAGCACAATGGAACTGTTCGCATGGCCTACAGTCTGATAAATTCATAGTTTAAAGACAGAAGTGTTGAAATTATTAAATTGTACACTAATGGTCAGAATAGTTCTCTAAGAAAATTAGACTATCAAAGGGCCAAATTAACTGAACTATTAATTAAATTAAAAAAGACTGCTATGAAGGAGAACCACAGGGAAATAGCCCTCGAGTTAAAGACAGGAAAACAGTTTACTGTATATTTCCCTATAATTTTATTGGAAAAAACTTTGAATTTCTAATCTGAGAAACAAAATGTGATTGTTCAGTCTTGATAACTGTTCAGGTAGACTCTGGTGGTTCTACAGTGAGTTACCATCATAGAATGCCTCACTCTACCTTTTCTTACTTTTGACCTGGATTTAAAAAATTTTTGTGAAATCATTTTAGACTTAGAGAAAAGTTACAGAAATAATACAGAGTTTACTTAACATTCTTCATCTAGCTTCTGCTAATGTAACAACCTACAGAACCATAGTGCAGTGCTCAAACCCAGGACATCAGCATTGATACAGTACTACTACTAAATACAGATCTTATTCTAATTTCACTAGTTTTCCCACCACTGTTATTTTTCTGATCCAAGACCCAATCCAGAATCCCTGTATCTGGATTGTATCTCCTTAGTCTCTTCCAATCTGTGACAGTTCTTAAGCCCTGTCCTTGACCTTTCAACTTGACCTTGACATCTCTCTCTTTCTCTTTCATGACCGTGACAACTTTGATGAGTACTGGACAGTTGTTTTGTCGAATGTCTCTGGATTTGGGTTTGATTTCCCATGATCAGATTGAGGATATGTATTTTTTGCCAGAATACCGCAGAAGTGATGTGTTTTTCTCAGGGCACCTTATGAGGGGCTACGTCATGTTTTATGCCACTATGGTTATGTTAATCCTGATCACTCGGTTAAGATTGTGTCTGCTGTGCTTCTTCACTGTAAATTTACTGTTTTTCCCATTGAATTAATAAACATCTTAGGGGAGATATATGAAACTATGCAAATATCTTGTTTCTTCTTGAACTTTCCCCCACTGATTGTAGAACCCATCCGTGAATCTTGCTTGCAGCAATTAATACTGTTGATTTTGTATTTCCCTCTTTTCTTTTATATTTGTTTAGAATTTTTCTGTAAGGAAGAGCTGTTCCTTTTCCCTCATTTATTTATTTACATACTCAGTGAATGGTGTTTGTCATTAGTAAGTTTCTTTAATCCCGTCATTGTGAGCTCATGGATATTTTTATTTTATGGCTTATGGTCTAATATCTTTATCATTTTGTTGCTCAAGTTGTGTTTTTTTTTTTTTTTGGCCACTGGGAGCACTTTAGGTTGATTCCTATGTCCTCTCGAGATGCCCATATCCTTTTTCTAGCACTTTCTCATCTTCTGGCACCACAAGGTGTCCCAGCCTCATCTTATATTTTCCCTGCCAGCTCACTGGACTCTGCTACTTCAAAGCATCTCCTTACTTGTAGCTAAATACCATTGAATAATAGTATTTAGAAACTAAGATCTTGCCCCATGAATTTATGAAAAAGACCTTTGCTTTTTATCTTATTTTTTTTAACTATTTATTTTATATTGGAGTACAGTTGATTAACAATGTTGTGTTAGTTTCAGGTGTACAGCAAAGTGATTCAGTTATACATATACATGTATCTATTCTTTTCTAAATTCTTTTCTCATTTAGGTTGTTATATAATATTGAGCAGAGTTCCTCTGCTATACAGGAACTTGTTGGTTATCCATTTTAAATGTAGCAGTGTGTACACATCAATCCCAAACTCCCTAACTATCCCCCCCCCTCCCCCCTGAAGACCTGTGCTTTTTAAGAGGTTATAGAAAAAGAAAGAAATAGTAAATAAATAAATCAGAATATTTAGAGGTGTGTAACTGCAACCAAGAAGGCTGTTTCTAAGTATTAGGTCTCGGGAGCCTGTAGAAGGTACAGCATTCTTTTCAGGATGTGAAGACATTGGAAAGCATTGCATCTGTGTCTTTTCCCGAGATGGCCTAGAAGCATTTGTAATAATCTTTATTTTTTACAAACAATCTGTTTTCTTTCTTTTTTTTTTCTTCTGTCTATTATATCGACTATAAATTATACTGTGCCAGTGAGGAAAGGTATTTGTTTTTCACTACTACTTGAAAGTAAGGAACATGGAACAAAAGCAAAAGCAAAATATAATCTATTAAAATGAACACATGTTAAAAAGTCTTGTCTATGCTGATTTGGGTTGTGGGAATCTACAGCTTGTTCATGTTATTTTTCCCTGCACTGGGTCTTCCCAAGTACACAAAGGCATATCTTGCCCCTATCCTGGCCCCTCATAACTAAGTGGGCATCTTTGTGGAAAATAATGCAGACTCAACAAGATCACAGCCTTAGTGCTAAAACTGATCTTAATGAGGTGCTGTGTATGAATTAATTAAATTAGTTTGCCCCTCATGTGGCAAGCTCTGTTTAGTGTTTGTCTGGTTCACTAATCTATGAGGATAAAATTATGGTACAGTCTCTGCCTTGCTTGTTTTCATCAAAGAGATGGGCTAATTTGTAATGAAACTTTATCAATCAGATCATGCAGTTGGTCCACCCTCCCAGCTCTGACTAATGAATTAAGGCTGTTTGCGTTCTTCCACAGAGGGCACATCCTGTTGCAGCGGAGCGGGGAGGGTGCGTTGGGTATAGATTGATTATAAGATGCATTGTTTCTTTTCTAGCAAATAGATAACAAACTTTCCTGTTTTCTGTTTCTTGGCATGTTTATGGCTTTATGATTATCTTTCTTCTTGCAGGGTATGAATTTAAAGTGGAAAGTGTGCAGAAGTGCTGGTTTATATTTGTTTGGCAGGAACCAAAAGTTGTACATTTCATATTGGAACCACAGTAGCTAAGAACTCTCAACAATGGGAGAAGGAATAATAGTACAACTGGCAGAGAAATGGAGAGTTTTGAAAGGCAATATTCTTCAATGTTGGGAAAGTAATGAAAGGTCAAAATGAAGCTCAATAGAAAAGCCATTATGAAAGGAAGGGGGAGAATTTGGCTTTTATGTTGCTGTCAGGATTTGGGATTTGTTTTCTTTTTATTCTGACAAAACTCTTTTGGGGTGTGTTTTTTTCTCTTCAATTCAAACAGTTTATACAAGTGTTATTTTAAACTTCCTTGTGTTTACATCATCATGTCTTTTGAAAAGAAACTATTTTTCAATTTTGTTATCTGGGAATTTTTAAGACAGAGCCACTATTTGTAAGACCTACACACTCTCACATATATGCGTTAATGTGAATATTTTTATTTTCCCTCCTGATTGAGAAATAAATAAGTGTAATTCAAGAATACTTTGTAAAGGATTCCATTAAAAGTCTGTATTGATTTCAATGCATTAATACAATTATTTTGAAAATTTATATTACTTCCCAGTAATGGATTAGTTAATTTATAAAACGCTTGCCACATAAAGATATTTTACAAATACAAAAATGACATAAAGCTCCATGTCAGACAGCAAGTCAGTGGCAGAAGTGGATTTAGGATTTCGAGTTCTGACTTCTGTCCTGTCATCAGGCTACTAATCTGCTTGATTTTCTGAAAGAATTTGAGGCCCGAGGAAAGAAGATGCCAGAAATGCATTTCCAAAGAGATGAGTCATTTTGGGTGGTTTGATATAATAAAATCTGTGTTTATTTCGCAAAAGGCTTTTGAACAGATATTAGAGAAACAAATTTCATCATTATGTTCAACTTTATACTTTATAACATTGTACTTTCTGTTCCAATAGTTAACAGCACTAAGTTCATAGTTCCTCTCTTCCTGTTCTCTCATGAGAGTTTTCTATTTAAAAAAAAAAAAAGCAGAGGTCTTTAGTGTTTTATCAGAGTGACTTAGAATGTTATTAGTGTCCTTTGCCTGGCCTATTAAATCAGCCTTTCATCTTCCTAAGGCTATGCTATGCTTTGCCTTCCTTGCTAAGAAACTTTCTGTAGCTCCCCACTACCCACAGAATTCTTCCTTCTGACACTGAAGACCCTCCATGATGTTAACTCAATCTCCTTTTCCTGTGTTTGGATGTGTACCTTCCAAACTAGACTATTCCATCTTTCGTGAACGTGCTCTAGATTTCTCTCCTGGTATATTTGCTCATGTTATTGAGCAAATAACCTTTCCCTGCAGTGTCCATAGCACCCATCTTTGCTGAGCTGCCACATCTCTTTTGAAGTCCATATCTTATGCTATTGACTTTGTGAAACTTTTCCTGTCCAGGAGGTGCAAGAACAAGGCTCCTGGTCTCATGAAGCTTGCCTTCTTGTTGAGGATGGGGAAACAGACTCTAAGCAAGAAAATAAAATTTAAAAATACTTAAATTCTAATGGTAATGCATGCTGTGAATACAGTTAGATAATTATGATAGAACTATACTTGGGGGCGGGGGTGGGGAGGAGAGTATAGGCCAGATTAGATTGAGTAGTTCAGGGTGAGCCTCTTTGAGAGAATGTGCATTAGACTGTGACTTGAATGCAAAGAAGGAACCAGCCATGGGGAAGATCTAGGAGAAGAGGGGAAAGGCAGAAAGGTCCTGAGACAGGAGAAGTCTTGGTGAGTTACCAGAATAAGAGGAAGGTCACAGTATCTGCAGCACCCTGAGAAAGGGGTAGGTAATAGTAAGAGATGCCCTTGGAGAGGTGGGAGAGGCTGGTTCATGTAGGGATTTGTGAACCAGCATGTTCAATGTGTGTTGATTTTAAGCTCTTGGTAAAGATTAGGCAGAAGAGTGTAGTGATCTGATTCTTTGCAATTCATTTCATTTATTTCAATTATTTGTACAGCCCTTTTTAAGTAGGGATTATAAACTCTTTGGGTCGGAATTATGTATTAGTCAATTTTGTTCATAAATAAGAGGCAGTCAGTAAATATTGGTCAAAATGTTGAATGAATGAAGCTTGGGGGGATTCTGAGAAATTATTATTATTATTATTTTTTAATGTTTATTTATTTATTTAGTTAGTTTTGGCGTGTTGGGTCTTCGTTTCTGTGCGAGGGCTTTCTCTAGTTGCGGCGGAGCGGGGGCCACTGTTCATCGCGGTGCGCGGGCCTCTCACTATCGCGGCCTCTCTTGTTGCGGAGCACAGGCTCCAGACGCGCAGGCTCAGTAGTTGTGGCTCACGGGCCTAGTTGCTGCGTGGCATGTGGGATCTTCCCAGACCAGGGCTCGAACCCGTGTCCCCTGCATTGGCAGGCAGACTCTCAACCACTGCGCCACCAGGGAAGCCCGAGAAATTATTTTTGTAGGTTTTTGGAATTAATCTTTTACTGAAGCACAGAGAATCAAGATCATAGTTGGCTCTTCACTGGTGGCCATGCTCATGATCCTTTGAGGAAGGAAGAGGTGGAAAGAGCATAGACTAATATGATAGGGGCAGTGCAGCGAGAGGGCTAAAAGTGTGAATTTGGGAGTCAGATTTTCTGAGTAGGCATCCCAGCTCTCTCACCAACTTGCTGGATCTTCGGAAAGTTACTTTATCTCTGTTTCTGCACCAGTAAAATGGATAATAATATTAGTTTCCTGATTAGTCTGTCGCGAGTCTTAACTGAAATCATCCATCTAAAACACTGAGAATGATGCCTGGCATTTGACGAAGACCCAATAAATAAATCCGCCAAACGTTAGGACAAAGGCTCTCCACAGTGTATACTGCTGGAAGGCGCTTGTTGAAATTCTTCCAAGCTTTCAAACCAATCCTGAACCTCCTTGCCCACTTTATCTGGAATTTTAGGATGATTCTGTTGGGAGTTAATAAGGTAAAACAGAGGAACTTTGTTTTTAAAAAGGAAACAGACTCAAATGAAGACTTCTACTTTTTTTTCCCCGTGGCAGCTGAGAAACATATCTTCAACAAATAATATTTTAGAGAGAGATATCATAGCCATTTGGTAAACAGTAGTGATCTAAATACGTCTTGTTAGTTCTCTTTTATAATTGATTCAACTATAAAACTGTATGAGAAACTATACCCTGGCTTTAGCTCTGATGATACCGTGTTCTATAACTCCTGTGATTCTATATGTTTATAGATAAAGCCTGCAGTGGCTTCATAGCACTGTCTTCGGTCTCTGCTAAAGGACTGTGTTATAGGTGAGATCATTTTCTAACAGCTTCCTCTCGTATGAAGTCCAGGACAGCTCTGTGTCATAACAAATTCCATGCTTAGTGGCGCTTCTCAAAACCACAAATAGTGGAGAGATGAGCTTTTTTTACCTTGGGAAGAAGCCAGTAGAACTTGTATATCCATAAAGAGTAAGGTGTAAAGTAATAAATTCAGTCTATGTTCTTTAACCAAATTATGTTTTTAGAAGTTTGATATTTCAGGCAAGCTAGATTATATCACCACATTTGGGGGGGCTCTTTTCTTTTATTCTCATTAATACACTAAAATTTTGGATTGGAAAACAATAAACTAATGGTGGAATTCAGACTGGAGCTCTTTGAGGGTGTGGTTTATTGTTCCTTTTCCAACTCTTAAATAATTCTGAACATTTTAACCAGCCAAATACAAAAATCCCTCAAGGCTTTTTGCACAGTTGTTTTGTTTCTCTTCTGCTACTCCCAGTAACATTACATAAGTTACCTGGAAATTGTGAAGCTTGGTACACTGAGCCAGACAGTCAAAATTCCTGGAATCCTCACTTCCTCAAACATAAGGGTGAAGCTGGATAATTTTTGGTTGATAAGGAAGGATCTGGGAGAAGTGTTAAAAATGAATGATACTTTTTCTAATTTTTGTTCTTTTCCATATAGTCAAAGCCAAAAAGACAGAGGCAAGCCATGTCTCCAAGGATTTGTAGCCCAATTTGGCTTTTTTCAAAAGTTTGGGTAAACTTAACCTCTCTCTGTTTTAGGCATCACTCTCTTTATAGGTATTTTTGCTTGTGTAGGAGTTGTATGAAAATGAGTAGAAGTTGCAGTTATTAAGATGCTGGAATTCTACCTCCGCCACTCCCCCCTAAAACACACACTTTTTGGATCAAGGAGTATGGACACTACTGTTCTTCAACTTCAACACTGTTTGGTTATGAGATTAGACTGTTTCAAGTTTGTTTTCCCTTGAATAGGTTAGATCTTTGTGGCCTATTTTACTGAATTTATTGTCATAGAATAAATTATGGGATTCACTTCATGTTTAATTCTCAAATGTAGTTTAAAAACCTAGAGTGATATATAACCCTTAGAACTTATCCAGAGTCAAATCCCACCTTTGGCTTTGCCAGGAAAGGACTCTCTCACAACTTTGCTCTAGATGTAGGTTTGCGTTCTTTGCTCTACCACGCACCCACCCCCCAACCCTATGGTTCTTTTGATTTTTATTGTCAAATCTACACCTTCTCTGGTTACACTAATTATTATCATTAATAAGTAGTTATTCATAAGTGGTACAGTTTTGGATGTTAGTGTATCATGAGATATACTTCACAACTTTAAACATTTTCTTTAATCAGATTCTTGAACCTAAACTAGAAATGACTTGTATCTTTTTGATGCTGTTGTCCTGGAAGTTGACCTCGAAGTAACCACTGGTCTCAAATATTCACTCAAACTGAAGAGAAACCAGCATCCAGATTCATTATTAAAACCAGGTTAAATTCTCTGGAATTAACTTCCCGAGGGTGGTTTTGTGAATTATCTTTTCCGAATAATTTTTCTAGTATTTTAACTACCTTTTGGACTCATTTATAGTTGTAAGTGGAGGAAGAAGAAAAAGAGAACAAGAGGGTTTCGGATAATCCCTTCAGGTCTTGTTATACTGGCTTCCCTTGATTAGACTAAGTTCCCACTACGCTGGGTTCTGCTTTATTCGTATTGGGTCCATATTCTAGTGCAGTGCCCACAGCAGACACCCAGTAGATAGTCACTGAATGACTAAATCACTCTGATACTTTTTTAGTTGTAGCCGAATTGAACAAGAACTAAATTTCACTGTTTCTTGAGTAAATGTCAGATTATAAATAGATATCATTATTTGACAATGGTTCATTGAAAACAAGATGGACTATAGCAATTTTATAACAAAAGTGGCCATCGATGGTAGATTAGCAGTGAGTATTTGAAGTTGCCATTGCTATCATGGTATCAGAATAAAATTACTTTTTAAGGCAAAGATGATATAATATGCAATAATCAGATCCAAAATTAATAGGCCTCCAGTCATGTATCTTTGGAGATAGACTCGTTGAATTCTGTAAATAATAAATTCTGTACTTAATTCTGTAAGCAATACTGTTTTATTGTTTGGTATTTGTTTTCATTACACTGATACTGATGGAAAAACTGATCAATTTTCTTTTATGCTACCATGGCTTTTTAATTTTATTTAGCATTTACGTTTTATATGAAATTGTGGTACATTGGAACTGCCTCACCATAGACCCCTGTTATTCTTAGAATGCTATGCATTACACTATAAAACACAACATTAAGATAAGAAAGTTCATTTCTTGAAAGCACATTATCCCCAAGTATGAGTTAAAGTGAGAGGTTGAAGTTGGGAGAGTTGGATCCTCATTTGAATTTGGTCACTTACTTATGGTGTGACTTCAGGTAAGTTTTATAACCTTTCTGTGTCTTTGTTTTATCCATAAACTCTGCTAATAATAATCTGTGCTATCTGTTTCACACAGTTGTTGTGAGGATAAAATGAAATAATAAATGTGAAGCACTTTGAAACTTTCAAAGGTATTATTATCTGCTGTCATTTTTATTGGATGGTCTGGATTAGAGAACATATTCCAGTTTCTTGCTTGGCAACTGATCTACAAGGGAGCAGTAAACCCATCAGGTCCTACAATTATCTTGCCTTTATATACTTCATAAGTGCAAGAGGAGCTATGTCCATATTTTTTATCACCCTGAGTAGTGCTATCTGCTGGAGGGGGAAGAGAAGGGAATGGAGTGACTTTCCTACCCAGTCATTCCATGTATACGTTCTATACATCAGTATGATTTACCCAAACATTTTTCCTCTTTTTAAAGCATGAAAACCTTGAAGTTACTTTCACTGTAGGAAGGGAATCTCAATAGATATCATTATTTCTAAAGAGCATGTGTCAATTTTTTCAGTTCTTTCACACCACCCGATACATTCTACAAATGAAGTTATCAATTGAGACAAGTACTTCTGCATTTAAAGAGGACGCAGTTGCATCATTACTGACACTGACTTTTTAAAAACACACTTTTTATTTTAGAAGAGTTTTAGATTAACAGAAAAGTTACAGTACAAAGAGTTCCCATATACCACCCCTGCTCTGGTTTCCTCTATTATTAACATCTTACATTAGCATGACACATTAATTACATTACAACTAATGAACCCGTATTGATGCATTATTATTAACTAAAGTCCATACTTTATTCCTACTTCCTTAATTTTCCTGTAGTATCTCTTTTTTTCTCTGTTCCAGGACTCTATCCAGGATACCACATTACATCTCTTTAGGCATCTCTTGACTGTTCTGACTCTATCCAGGATACCACATTACACTCTTTAGGCTCTCTTGACTGTAAACTGTTTCTTAGACTTTCCTTGTTTTTGATGATTTTGACAAGTTTGAGTACCTCTGACACTGACTTTTAGCCAGAGATTTCAAGCTTACTCATTAGAAGAAAATAAGAAGAGAGCCACCCCAACCCACAGACAAAAACCCCATAGCGTGAAGAAGGATATAATTTATTGGGAACTATAGGATAGGCAAGGCTCACAAGTCCAAGCAAGTATTAACAAAGATGGGATTCCTTCGGGAAACCATGCCCTTTTGGCAAACCACCTGGTAAAGTAGGAATAGGGATTGAACACCAGGAAAGACCATGTTATATTGTCAGTTGTGCCCAAGACAATTAAAATATTTTACTTAATGAAGTGGAAAGAGGGAAAGAAGTCATCAAGAGGCTTGAATAGTGTTCATATATATTTGAATTTTCTTATTTCAGTGTATTCTTTCTTAAAAAATTTTTAATACCCACATAAAACTTCATATCTTAAACTTAACATCTGAGACCTTGTGTATAGCAATAAATCTAAACCATTTTACAGTCCATTCTTTCGTAAAAGGGCAATTTTCATCAGAAGTATCAAGAACAAAATACATAAGTATCACTTGTAGATTCCAAGAAGCCATTCAGTTATGGTAACATTGTTTAGCATCACTTGCCAATGACAAGATGGCCTTAAGTGTTTATTATAACCCCGAATCTCTGTTTCTATTAATACTTGAGGGGATTGAATCATTGACTTTTCAAAGCAACTTTACCAAAGTCTATGAAATGATTACTTTTTATAATATCAGGATTATTACTGGTCTTGTACCTTGTGGGCTAGAATCTGTCCTTCACTTTTTTGCAGTTGCCTAGTTTTACTAAACGTCCTGAGATAGATGTACCACAGTATGCAATGTATTTTGATTTAGGCAAGATATTTCCTATGGGGAAAAATGTTACAATCTTTGCTTCACACCAAAAAGAGTGAGACTTTTCAGGGACTTTTAAATCAGGGGGAATGATACCGAACAATCAATCAGAAGGCATTTGTGTCCTTTATTACCTGACTTTTAGTTGGTTACCAAAACCAACAGCTATTTCAGTGGTTGAGTTTTCATTGGTGCTACATTTGGACTTTGAATTGTGAAACCTTTTTTAACCAGTCTGAAATGTTTGAATCTAACAGGCTAATATGAAGGGGAGACAGATGGTAGTTCTTCCTTCCTCTTTTGATTAGTTTGAGCTTAAGAATTTCATTATGACCAAGAATTTGGTGAGTATGTGTATGTGCTTGTAGTTCTTGCTTTAACCAAAGCTGTTTATACTTCATTGCCGCAAAACAATTAAATGGAGTGAAGATGTTGGGTTCCTAATTTGGCAAATGCATTTCAACATGTAGTAACTTGTTGGCTCATAATTTACCCTAAAAATTTTTTTACTAGGAGCGTGAAACAGCAAATCTCTATAATGTGAAAGGCAAAGCGTTCTCTTATGCCATGAGGGAAACATGCAAAGAAGGTAGATGGAGATTCATTACTTACTTACGTAGTTTTAGAGTGAGTGTTAATGCACTGGACAGCCCTGGGTTTGAAATGTGATCCCAGTGTTTCAGAAGGATGTTTTCCTACATCCATTTCTTTGTTCCTTCATCTGTCCTTTATCCCCTTGTTCTCCTATATGGTCAGTTTAGTATGCTCGTATTACTGTACTTCAAAGGACTTTTGTGCATCTTCTCTTTTAAAACTTAGATTCAAATATTATTTCTAACTTTCAGAACCCCAAATTTATCATTTTTCATTGCCTGAAAAAAATTTTTTTAACCAGACACCAGCATGTGACTCTAGTGGGCATGACTTTGGTGATGAGTGTGGGAGGGACGTTCAGGACACTCATGATTGGTATAATAAAGGAGGTTAAAATACTCTGGCAAGAGCTACCTAGGAAGAGGAGACTCTTGAACACTTCCCAGAAAGCCTTTTAGGTGCTGCCACAGGCTGGAAAAATTTCCATGTAAGGGCCCGATTCAAGTCAGAGTTACAGATCAGTTGCCATGGGTTTTACCACAAATGTAAATCAGAGAACCCACCACACAGAGTCATCTGTAATTTCCCCATTAACTAGTCCCTTCACTCCAAGTGCACACAAGCCAGCATGAATGGCTACCACCCAGGCAGCAACCCTGGCATGAAGAGAAAAAGAAAAGAGATGTTCGGTTTTTGTTTGTCAGTTTTTTTGTCTATCTTGGTTGGCTTTGGGATGAAAAGAATAAGGGTGAGCTTGTGTTACCCTTATTTTGAATGTGGCAGCTTCTTTTGGTTTTTGTTATTTTAAAAATCTTTTTTGAGAGAGTGATGTCATTTTTAGCCATGTGTTTTAGAAGCCTGGTGCTAATGTTTAAGTTAAAATAGGCAGAAAGGAATATTAGAGTATCATGCTACAAGTAAGTTCACAAGTGAGCAATGGACAATAGAACGGAAATGAGAGAGTTTCTCCATGCCCAGTTTAGATATTTATATGGATTTTGGAGCTCTTCATGTGCCTCCAATCCACCCACACAACACCATTAAAAAAATATGATGTGTGTATCAAATGCAGCCTGAATTTCCATGAAAGCGTTCCAAAAGAAACTGTGAGTTGCCCATGTAACCAATTTTCCCCTGAATTTTCCTGTGTAAGTGGAAAAAAATAACTGTTCGGGTTTCAGCCACCCTTGGATATACTGGCTTCATACCTGTTTCAAAATGTGCTTGCATAGTACTTATGGTCATATTTAAAGAAAATGCTTCGTCAAAAAGGACAACAGGCTAGTTTACTTTATAGTAAATAGAAAGAAAATGATATCAAAAGTACTATAAAAGCAATCTCTTTCCTTTTTTCTCCCTTAAATGTCCAATGCCCATCTCACGAACAAGCTTGGGAAACCACAGGGCAAAATTCCAGGAGACAATTCTTTTCTTTAATTAAGAACTCCATACAAGTTCAAACTAAAATCTGAATCTGTTCTAGGTGCCCTAGGTGCTTTTCTTGCCCTGCATAGTGATAGAATATGTAACCTGAAGAAAACCGCTCTATAGAACAAATGGTTTCTCTTCTGTTCATTGCAGTGTCTGTTCTGTGCCATTGTTTGGCCACCCAAATGTGACAAAGCAGCACGCTGAATGTGCGAAGTCTGCCATGAAGGGCAGGAGGACTTGTGAACCCAAGAGACATTTGCTCTTAGGGCTTCGACATCAATTTTGCCTTCTGTCTCTGTGGGCAGTACAGAGTGAGCTCGAATCTAGGTGTCTTTATACATCACGTTAAAAGTTAGAACATGTTTTAGGTGCATTTGTGGGTTGTTTTTCATAGACAGAAACCTCGATGTGTGGTTAGCAAAGCCTGATGGAAAAATCAGCCCCAGCTGATCTGGAGGAGAAAGTGAAAACATATACCCCTCTGTCTCCATCAGTCTTTTTTTCGGATCCTTCTTTGGGGTGACGAGAAATGCGGCCAGCTTGACCATGAAAATGGGTAAATGTTTATTGGATAGTTGTTTCTTTTTCACCACTTGACAATTCTGAGTTTTATTGGAAGGTCGGGAGGCAAGAATTACTAAAAGCTCCCAGCTATTTGGAAGCAAAGGTTTTTGGTCAAGTGAAACAGCCTATGATCTTAATTGCAAGCCTTATCTTCTTTTCTCTTTATTCCTCTTCCCTCATACCCTTGTGCTTCTGAAGGAGGCCTGCTCTGGCTAGGCCTCCTTGGGTGTCTGCCAGGTACTATGTGGGATGACTGTCCAGTTTCCCAGAAGCCCGCTCAGACCCCGGGGAATGGAAGCAGCTCCCCACCCCCAAACAGATTTTACCATGTGCCTCCCTCTCCCACAGTCTCCCTTTCACTTGGCAAAGGTAGGCTTGGGAACTTACCCCTCTTCAGACCGACATTCAAGTTTGATACCTGGCCCTGATGCTTGATCAACTACACTGAGATCTACAAGCAGGAAAGGATTCTAATTTCTCCATCAGAGGCATTTAGGAAAAGGGAGTTGAAGTAACTGGAAATGCGAGTGCAGACTTCACTGCTCCCCTCTTTAAGAGGTTTGGACATCTGTGTTGGCATAAAAAGGTCATTTTAGGCCTGAGGGGTTTCACATTGTTCCTTTAAGTTAGACCTTCGATGTAAACTATTTTCTACACTTGCCATAAAGAACAAATGACCTTTAGTTACTTGCCCAGAAGACAAATGGTACATTAACACAATAAATATAGTTTGCTGGGATCTCATCTCACCCTGGCTTTAACTTTCTATTAGAATATTTTAAAACTATAGAATCCTTGAAATCTGTAATGGATTAAAATTAATTTGTGCTACTTTACCTTTTGAATTCTGTGTAGGTTTATGATAATGCCAATTAATGGAAATTGTCTAATACCACCTATATACTTCAGAACACCTTCTGGATTTGGTTAGTAGAGGGGATCTGGGTAAGAATGGGGTTGGGGTTACAGGAGGATTTTAAGTATTTATGGAAAAATAAAAGATTTAATATTGAACATCTTCAAAATTAAATGCAGAATTTTCTAGTCGGATCTAATTGCAAATTTAGTGATACTGTAGGTCCTTTTGTAACACATTGATCAGGTCCTTTTGTAACACATCAGATCACAATTCCCATGCATTACATCTGGGAACTTGGCAATACATTGTAACAAATAAATAATAGGACAGGCCTGTAGTATAAGGGGCTGAGGAATTTTTTAACCTTAAGGAAAAGCAAACATTTTAAGTCATGCTTGAGTAGATCCATGGGGAATCATTCAATTATCTGCATTTTTCTCCTCTTCTTAAAGTCCACATCTTTGACAGTTTGACAAACTTAAAAACTAAATATCTTAGTTTTGCTCCAGGGAAATAGACTTATTTATTGAAAGTTTCCTCTTTGGTGAAAAAGAAGACATTGGCTGCTATGAACCCAAAGGTCAGAGGTATTTGTACATCTCCTGGCAGCTGCTTCTTTAGACAGACGTTAGCAGACATTAGAATGTATGATGATGACAGCCTATTTGAATGGGATCCTGAACTAAATATTCGCCGTTTTCCTTGGGAGAAATAGCTCTGAAAGTAGAACATTGGTAATTACAGAGATAATTTTTGTTGCTCTGGAGTAACTTCCTGTCTTAAATGGAGTATTAAGGAGGATTGTATATTTTTAAATGAAGAAATGGGCTGTGTAAAATATTCAAAGAAGCAGTAGGGAAACATTTTGGCTTTTTCTTGAAGATGCGGTCTCCTCATATACCTGCTTTGTGTCCCTTTCAATGAATATTCATAAAATATTCTGGGTTGTGGAGACTTCTCATGTATAAAGTCTCCCTAGAGTATTTTACCTTTTGATTTTTGTAAAGAAACATTGATGATATTTAGAGAATGTGGGTGGGGGCCAGAAAGTTAAAATATGATAAGCAACATTTATTACAAATATATAAAGATATAAAATATTATGACATATATAAAATATTGTAAAGAAAGATTTTCCAAGCGTTTTTAAAATTTAAATTTTGTTTTCAGATAAATGAAGCAAGGCATAAATCTTCCTTTGGTTCTAATTATAGATTATTTGAAAATCTACAATGTTTTCAAGGAATAATTCATTGACTTATCTTAAGTAGGGTGTAGGGAGTTAGGATGGTCAGAGATAAGCTTTGGTCAGCTTTTTTGATAAACTTCTGATTTTATAAATACCTGTGGCACAGAAGTTTGTTTAATGTTCTTTTCTAGGTGGCGTATAGGCAATTATACCTAGTTTTTTGTTTTTTTTAATGCCAAGATATCCTACACGATGTTTCTTTTGTTAATTAAAAAAAACCAGACATATTTGATGAGGGAATACATTAAATGTAATGTACTTAGATATCAGCAAGGTATCTGTTTATAACATTGAAAATGGTGGCATTAGAGTCAAAGAATGCTGATTACGTGGATCCATGTAACAGTGAAAACTTTGAGTGTCTTTCCAGAGCGCTCTGTCCCTGATCATGGTATATAACTCTCTTTCTCAATGAACACCTTGCTGGTAGGAGGATCAGATTTGAAGAGCCTTCAGGACTGGTATAAATTAACCAGTTGGTTGACAGTGTCAGGGTTCAAATTCATCTCAGCAGAGTGGAATAGGTCAGTGGGATGAATATAAATTCCCCATACCCAGGAGATAATAAAGAAGTGATTTCCTTGTATTGCAAGGCAAAGGGTTTAATCGTTTTAGGGGACTCAGTATGGGTTAACAATTTTGTATTGTTAACTTTGTTTGGGCTGCCCCCCAAAGTATGGCTGCATTAACAGAAGTTGAGCGTTTGTTCAAGAGCAGTAATACTGATATGGAACTGAAACTACTGTGTAACATTCCAGGAGTCTTATTTTTCACTAATTTAAAATCATATCTTAAAAGCATTAAAGGAGAGAGCAGCCAGAATGATGTGGGGACTTCAGGAAGAGACAGGAAGAGAAGAGGCGCTCCAGGGGTCAAGGTGGCTCCCAAATGCAAAAGATCTTTGGACATAAGTGTGTGTAGATTTCTTTCTTGTTTAGCCATTACAGGGAGAGGGGCATGGGCTCAGTCAAAAGAAGAGCGTTTTATTATAACTGTTTCAGATTGGAACGGGCTATCATTAGAAATAGTGGCCTTCCTGGACATATTCCACAGACGTTGAATTAATTATATGGTAGGATGTTAAAGAAACACATACACCTGGTAATGGTTGGACCAGGTCACTTCTGAGTCTCCTTTATGTTCTGAGATTTTTGAGTTTCACATTATTTATTGAAAGGGATAGGATTTATGTTTCATCTCAAAATAATTACAAAAATTAAAAACCCACTAGGAAAAAATATTATCAGGAATCATGTCATACATATGTGTAAAATGTAGTGGATTGTGTATAAAAATGTTATAGTAATAGCTACTTGAAAGACTCACACATTTTTGACAGGTGGAGAAGGGAAGACAAGCATTTCAGGATTGAGGGGAGAGGTGATAAAAATATTTAATCATTATATAAAGAGGCCTTAGAGTGGAAAAGTATATACTAGTAATAGTTACCAATTATTGATACCTATTATATGTCAGATTTTTTGTAGGTGCTTTTAGATACATGTTACTAGTCATCACAACAAATGGGAAGGGTATTTGTTATACACATTTTACACATGAAAAAACCAAGTGCAGACCGGTTGCCACATAGAAAGCCAATGGCAGAGACACTAAGAAGTCTTTTGGTCCAGTCTGCTCTCTTTCCCCTGCAGCACTAAAATGTCTTGCTAACAATTGTTTGGACAGTTCTGTGCTACTCATATCCTAATCTGAACTACTGGTAAAGTTATTTTTTAAATAGCCTCCAAGTGGAGGAGTTTTGATTATGAGGGCTAGAAAAATCTTGGAATTATTCATACAGTTTGAAGCCAAGAAGCCCCCCCACCCCAACCATGTTATTTTAATTTCTGGCCTATGTTCTCATTATTATTTGTTGGGATTTGGTATTCACATTTTGCAGTCTTCATTCTGCTGTGATATATTATTAGTGTTCTGTTGAGTAACAGAAGTTTACTTCCTTCTACTATTTTACTTGAACCCACCTCAGTTTTTCTGTACAGGCCATTTTCCCAGTACCTAAATGCTCTTATTCCCTTCTCCATCTGTCAGAATCTTGTGAATTCTCCTTAAATTCCAATTCCTGAATCTGCTTTAAATCTTTCTATCTCTCAGGGTTTCTCATCCCTCTGAACACAAAAGCATTTTTCCCCATAGGTTTTAAAATTAACTTTAGTAAAGGGCCTTATATTATTTTATCATTTGCTAACTTTTTTCCACCTCCAGATTTAAACTTTTTGGGTTCAGTCTTACACAGAGCAGTGGGTTGAGAAGAATACAAGTTATTTATGGCTATAATCATTTGATGGGTAGAATGCTATCTATTTAGGGGAAAAGGTCCAGAATGTTCACTGGAAACTGATTTCAGAAATCTTTGTTTAAAGGATTTTTTTTTGAAGAAAAACAGAATACGGCTTGTTATCAATCATGCATAATGTTAATTCCCACTGGGAAAATGTAATTCAGTTTCTTTAAGAGAATAATTGCATCACAGGGCATTCAGTGGTAGTAAGTAATTCCAGCACAAATGGGTGTGTGCGAGCACACACACACGTGCGCACACACACACACACACACACCCCTCCTCTATTGTCTAAAAGTCTGAAGGTGCTCAGCTGTGGTACATTCTTTCCGAGAAGAAGCAAGCACAAAAAATGCAGCTTTCCTAATTAATAAGATTTAAAACATAGTCAGCTAGCAAAAGGCAAGGGGATTTAAGATTATCTCCAGTAAGGCATCTTATTTCTGTAACTCATTTTTAATTCAAGAAAACATGGTCCTTGCCCTCAAGAAGTTTATAATCCTTTGAATAGAGATTAAGAGAAGGGGGAAGTCTTTCGTAAGATGCACTACCTTCCTACTAAACCAGACAGAAACAGAGACAAGAGACAAGAAAGATTAATAAGTTGAAGGGATTGACTTATGAGAAAAGATTAGAAGAACTAAATATGGGTAGTTTGGCGAAATGAGTATTATGGTAGGAGACATGATAAATAGCCAAATTTATTCCTTTGTAAGGCTTTTGAGACAAAAGATTCCATACAGGCAAGATGATGTTTATTAATAGTATAAACTTTGTACATTTCTTGCAGCTCAAGTCAGCAGCATATACAAACTTGAAATGTAATGGACAATGCAAATCTAATTAATCTTTGCCTTTGTGACGTAATATATATCTGATTCAGTACACTTTTCTTACATAGAAAATGAATTCTTTTTTAAAAATTTAGCAAAAGCATGTTGAAGACTTCATGTATTGTTTGGAGACAGAACTAATAAAGAAAATGCAAAAGTTTGATTATAAAATGCATTTTATGTGTGGAGTTTAAAATATGAAAACTGTTTAGAAAACCAGTTTATAGCCAATTTAGGCTCATTGTGGCCAAATTGTTATCACCTGGTAGCTAAATAGATAATTTGGGTATTGATCCCCTAAGCTTACCACTGTTACAGAGTAAAATGATCTGTGGGCAGATGCCTGTGAAAAGAGGCTGAGACTCTGCGGATGATCATTTTGCTTCCGTAAAACAAAGGTGTTCCTCTACTTTTGCAAGCCGAAATGATGGTGAAATACACATGGACTCATTTGCTTTTCAGTTTTGGTTAAGAAGACTGCCTCTATGATTAGCGTCTCATCTGAGAGGAAAACTTATGGTGCATTTAAACAACTGAATTAAAGTGACAAAGAATGGGGAGGCCCAAAACAAGTTTTAGTTTCTATGGTGAGTGATTTGGAAATGCGGTAAGGACTTTCACTGAAAAAAAAAAAATTGCTGTGGAGCTAAGTTAACTCACCTGGTGTTTTCACTTTCCAGAAAAATTCTACATGTTGTATTTCTCTTTTGATTTGGGTAAAAGAAAAAGAAACATTATCTTGAGCACACAGTTTTAGTTTTGAAGATTAGAAAAGACTGATGCTTTTTAAAGGAAAATTGAGAAATCTATCTAAAATGTCTCTCTCATTAGTTACTAAACTGAGGAAAGAAGTATCATTGTAACTGAATTTGAGTTGTCTTAAACGTTGTTTTAACTCTGTATTTTCACTGTGGTTCTCTGTATTTTCACTCTAGCTGCTACACTGCTATGGTGTTGATGGGGAAATATATTTATTTATAAAATGTATTTGTATGTGTATACATTTGCGCACATAACACATTAAATAACAAAACATCCAAAATTGATTTCCCATTAAAGGACAAATATCGACATAAGTAACATATCAATGAGATAATTTAGAGCAACCTTTTATTCACAGTACTCTTACTGTAAATTTTTAGGTGTGTATACATAATATGTCAGTAATCCACGTTTATGTGGTTTCCTTTGCTGTATCTGGTCCTTTAAAGATGCAGTCTAGTAGTATTATAAAATGGAATCATAAGAATGAAAAATTATCCTGAAGTATAAATTTTCTAGAATGAAGAACTTTGGAATGTCTACTTCTTGGATACACTTGGTTCATAAATACACTCTTTGTAGGAGAGTTGGACATACTGGAATGGAAGTTCAATGAAAAAGTGTGGAGATTTTTTGAAAGATCTAACATTCCACACTGATCAAGGATTACTTACATCTTCACTCTGGTATGTATTGATATATATAATAGTAATAGTAGTGGGGAGAATGTAATTTCTGGTAATACTGAGTGTCAGCATTTCAAAGACTGAAAAATCTGTGAGTAAAATTGTTCTTAATGTGTTATCATTGCCAAATGAAAGCTGTCCTGATTTCCCCATTCTCTCCTCTGCGGAATTATACTTATCTTTCATTCTGTGTCAGGAGAAGCTGTCATTTAAGGGCAATTTCTGTTCCTCTGCTGGCATATTTCTTTTATTTATGTTCTTTCTTTTCCCATATGGGAATCTTTTTCAGTGTGTGAGTGTACAGTTTATCCATGCATAAATGGCAGCACTAGCTACTTCTCCTGTTGTCTTAGGAGTTGTTGCTGTTGAGAGGTGCTGCGTAGGATGGATACTGAGGGGAATGGCAATTTTCTTCCAATGTCTGAAGTTAAAGATAGTTCTTCTGTTCACATGTTTTGTTTTTGTACTTAAGATCTCTCAACCTATAAGGCTTTTTTTTTTTTTAATTAATTAATTAATTTTTGGCTGTGTTGGGTCTTCGTTTCTGTGCGAGGGCTTTCTCTAGTTGCGGCGAGCGGGGGCCACTCTTCATTGCGGTGCACGGGCCTCTCACTATCGTGACCTCTCTTGTTGTGGAGCACAGGCTCCAGACGTGCAGGCCCAGTAGTTGTGGCTCACGGGCCTAGTTGCTCCACGGCATGTGGGATCTTCCCAGACCAGGGCCCGAACCCGTGTCCCCTGCATTGGCAGGCAGATTCTCAACCGCTGTGCCACCAGGGAAGCCCCAACCTATAAGGCTTTTGATGACTATATTAGCTGTAATGATTATGAATAATCAAGTGTTCTCCCAGATCACATTAGACAGATTTACCAAAGGATATTTTAAGAATTTCAAAATATTTCTGAATTTAGGTACATGGTTCCATACTACATACTGGATAATCCAGACTGTACTGAGACCCTTGAGGGTAGACAGAATCCCAGTGTTGAGAAAGCAGTATGGCACCGTGCTTCAGCATGCAGGCTCTAGGGCCAGACCACTTCAGTCCAGATTCTTCCTCTGGATCCTTGCTAGCTGTGGGAACTTGGGCAAATTAGTTAGTCAGCTGTATCTTTGTACTCAAATTATTCTCTTCTGAAAATAGAAATTGCGTAGCTTTCAGAATTAAAAGAGTTAATACTGGGGCTTCCCTGGTGGCGCAGTGGTTGAGAATCTGCCTGCCAATGCAGGGGACACGGGTTCGAGCCCTGGTCTGGGAAGATCCCACATGCCACGGAGCAACTGGGCCCGTGAAACACAATTACTGAGCCTGCGCGTCTGGAGCCTGTGCTCCGCAACAAGAGAGGCCGCGATGGTGAGAGGCCCGCGCACCGCGATGAAGAGTGGCCCCCGCTTGCCGCAAATAGAGAAAGCCCTCGCACAGAAACGAAGACTCAACACAGTCATAAATAAATAAATAAATAAATAAAAGAACGTGAATTTCAAAAAAAAAAAAAGAAGTGGTTACTTAAGAACCATTCCTTAAAAAAAAAAATAAAAAATAAAAAATACTTTAAAAAAAAAAAAAAAGAGTTAATACTGGCCAAGCTCTTAGAATTCTGCCTTTGGTAGGTATCCAATAAGTATTAGTTGCTATGAATTTTTTTAATGAATTCTCCAGCACCTAGCACAGACATATCTCATGTTAGATAGTCACATAATAAGTAAATATACCCCAAAGTGAATAAATAACTGGATATCCCTTTAGTATTTCCCAATGTAAAATTTTATAGAACTTTTTTCATTTAATATATCTTTGTTGAAATTATGTGTTAAGTATTGTCTTAAGCACTTCATAGTTGGAGATAACATTATCCATGCCATTTAAGAAGCATATGGTCTTGGGTAAGTTTTTTAACCTCTTTAGCTCATTTTCCTTAACTGTGAAAGGGTTGTTGCAAAGAGTAAAGGAGACTCTACACATAGAAATATCTATGTAGCGTGCTTAGCTAGTGCCTTGTCATAGTAAAACACTTAATAGATGTTAGCATGTTTTCTAGTGTAGGAGGTAAAATATGTATAAAACAAATATGTAGGGTAGAAAATGACATGTGCAGTAAGAGAGATTAAAGCATTAGTTGTGCATATTTCCAATAGGGCAGCAGTGGAGGTGGAGAGGAGTGGTCAAGGAAAGTTAGGAGGAGTTGGCATTTGACTTGTACATTGAAGAATGCATGGAACTTAGACATCCTTTGTGCAGAGAAACGGCATTTCAGATAGAAAGAGGTTCTGCTTGTTTAGACCACAAGGGGCATCCACTCATACTATTAGTAGGGGAAAAAGAAGAATAGAGTCGGAAAGGTAGATTGGAACCAGATAACATAAGTCCTTGAGTAAGTTGGATGTTATTTGTCAGGCATTTAAAAGATGTTTAAGATTTTTGAGCAGGGGATGACTGGAACTTTTGTGAGATAATTCAGGAAAGTTTCATTTTGCATTTATAAGTAAGATGGAATAGAGATAGAGCTATTGAAAGCAAAGGCGTTTGTAAGTAAGATGGAATGGAGGAGTTGGGTGACGGTTCAAGGAAGGGATGATGAAGTCCTGAGCTAGTATAAGTGGGAATGCAGTGGAAGGAACAGATGGAAAAAGAGTTCAGCATAAGAATTGTCAAGGCTTGGCAACTAGATGTGGAAGAAAAGCAAGAGGCTGGACAAATAATGCTCCAGGACTTCTAGTTTCAGGTAACTAAGAGGATGCCGCTGCCATGAACAGGAACAGGGAACATCGGACAGGACACGGTGCAGGTTGAACAGGGACAGTAGTGAGCTCCATTTAGAATTTATTGAGCCTGAGATATTGGCCTGCATCCTGGTCGTCTGGGTGGAGAGGTCTTCCTTTAAGTAGGTGGGAAGGAATATAGTTCTTTTTATAAACCGTGAAATCTGTGGATGGAAGTTAAACATTGCACTGTTCTGATAAAGCTGTTGAGTTACAGTGTTATAGGAGAGTACTTTTGTTTCTTTTCTTTCTTTCAAGAAAATAATAAAATGAGAGAAGTCAAACAGAAAAGTGTAGATGTGTTCTTCAGTGATCTTAATGGATAAATGGAAATCTGATCCTTTATGAACTTGGGATTTTAATATCAAATACAATAAACTGTTTAAATAGTGGTAAGGTTTTATGATAAGTCAAGTGAAAGGAGAAAATTCAAGATTAATTCTAATACCTCAGTAGTAATTTAAAAAGCTCTTTCAATATATTACCAAAAACATATTTTGGGGGGTGATAATTAGTTACTCCTTGATTCTGGATTCCCCAGGTATTGGACAAATTCACTTTTTTATGCTTAATTATATTTATTTTGAGGGTTTTGTGTTGCTTTTTGGAAAGTTTTTCTGGCTTTTTATAAACATTCTAATAAATAAGTTTGATAAATTAATAAAATATGATTCTTAGACAAGTTATTTTATTAACTGGTGGCTTCCATTAAAGTGAACTTTATTTAGCTTTTTTTTTTTTTTTTTTAAATAGGCTTTAAGGGACAAACTATGCTGATCAGTTAGTGTCTGGTATACTTATATATAAATGATTAATCCTTGTATCTAAGTATAAAGAAGTATAACTATAAATAATAAGTAAATAATAGAAAAATACAACTGAACAGTGTTTACCAAGCTCTTCAATTTACAGTAGCAGTTGATGTAAGTGTGACAACAATGTTCTTCTCATTCCAAAGAGAACCTGAAACCCAGAGAACTTAAGGGATTTGTCTATTTCTTTAAAAGTAGTTCGTTATAATTAAACTGAGACTGTCATTCATGTACAGTAGTGAAAAATTTATTTTTTCAATATGTGTCCCTCATTCCTAGGGCATTTAATGTTTCTAAAAACTGCTGAACAGTGGTAATTTTCAACACTCTGGTGGTGAAATTTTGATTGTATGTAGGTCATAAAATTCTTTGACTAAATCTAATATATAGCAGTATATTAAAATATTTAAATCTCCATCCTAGATCTTAAGTATGAGTTTACAAATAGAAATGATACCAGGAGGCTATAAACCCATTAATTTTGGAATGTTTAACCTTATTTTTGAAATGTGTCATGAAATTTTCTTTAGACTGGAATTCTCATTCTTTTAAATCACTGAAACACGGACTAGGTCTTCAATATCAGTTTTATACAATTTTGGTGTCAGAGATTTATTTTTGCATTAAACTTTGTGAGCCTCACTGTGTTCAGGGGGCAAAACAAAGATGAATAAAACACTGTCCTTGCCCTCAAGGCACTCCCAGTCTTTTGGGGAGGGTTCAGGCACTGCTGTGTGATAACTGAGAAGAGGGAAGCAGGGGGAGCTGTGAGTCCAGGCCGGAGGAGGAGTCTCAGCTTCTCAGCCGTCCAACTTCCTCTTGAACAATTACAGCGAGGGTTGGTTCACTACATTTTAGGTCAGCCACCTCTACTCTTGGTCAGTTTTCATCGTTGCAAGGCTTTTTTTTTCTTTTTTTTTAACATCTTTATTGGAGTATAATTACATTTCGATGGTGTGTTAGTTTCTGCTGTATAACAAAGTGAATCAGCTATATGTATACATATATCCCCATATTCCCTCCCTCTTTCGTCTCCTTCCCACCCTCCCTATCCCACCCTTCTAGGTGGTCACAAAGCACCGGAGCTGATCTCCCTTGCGCTATGCGGCAGCTTCCCACTAGCTATCTATTTTACATTTGGTAGTGTATATATGCCAATGCTACTCTCTCTCTTCGTCCCAGCTTACCCTTCCCTCTCCCTGTGTCCTCAAGTCCATTCTCTACAGCTGTGTCTTTATTCCTGTCCTGCCCCTAGGTTCATCAGAACCATTTTTTCTTTTTTCTTTTTAGATTCCGTATATATGTGTTAGCATACGGTATTTGTTTTCCTCTTTCTGACTTACTTCACTCTGTATGACAGACTCTAGGTCCATCCACCTCACTACAAATAACTCAATTTTGTTTCTTTTTATGGCTGAGTAATATTGCATTGTGTATATGTGCCACATCTTCTTTATCCATTCATCTGTCAATAGACACTCAGGTTGCTTCCATGTCCTGGCTATTGTAAATAGTGCTGCAATGAACATTGTGGTACATGACTCTTTTTGAATTATGGTTTTCTCAGGGTATATGCCCAGTAGTGGGATTGCTGGGTCATATGGTAGTTCTATTTTTAGTTTTTTAAGGAACCTCCATACTGTTCTCCATAGTGGCTGTATCAATTTACATTCCCACCAGCAGTGCAAAGAGGGTTCCCTTTTCTCCACACCCTCTCCAGCATTTATTGTTTGTAGATTTTCTGATGATGGCCATTCTGACCGGTGTGAGGTGATACCTCATTGTAGTTTTTTTTTTTTTTAATTTATTTTTATTTTTGGCTGCATTGGGTCTTTGTTGCTGCATGCGGGCTTTTCTCTAGTTGTGGTGAACGGGGGCTACTCTTCATTGTGGTGTGCGGGCTTCTCATTGGGTGGCTTCTCTTGTTGCAGAGCACGGGCTCTAGGCACGCGGGCTTCAGTAGTTGTGGCATGCGGGCTCAGTAGTTGTGGCTCGTGGACTCCAGAGCTCAGGCTCAGTAGTTGTGGTGCACGGGCTTAGTTGCTCTGCGGCATGTGAGATCTTCCCGGACCAGGGTTCGAACCCATGTCCCCTGCATTGGCAGGCGGATTCTTAACCAGTGCGCCACCATGGAAGCCCCTCATTGTAGTTTTGATATGCATTTCTCTACTGATTAGTGATGTTGAGCATCCTTTCATGTGTTTGTTGGCAATCTGTGTATCTTCTTTGGAGAAATGTCTATTTAGGTCTTCTGCCCATTTTTGGATTGGGTTGTTTGTTTTTTTGATATTGAGCTGCATGAGCTGCTTGTATATTTTGGAGATTAATCCTTTGTCAGTTGCTTCGTTTGCAAATATTTTCTCCCATTCTGAGGGTTGTCTTTTCATCTTGTTTATGGTTTCCTTTGCTGTGCAAAAGCTTTTAAGTTTCATTAGGTCCCATTTGTTTATTTTTGTTTTTATTTCCATTTCTCTAGGAGGTGGGTCAAAAAGGATCTTGCTGTGATTTATGTCAAAGAGTGTTCTGCCTATGTTTTCCTCTAAGAGTTTTATAGTGTCTGGCCTTATATTTAGATCTTTAATCCATTTTGAGTTTATTTTTGTGTATGGTGTTAGGAATTGTTCTAATTTCATTCTTTTACATGTAGCTGTCCAGTTTTCCCAGCACCACTTATTAAAGAGGCTGTCTTTTCTCCATTGTATATTCTTGCCTCCTTTATCAAAGATAAGGTGACCATGTGTGTGTGGGTTTATCTCTGGGCTTTCTATTCTGTTCCATTGATCTATATTTCTGTTTTTGTGCCAGTACCATACTGTCTTGATTACTGTAGCTTTGTACTATAGTCTGAAGTCAGGGAACCTGATTCCTCCAGCTCCGTTTTTCTTTCTCAAGATTGCTTTGGCTATTCGGGGTCTTTTGTGTTTCCATACAAATTGTGAAACTTTTTTTTCTAGTTCTGTGAAAAATGCCATTGGTAGTTTGATAGGGATTGCACTGAATCTGTAGATTGCTTTGGGCAGTATAGTCTTTTTTCACAATGTTGATTCTTCCAATCCAAGAACATGGTATATTTCTCCATCTGTTTGTATCAACTTTAATTTCTTTCATCAGTGTCTTATCGTTTTCTGCATACAGGTCTTTTGTCTCCTTAGGTAGGTTTATTCCTAGGTATTTTATTCTTTTTGTTGCAATGGTAAATGGCAGTGTTTTCTTAATTTCTCTTTCAGATTTTTCATCATTAATGTATAAGAATGCAAGAGATTTCTGTGCATTAATTTTGTATCCTGCTACTTTCCCAAATTCATTGATTAGCTCTAGTAGTTTTCTGGTAGCATCTTTAGGATTCTCTATGTATAGTATCATGTCATCTTATTGTAAGGCTTTTTGACTTTATTTTGTTTTGCTTTAATGGTTGACCAAAAATTGACCACCTTAGAATGTCTACTTACGGGTCTTAGTTGAATTCTCCAGAGCAGCACCGCACTCTACACCAGTGCTTTGCAAACTGTTATGAGGACCAGTTTTTTTTTTTTTTTTAAATTCTAATCTGTCATACACAGATGCTGTTGTAAAACCCAATAAGAATGGATTTGAAAAACAGATAAAAGAAAACCAAAGGCATGCAAAATCCAAGCCTTGATTTTTTTATTTTTTTTTTTTTTTTTTTTTTTTTTTTTTTTTTTTTTTTTTTTTTTTTTTTATTTATTTTTTTGGGTGTGTCGTGTCTTCGTTTCTGTGCAAGGACTTTCTCTGGTTGCGGCGAGCAGTGGCCACTCTTCATCGCGGTGCGTGGGCCTCTCACTATCGCGGCCTCTCTTGTTGCGGAGCACAGGCTCCAGACACGCAGGCTCAGTAGTTGTGGCTCACGGGCCCAGTTGCTCCGCGGCATGTGGGATCTTCCCAGACCAGGGCTCGAACCTGTGTCCCCTGCATTGGCAGGCAGATTCTCAACCACTGGGCCACCAGGGAAGCCCGATTTTTTTATTGTTAGATTTGACAGATATAAAAAGACTGTGTCAAATTTTTATCAGTGTTTCTGTGTCTTGCTCTTAGGTGCTGTCCCCTTCTCCTTGCAAACCAGTAACAGTTTTTGAAGGGGCAGTGGCCCTCAGAGCATATGTGGGGTAGCACTGCTCAGCACATATTTTAGCTGTCTTTCCAGAGAGTTGATTGTAAAATTTTCTCTTCTGCTTTTAATTAAAGTTTAGAATCAGCCTGTTGACTTTCCTCTAATAAAATTCATTCTTTCTGTACTTTATGAAATGTAGTCTATCTCTTGCCAGGTACTCATTGTTCCAGTACTCTGAAAATACACAGGATGGCCAGAGCCAAGAAACAAGAAGAGGTGACAGCACTGGTCCCCACAATCAGTTCAGAGTGACTCACGCCTTTCCACCTCACACTCATCACTACCAGCTTTAGCTCAGTTCACGAACATTTTGTTGTGCCGACTTTTTATAAGATATTGTGCTGGGTGCTGGGGCTGTAAAGATGAATAGCACGTGATTCTTATGCCCGAAGTGCTTATGATCCTGCAGGAGAGACTCTGACCAAGTTCTGTTTTTACATATGTTTAATATACTAAATTTTGAGATATAAGTGATATAAAATAAATGTTATTAACTTGATTGTTTCTTGAATTTTACTACTTATCATCTCAAATGAGTTGTAGAAATTTTTTGAAGTGTAGATCTAGGGTATAGCACATGGCAATATAAGTTAGTTCATACAGAATTCTTGTTAATAGTTTTCATAATAAAATTATTTAAAATATTTAAAATTATAATGTAGTAGTCCTCTCAGTTTTTCTTATAGACCAGATTTTCCCCATGATAGATATTAAGACTTAAAAGGACATTACATTGGGTGTGTCATCCAGATGGAGTTATTCAAACACGATTTCAAGGCATCAAATAAAGGCAACCCATTTTCTTAGTTTGTAAGCCAAGTTATTTTTTGTTAGAACTCATTACAGAAGGATTCTGCCTTAATAAGCCTTGTTAAACCAAACATCTTACTAAGGCAAAATTAAATATATTTATATAGTATTATTTATGTAACAAAATATGTATAAAGCCTCGTCATTTTATTTCCGCTTTAAAAATGATCCTTCAAGTCTGGTAACTTCATTCCTCTTATATCTCCTTGATATCTTCCAGTCATTTAGCCCTTATGAGGACAATAATTTATAGCATCCTTTATACAAATAAAATATATTTATGTAAATGTTTCTTTAAAAGTTTAGTATGCTATAAAAATGGTCAACCTTTATTGGACAAATTTTTGATTACTCAGGATTTTTATCACATATTAAGTGATTTTCTAGATTTCCTGAGCATTGCTTGCTTTTTATGTTTTATGTATCCAGAAACAGCAATCAGGTATGCAGAGTAGCTTGATAAACTAGCACTAAGATCACCTAACTGCTTTTTAGGCTTAAGTCTCTGATATTAGAAAATATTCAGTACATTAGGGCATTTGGAAAGAACTAGAGAGGCTAGACCTTTGTGGGCTTCTCTCTGACTGAGGGCCCATCATTTGTGGGAGGCTCAGTCTTACACCAATGCTCACACTCATAGAGATGATTATCATTTGGATTCATTCAAGAGCAGTTGGACTATATTTTTTGGTAGTTTGATCTGGAGAAGAAAACCTAAAAGCATTCCTGTGGTTTTGTGAAATCTAAAGACAACAGATATAAATACTTAAATTTAAATAGTGGTGCTTTACAAATGTAGACGGTTGAAAACACCATAGTCAGTCCTATTGCTGGGGGTTTGCTGTTGTGTTCAACCAGTGGTGTGACCTCACTGGCTCTTGCCACCTTGCAACAGCTCCTGTGAGCCTACGTGTGCGTCTCTTCCCAGCTCTGTGTTCAGTGACTTCATGGTGGGGTGGTAGCTTGAAATCGGCCATCAAGAAGTATATTGCCATGGAATTTGCAAATGCTACAAGTCAGGGCTTTTTTCCTCCTGGAGAGTTGATTGTTAAACATATACCAGCACAGCACTGGTTTCGGCTTTAATCTTGTTATGAATGCAGATAATAGTTTATGCTGATGATACTTGCTTAGTTTTAAAAGTGGTTCCCTCAGACACTTTGGAAAGGCCCTCTCTGCCTGGTACTATCCTAGCAACGGGATATAAAGAGTAATGGAAAGATGAATGTTGTTTAGTAGTCAGTGCTCTGTGAGTAACTAAAGGAGGAAAATTCTTTGCAGAGGTTAAAATCAGGTAATGCTTTCAAAAAATTATTTTGTATATTATTGGTATTATATATTGCAGAATGACGTGCCTATTATATTGGTATATGTATTAAAATAATTGACCATAGGTGACGCCATAAATATTGTTTTAAAACTATGTTATTTTGTCATGTACATTACATATAACATTATATATGTATAGATACATAGTAAAGCTTAATTAGTATATTATTTCTTAATTATAATAAGGCAATGTATGTTTTTATTAAAGGCTCTGGCAACTGAAGTGTTCTCTGAGTGTCTCCAGGAATTGCTTTTATAGACTAAGGAGATGAAAATTCAGCATGTACACAAACTCAATTCCTGGTGTATAAATCAAAATAGATTCCAAGTACAATGACCTTTATATTAAGGACCATTTGGGGGCCTTAGAAGACATAGGCTACTGAAAGAGGAACTTTTTCATCTGGACCCAAATTCAAATAAAACATCTGGAACTTAGTGAACAATTTATCTTTGAAATTGTATTGCACCACATCCTCTACTGGCAATGTACTGCTGGCTAGGGTAGAAGGAATGGTTTGTCCATTATCAGAGGTCTCTCCTAATTAGGATTATCAGGCCTGCTACTGCTTACCACATTCTGAACTAAGGTATGATCCTTTGTGAGGGAATATGATGAAAGGATGGGTAGTTACAGGCCATGCCCTCTTGATTCCCTTTAACCTTTCTGAACTCCCCTTCCCTTTGTTCCACCGGGCTGTCAATCAAACAACAGCCCGACTTCCTCTGGGTTCCTTTCACACACAGCTTTGCTTATCTGTTTGAGTGGCGTTTGTCTGATCTTTTTTTTTGGGGGGGCATGTATTTACTTTTAAGATCTTCTCTTTCTTATGTAAAAAAGGCAATTAGACTCGTATCTGTTTATTTTAAACAAAATGGCTGTTAATTAGTGTGATCAAAAACCCTGCCATTGTAGACTATGGGTTCTACTTTGTAGTTGCACTAAATTGAGTACGGTTTGGTGCCAGTTGACATGATAACAACTCAAAGTCTGGCTTTTTAGAAATTAATGAACAAACACATTTATGAGGCTTTGTTTTGTCTGGTTTAGATCTATAGGCTCCGAATGCATCAGAGTTCTTATTTTTTACTGACTAATGCTCTTGCTTATTAAAAGTGCAAAAACTTACTGAAAAACTTTTTTTGATAATATAACTGATGTGTGAAAGCTATACCATTTTCATTTAATTGGTTCATTTATGATTTTATAAGTTGGAGTATAAAGTATGCTTATTTATTCCATCAGTAACACACACTAACATTTCTTTTTATTAAGCTGTCAACTTACCAGAACTCTAGAAACATCTTAAACTGTCAGCCCTTGCTCCTCCACCTCCATGCCCCACATTTAACATTTAGAAGAAACAAGCAGATTCAGGCATTTATTTAATATAAACAATTTCAAGAGCATGGGTCAATCTGAGATGACTCAATCTCATACATCTTTAACATCTTCAGTGCTTTCCAATGATAGTTAATATTCAGAATAATGACCATGGGAGTATTCTAAGAGTCTCCTTTATGGAAAAATTAGATTATGTTCATGATATACTACTTCTAAGGTGGAAAGCTATAACAATGTATACTAACAACTTTTTATATTGAGGATTTAGACAAAAGTAAATTTCTAGTTAGGTAGTCAGAAAGTTAAATCAAAATAAAATTGACCAGAATATTTCAGCTCTTTATTGTTCTGGTTAGTTATAAAGTTTAAAATTCATTATTTATCTCATTGAAGAGAAAGAATAGGATGACAAAGAGTATCAGGGATCAAAAGACCCAGCTCTTTGGATGTGTGCAAACTTTTTTGAATTATGGTAAGATAGGAGCACCAGTCATAACCTGGTTTTGCTAGATGTCTGAAAAAACTGGATTTAAAACTCGTCCCAGATTATTTGTGAAATAGCAATGAAACTTGAGTTTTGATTGACTACTTTGGGGAAAAAATGCTTATTTGTGAATGGTAATAGATCAAAATGCCTCTCCAAAGTTATTTAGAATTAAAAATCTAATAATAATAGCTACCATTTATTTAATCTTTACAGTATTCCAGGTAGTATTCTGTGGTCAACAATTAATTAATGCTTGGATTCATTTATATATTATCATGTTTAAATTTTACAGTAACCCTACAAACCAGGCTTTTGTATACTTATTTTCAGTTGTGGAAACTGAGGCTCTAGCAGGTTAAATATCTTGCTAAAGTTCATTCAGCAGGTAAGTGATCTGAGATTTGAACTCGGATCATTCTGACTCCAAATGCTTTCCACGACGCTGTTTCCCGATATTTCACAATAATAGATTGTTTTGTAAAGGCAAGTTTTCTTATTTTGTGAGGAAATTACATCATTACCCTGTTTTCTTTATGTTTAACTTTTCCAAAATAAAAAGAGAGAGTTCTCCCATTTCTAGTTCTCTCACTGTTTGGAATCCGTTATCAAACACCCTTACGAATGAAAAGCTGTTCTTAATAGATTTAAGTGTTTCAGTGATCTTCATCACTTATCTTGGAAGGTTTCTGCCTTAATCTGTCCTCACTGTTGAACATTCTTTCTTGGTATTTAGCCTAAATTTACTTCTCTTGATTATACTCATTACTCCTAGTTACCTCCCTTATTGTGGATGTGTCAGTAATGATCTATCTTTAGCCAACTGGCCTTTGTTTACAGTCCTTCCCACAAGATTGAGGCTGATCTTGTAATGATGGTTAGAGATGATATAATATAGATGTGGGTAATTGGGCAATCAAATTCAAAGTACAGTCTAAACCTAGAATTAGTAGGAAAGTAATAAATGGCACTCAGTGTTGGTTTTCTATATCATCTGTACTTTGGTTTGCATTTAAAGACGTGTACTTGATGCTTTAAGCTTGCTTACTCACATTCAGTGACTTTGTATGGCTTATAGTGTTAGCGTATACCAGCCTAATTAACAGTTTAAAAGTTTATTATGTATATCTTATTGGATATGACACCAATCTTATTTTTTAAATTATTTTACAGTAAATCAACATCTCATACAGTATAACCTTTGATCATATTTGCTTACTGCTTCCTGCCCTCAAGTCCTTGATTTCCATTTCCTTTTCAGTAGTAATGAGACAAATTATCAAACAAGCTCATTTGAGGAAACTCCAATTGTAATCAGTTAGCTTGATGGAGGGAAAGATTTTTGGTATGCAGCAGTCATCCTCCCCTGTGGTTACCCAGTATGGTAATTTAAAGCTTAGTTTAGTGTATCGAGCACCCACAAAGTGAGCTTTACAAAGTAAAACCAGATTTCTTCATTCCACAGAGAATAGATATCTAGTCATAAGCTGCATGTGTCTAGGGATTTTTGTTTTGTTTTTTTGTTTAACGTTTTCATAATGCGCTAACCTGGGGCATCACAGAGAGTGGTTCTTTATATGTTTTTGTACAGAATTGAAGGTCTAAAGATACGAGTTAAATAAAAAGCATCACAGAGTTGTGAATCTAGAACATGCATGCACAAGGGGGAGAAACCCAACCCAGAAATAAAGAGCCATCAAAAAGTGAAGCTGACAAGAGAACCCTAAAATAAAAATCAGGAACCAAAGCAGAAATAAAGGAAAGAAAGGTTAGATTACAAAACTTAGGGTGGAAACAGGCCAGGCGTTGTGAAGCTCAATAGAGAAATAATTCATCTTTTTTGAAAACATTGTTAAAATCCCTGAAGACCAAGAAAATAGAAGCACAGGAAGAGAAATGTGAATATTTAAAAATAAAACAGTTAAAGCTATAGATGCTAGACAAGACAGACATAATAAAGACTTCAAGACTAGACATATAAGAAGTCATACAAAACAGTAACAGTGGGAATAGGAGGGGACGCCTGGAGAACTGTCCTGTGGGGTTGTGTTTGACTAAAGCCTTCTGACCTGAGTGCACATGGGACATTTCTGGATTCTCTGAGGTCTAGGATCAGTCTTACACATTTCTAATATTCGGGGCCAAGCCTGGGAAATCAACAAATCCCACTAGATAATCACATCTGTAAAAGCTAACACGAACATAGTACTTACTGCGTTCTAAACTCTGTTCTAAATACTTTCTATATTTTACATTAACTAACGGAATCTTCCTAGTAACCTGATGAAGAAGGTATACCATGGTGCATCCCCATTGTACAGACGAGGAGCCAGATACCAGAGAGATTAAGTAACTTGCCTAAGTTACACAGCAAGAACATGGCAGCACCAGACTTTGCAAGCAGGTTGGCCCAGAGCCCCTGCTCTGATTGCTGTACTGCCTTAGCCCCTTTCAGGGCCCTGGAAGCTTTATGGTGTTTTGTTCCCTTCACCTGTTCTATCCAGTCAGTCACCAAATCCTGACAACTCCAGCTTTTAAATATCTGTACAGTGTGCTTTCTCATCCACCCATTGTCATGATCTCAGTGACTCCGGTGCCCTTGACCTCCAGCATTGCCCCCTTCCAAACCTCCTGCTCACTGCATCAGGCTGACTTTTTTCTAAAATGTAAATCTGACCATAAAACTCCTTCTGTTAAAATTGTTCCTGTGTTTCTCCATCACATCAGGGTAAACTCCAAATTCCCAACGTGGTGTAAAGGGCCATTTTGATCTGATCACGGGCCCATATTTCCCTCATGTACCCCGACACAACTTCTGCTCCAGAAAGAGTGGATTATTTGTGGTTCCCTGCACATAGCCATGGTTCTTCACCTCCTCGTGAGTGCACCTGTTGTTTTCTCTGCCCACAGTTTTCTTCCTCCTTTCATGGCCTGGCTAATGTCTACTCATTCTTCATGATTCAGTTTAGGCAACACATCTTGCTGGACGCCTTCCCTGGTCCTGTAGGATGAGTTAAATCTCTGCTTCTGTTTGTTAATTGTATGCTGTGCACAGCTCCATCGTAACACATGTGCTTAAGTGTGTTCATTGGTTTCTGTCTTCCTTGCCAAGTGGTTAACTGCTCAAGTACAGGGTTCATGTGCCCAGGCTGTCACCGGGACTGACACAGAGTAGGTGCTCAATTAATGTTTTTTGAATGAATGAGCAAAGAAATGAACAAAGGTATCTGACAGTATAAATACTTTTGCCTTTGGAGTTTCGGGTGAGGATATGATTTAGTATCAGACCTTAATCAGACTTTAATCCCTGTGTATTTTTCTGAAATAGGGAATGAGGGCCAGCTCCTTACCTTTACTGAGGAAACGAATAAAGGGAATGGTTTTAAATTACATATGAAGTAATTAAGTGGAGGAAGTAAGACTTTCCTGGCAGTTTTGGTAATGAGAATGCATTTAAAAATGGTCTGAATATCTTCAGTGCACTTTAAAAATGGGATGCACTTACTTTTGGCTTGTGGAAAAACCAGCACTGTGGAATATCGTAGGTTAGAGTTTCCATCCTACCGCATCACATTACCTGGGGAGGTTTAAAAAGCATACATTTCTTGGACTTCATCCTTAAAGATTTGATTTAATGGGTTTTGTATAGGGGCCCACACACTGTGTTTTTTGAGCATTAAATGAGATATAAAGCCCTTAGCACAATTACTAGCAGCACGTACTCGTTCAGTAGCAGATGTCACTGTTATCATCAGCACCGTCACCATCAGCACCATCCCCTTCATCTCTGTCAATACTGTTAACATCACCACTATTCCTAAAGTTACTTTAGAATTATCAGTGGTGCTCCATAACCTACATGCTTAATCGACTAGAAGGTCGGAAATGGAATATTTTCCAAATACTTCTTATTTCATTGTTCATGTCAAATGGTTCCCTTTGAAAACACACCCACATTACTAGCCCATTTTACTAGCTGTGAGACTCGGACAAGTGATTTAAACTCTGCACCTCAGTTTCCTCATATGTAAAGCGGGGCTAATAATATTTCCTATCTTATGGGGTTTTTATTAGTACACATAAAGTAATTAGAAGAATGCTTGCATAAATAAGTTCTCAAAAAATATTAACTTTTACTAGAAGTAGCAGTAGTAGTAAAAGGCAAAAAAAAAAAAAACACAAACCCAGGCTCCACAGTCCAAAATGTTGAGTATCAGTACCTGTGTACTTACACCCACATATCATATAAGCAAGTATAAACACAAATACATATGTTTATTTTTACAAATACTGATGTTCCATCATTTCCAAGGGTACAGATTCCAAATTCCATCAGAGGAAAGCCAAAGATCTAAACCTCTTATCTGAAGCAGTCCTTAATTTGTTCACGACTACCAAGTAGGTGACCCCTCTTTGTCAGCACACTTTTAAACTGATGAAAGTTTAGATTCATTTTTAAGTTTTTATTTATTTGAAAAAAATCAATAAATATGTAAGCAAATTTAAAGAGACGCATTCAATTCCAGTGGAGTGAATGAGGAGAGAAAAGTTTGTGTTTCTGGTCATGTAAGAAAAAAATAGCTGAAGAGTGTAGATTTCAGTGTTCCAAAATAAAAAATGATGCCTGACCAGGATTGGAAGCTTCAGATCAAAAGGGCAATTTTAGAAAATTGTGGTGAGTGAATGAGAGCACTAGTTTATTGAAGAAATCGATTTGCTATCTTAACCAATGGCACCAGTGCCATCCCTATAATCCCTGAAAATAGACAGACACTTTGCGGTTCACCAATCCGTAGATCACATCTACTTCCTTCCACCTGGCAAGCTCACACCCTTTTCAAATCAGATAGTATCGCCGGAGCTTTGTGGGTTTATGAAGCCACAAGTTTATTAGTTAGATAAAATCTCTAAGCGTTGAGAAGTTTAAAACTGTTGTCAAACCAAATTTCAGTTATAATGGCAATTTCCAAAGTAAATATGACACAGTAACTTTTAAATCTTGTCATTCTGTTTCCTTGAGAGTGTGTGATGTGTGATTATCTATGGCAGGGCTTCCTGTCTTTGTTTTCAAATTCAGCTGTACATAGAGAGAAGCAATTGAAATACTGAAACTTAGAATCTGCAATTGGTAAAACACCTCCAGTTGCCCTATATGCTTCTATGGATAAAGATGGGGCAAATTTTTTACAAAAGAAAAAAATAAGGCCTTATTTTAAAAAATTAGGTATAATTGATGTATAATATTATATTAGTTTCAGGTATACAATGTGATGATTCGGTATTTATATATATTGTGAAATGATCACCACAGTAAGTCTTATTAACATCCATCACTATACATTGTTATACTTTTTTTCTTGTGATGAAAACATTTAAGATATACTCTCTGAGCAACTTTCAAATATGGAATACAGTATTATTAGGTATAGTCACCATGCTTTCTTTACATTACTCCCTCAGGACTTACTTATTTTATAGCTGGAAGTTTGTACCTTTTAATCCCCTTCACTCCCTCCCCGCCACTTCTAGCAACCACCAATCTGTTCTCTGTATCCATGAGCTTGTTTTTGTTTGGTTGGCTGTTTATGTGTTTTTTGGTTTGTTTTTTAGATTCTACATATAAGTGAGATCATATGGTATTTGTCTTTCTCTATCTGACTTAATTCACTTACATGATGTCCTCAAGGTCCATCCATGTTGTCACAAATGGCAAGATTTCATTCCTTTTTAATGGCTCAGTAATAATAATAATATTCTCTCTCTATATATCACATTTTCTTTATCCATTCATTCATATCTTGGCTACTGTGAATAATGCTGCAGTGAACATAGGGGTGCATATATCTTTTAGAGTTCGTGTTTTCATTTTCTTCAGATAAATACCCAGAAGTAGAATTGCTGGATTATATGATAGTTCTAGTTTAAATTTTTTGAGGAACCCCCATACTGTTCTCCACAGTGGCTGCTCCAGTTTACATTCCCACCAACAGTGCAGGAGTGTTGCCTTTTCTCCACACCCTCTCCAGCATTTGTTATTTGTCTTTTTGATGATGGCCATTCTAACAGATGTGAGATAATATCTTATTGTGGTTTTGATTTGCATTTCCATAATGATTAATGATGTTGAGCACCTTTTCATGTACCTGTTGGCCGTTTGCCTTCTATGGAAAAATGTAAATATAGCTTTAAGTGTATAATGCAGTAGTCAGAGGAGAAAACAACCTTGGGACAGGGAGAGGTCCTCTTTAATATATTATTCTGTCTCATTGAAATGATCAAAAAGGTCTAATGCAATAAAAACTTACCAGAACTCAGTATTCAAAGGCCTAAGTAAACCTTTTTTCTTCTATTTTAACATTTGACTTTAGGAATAGAAGCTAATCGTAAGGAAATAACCTGATACCAGGTAACAACTTTTGAAAAACAAATTGCAGGGTATTCATTTATGTTATTATATTTTCTTTCAAATTTTAAACATGGAATTGCTAAATGAGAATTAATTTTGACTATGAACTATAGGTATAGAGTTAGGAAAATGGAAGTTTCCAATTAATCCCAGGCTTACTATATTACCAAAATGTAAATATGGGTATTTAGCTATATTCTTACTGTTACTCTCTGTGAAAGAGTGACAATAAGTCTTCCCAGTATAATAACATGATGATATATAGCCTGTATATTGTTGGATACTCTCCAGAGCTCTTCCACATGTTAATACATGCTCAGGTAATCCTATGAGGTAAGAAGCAATAGAATAAGCTTCATTTTACAGTTGAGGATATTGGCAAGAGAGAGGTCAAAGATGTAACCCCAAATGTTATTAATTAATAACTGAGCTGGCATTAGAATCTCCAAGAGCAGAGAATATGCTAGTATATTAAACTGAAGTACAATTTTATGGGGTTGATAATATTAAACAAAATAGGTCTGTGGTTATTGTGAACCTTAAAACATTGGTGCCACATGGGAGAAAGATGTCTCAAAGAACAATAGGCTTTTATTTTGCTTGACGGTCATCACTGCCAGAATAAGTGTTCAATGAAGGTTAGGTCTTATTGTTACTGTTACATAGATTGTGAAAAATTACTAGACATACCACTCAAAACAAAGTAAATTAATGCTACTGCAAAAAGATGATAAATTATGATATATTTATGGTAAAGGACTATTATCTCAAGTTAACAACATTGTTGCTATGTTCACCACCATTCAGAAAGTAGGAATTTCTTACTTGAAATTAATTAATTAGTGTGAATTGCTATCTTAATGGGGATAGACTGTAATGACCCATGGTTTTATGCATTTGAGCAAAAACTGTCACTTCACATCAAATTGCCATCCTCCCATTTCTCTTACCTAAGGTATAAATCTGCTGACAGCTTTCGTATTGCACAGTGACAGCATCGCAAGCAAACTCCAGATTCAGTGTGTTCGAAACAAGAATCATAGAGGCCACTTTTATGGCTTAAATGACCAGCTTAGAGCATGTTAGACTTAGTGCAGTGTGTCTTTCTGCAAAATAATGTTTTCGGTTGTACAGCTGGTACAGTGAATTCAGTACGTTATCACTGGGCCAGTCTGGTGTACTTAGATGTTTCTCCTTATTCTTTCTTTTGTAAATTATTGTCATTTGGTAGAGGGAACCCAAATCTCAAGCCAAACATATACAGATACCTGAACATTCATGGTTTCTCAAGAGAGCAAGCCTCTAGTGATTTTTCAATTATAGGGCAAGTGTGTTTGGTGATACCAATTTACTTTCTCCAACAAAATGTGACCTATAACAGGAAACCAATTCCAAGTTACCCAGGTCAGTTTGGACTGGCCACATGACACAGAAAATTATCTAGGGGCATACAGGGATGAGTTGGAATCTTCTGGAAGTGTCTGTGAGGAGGAAACCACCATGAAGAGCTGGTACCACTGCTGTTCTCCTGCTGGTACCACTACAGCACTGCTTTCTCACACATCCATCTGCTCTTAACACATCCTGAAAAAGGAGGGGAAATGCATCTCTGAGGGAGTGCTTGAGAAAAGAAAATGGAATGGTCAGGGGTAGCCCCATGCAGATTATTCCTCATGATGTGAAAATGCTTTCACAAGGACCAGGGAGACTTCTGAACTGAGTAAGTCCAAGTAAAAACAGATCTGGAAAACATTGCTGTTTGAACCTAATCCACTTAACTTGGTCTGTCTTTAAGTTGCCCACTTAGAGTTCATCCTTTCAGAAGTTGAGCACCCCTGTCACTGAGTAGTGGTCAGATTAATTGTGCTGTCCTGCTTGCTTGCTGGCTGAAGTCTTTTTTGTTACTTCTAATGTAAGCCTTTAGAAAGCTACAAAGTACAGTGACAGACACTATCATATTCAATTGGACATGCTTTCTGCAGATTTGTTAAGGATTTACTTTACACATTTGTAGCATTTAGTTGCCATGGAGATGACCCCAGTGGTAAGAGGAACAGCCTTTAGGTTGGACCTCAGATTTTCCTTTCATTTCCATTTAATTTGATTTGACTGCAAAATGTCACTTCCATTGCATTGATTAAGCTTCATTGCTGCCACCAGCCCTGTTAGAAAGGTGAAAGGGCAGGCCAGCTGCTGTCATTTTGCACCCCTACCCTTTTCTGATATAAATACAGATAGGCTTTTGAGATGAGAAACTCCTTCGCTACATTGATGCAGACACAATTTCTCTTGCTCACTTCATGAAATATAATAAAACTAAAATTATGCTCAGAAATCTTTATTCACTCAAAAGCACACTTTATGTAACCTCAGTTTTTCTGTTTGAGCTCCATGTTCCTGTAAGGTATGATATACAGTGTATGAAAACTAAAAAATTACTATGTCTTAGGTTTCCCTTAAAATTTTTTTAAACTCAGCAGTTGGCTACTCTCTTGAAATAGTTCTTTTGTAGTTCACATGAATTAGAAATAAGCTACAAAATGAAATTACATATACAAATATAAAACATTAATTCTTGCTCATAGGGATTGGAAGTGCCATCCTTAGGTATTAAGGCAGATTGGAAGCAAAATGATGCTGTAGACAAAGTTTTTCTATGGTACCCTGTATTTCTTCTGTCTGCTTCTTTCTCTGTTCCCTCCCTTGACTTATAATGAATGCTTCAGTAACCCAGAATTCATTCATCTCGCCTTTTAGGTAAAAAAACCCCCAATTTGGTAAATTAATTCAACACTAAGATTTGAGAAAATAAATGCGTTAACTTCTTGGGAGTATAGCATTTATATTTAACCGGAGAAGCAGAGGACATTATTTAACACAAAAAACTTACTGCTAATAGGAGAACACCAGTCACAAGTGGGGAAGACAATTTGACAGGAAGCCTTCTGGACACTTTTCAAATCATAGCACCTAGATTTCAGCCTCAAAGTGGGTACTGGGTTCTGTTGTGTTTAGGAGTTTACTTTATTGGGCTTCTTTAAATGTACCATCATTTGGGAAAAAGCACTCAGTTGCTTGATGGAACATATACAGGAAACCTGTGAATTTATGGCTGAAAACATACAAGTCAGTGATCACAAAAGATATGCCAGCACTTTGGGGGCAAAGCACCTTGACTGGGGCTTAATAATTTCATGTTTCTGTAAGAAAGGTAGCTTTATTGACTAGGAATGGGAATGGGGGGAAAAGGAAGCAATCTTGCTATTTAGATATTGATTCCTTGGTTTGTGGGGTTATGGCTAGGATCAGGTCTGCTGTCCTTTTGGAATTCATACCAGCATTCTATCCAGGGGCCCTTTGGATGGTTCATATGATTTCTGTTGGCAGTCCAAAGTGATGTGCATTGGGAGAGTACTGATGATTTCCTTTTTGGTCCCTACTATAGTAACTGCACTTAACCAGACAAGTTTTGCTCTGTTGGAATATTCTAGAATTCTGGTTAATAATATAGTGAAAGTCATAAGTGTGGTTCCCTTTAGTTGTTATCGCTAAATGATTCAGAGTAGTGTCTGTCAGACTAATGTGCATGTGAATCATCTGGATATCTTGTTAAAATGCAGGTTCTGATTCAGAAAGTCTAGGGTGGGGCCTGAGATTCTCTGTTTCTAACAAGTTTCCAACTGAGCCTGATGTTGCTGGTTCCTAAACCATACTTTGTATAGTAGGGACTTAGGGCAAATTCTCAATCTTGGCAGCACATTGAAATCACCCGGGAAGATGAAAAAACCTCTCTGCCTGGGTCCCATTAGACCCTCAGAGATTAGCATTTAATTGAGTAGAGTGTGGCTAGGTAGGATTTTTAAAAGCTCTCTAGGTGATTTTTTTTTTTTTTCCTTTTTAAATTTATTTATTTATTTACTTATGGCTGTGTTGGGTCTTCGTTTCTGTGCGAGGGCTTTCTCCAGTTGCGGCAAGCGGGGGCCACTCTTCATCGCGGTGCGCGGGCCTCTCACTGTCGCGGCCTCTCTTGTTGCGGAGCACAGGCTCCAGACGCGCAGGCTCAGTAATTGTGGCTCACGGGCCCAGCTGCTCCGCGGCATGTGGGGTCCTCCCGGATCAGGGCCCGAACCCGCGTCCCTTGCATTGGCAGGCAGACTCTCAACCACTGCGCCACCAGGGAAGCCCTCTCTAGGTGATTTTGATGTTCAGCAAAGGTTGAATACCACTGGTTAGATAACAGACCTGTGAAGATGGGGAAAAAATATACATAGATGATAATGTTACAAATAATATTTTCAAAACCCTCCTTAGGGTTTTTAGTTTTGCTATTAGTCTGGAGACATCACTGAAACAAATATGTAAATAAAAACAAATTTGTCATTCTGTTCATTAATTGCAAATACAAGTCCACAAATGAGCATTTAACAATATTATCTTCAGTAATTTCTTCTTTTGAAAGTAATTTAGGATAGGTTGCCAGATTTAGCAAGTAAATATACAGACTCTGAGGCCCCATCCCACGCCTGCTGCATCAGAACCTGCATTTTAAGAAGATACTCAGGTGATTCATATGCACAATACAAATATTGCATGGGACACACTTAAAAAAATTGTTGTTTATTTGAAATTCGAATTTTTTTTGGTGTCTTGTATTTTATCTCACAACCCTATCTAGGAAGGAATTAACATTTATTTCATTACAGAATAAAAATGGAAAGTAGTATTCTGAGTTTAGAGAACACTTTTAATATCTTAGCTCTCATTTCACCTCGTCTTCCTGTGTCTGTAAAGCCTCCTGATTTTTAAGCCTAACAGAAAATAAAACCAGCTGATAGACCTCAAGATGTCATGCTGTGTTGGAAACAAATAAGATGTATTGTTCTGTGTTGCAAGAATGAGAGATGGCTGTATCACTTTTAGGGTAATAGTTTACATTACAAAAAAATTTTTTTTCTTAAGTTTATTTAAAAAATTGTCACATATTTAAAATTCCTTTTATTTATGGGATTCAGAAGCCACCTTATAACTAAAGTGTAATAATTGGTTATGCTCATAAAACTACAAATACTAGAATTCCGCAGAAAGAGAATTATCCAAAGGCTTATCTTACTATGATCCCACAAGGCTAAAAATGCTGTGTCTATGTACACAAAGAAGAAATACTAATCTTTTAAAAAATTACTTAGATTAACTAAAATGTCAAAGTCGAGCACTGGTAAAAACAATATCCATTGTTATAAACTCACATTTAACAGGTTCCTGTTGACTAGCAGTCTCCAATGAATCACAGATATTGAAAAAAATAGGCTATAAAAGTATAGTTACAAAAATTAATTTTCAGGTTGAGGTAAAAAATACATCATCGGCATTATTAGATATTTCTTTTAACTGTCTCCCCTTTTGGAGTCTTTGTATATCTGGTGCTCTATTAAGAAGATATTCATATGCTGGTATTGAATACAGTGATTTGCACTTTAAAATGTAGTGTTGAATGTGTTGCTGTATATAAGATTGAGCTTTAATAGTGTTATATTTCAATCTATAAATAACTTTTGCTTCCTATCTGACATTAAAACAATGTATGGCATTTGGCAAAAAGTAAACTGCCAAATGATTTCTTAAGTGCCTAGTTAAGGGATGTCATTGTAAATTTTTTAAACTGGTGAAAACACTGTAAGAATGTGTCTTAGCTTTACTGATCCTTCAAAATAAATGATTTATTTTGGCACTCTGAAATCATAAATGTTAATCAACATTCTGAAAAGTGTGGCATTGTTGATTTTTATTTATGGTGAGTAGAGTTAACAGGTATATTGTGTTGTGACGCTCTACTTAATTAGTGAGAATCAGGAAGGCAAATGATAATGAAGGCCTCACACTTACAAACATGGTGAACCAAGGGAGGACAGACCTTGTTTATTTGTAGTCTTTGTAGTCTTGGTGAAGGGACACATCAACCACTTCATAGTCAAATCTCACGTGACCTAACTGGACCTCCTTTTAGGAGGTTCTTTCACCTGTAAAATGAGAAAAGGAATATTCCACCATTGAGTTGTGAAGATTAGTAAAGTAACATGTAAAGCTCCTAGCATGGTGCTGGTAGATATTTGGAAAAAAGTTAGTTTCACCTCAATCACCCTGATCCCCTAAGTCCCTCTAACTCATTGGGACCATTCTCCTTCTTTGGTAGAGTTTCTAGAAATATAATATGGCATGTTGGATGCTGAAAAGAAATAGACTATTAACTGTTCTTTGGCCAGATTTAAGCTCAGATGTGATATTCTTTTTTTTTTTTTAATTTATTTATTTATTTTTATATTTATTTTTGGCTGTGTTGGGTCTTCGTTTCTGTGCGAGGGCTTTCTCTAGTTACGGCAAGCGGGGGCCACTCTTCATCGCGGTGCGCGAGCCTCTCACTGTCGCGGCCTCTCTTGTTGCGGAGCACAGGCTCCAGACGCGCAGGCTCAGTAGCTGTGGCTCACGGGCCTAGTTGCTTTGCGGCATGTGGGATCTTCCCAGACCAGGACTCGAACCCGTGTCCCCTGCGTTGGCGGGCAGATTCTCAACCATTGCGCCACCAGGGAAGCCCCAGATGTGATATTCTTAGGTGAAGTCTAGTTAAAGTCTGTTGAGGAAAACAGTTTTTGATAAAAAAAAGAACACCCACTTGTAAATCAAAAGATAGAGGATCTGGTCCTGGGACTAACTGAACATTTGATTCAATGCAAATTATTTAATTATTCTTGGCTGAAGTTTCTTTACTTTTACAAAAGAAGTAGTGTTGAACTGTGATATTTCTTTGTTGCCCTCCTTGCTCCTTTTATAATGTTTCTTGGTTTGGGTTTCCTGAGGTGCTGGGTCAGAGATTGGGAGTGTGTTCGGGATCAACACTGTCTACCGAAAAAAATTGCACAACCTAAAAGTTGAGAGTTATGTTTTATTTGGTGGACAAAACTGAGGCCTTCAGCCCAGGACACAGCCTCTCAGATAGCTCTGAGAGACTGTTCTGAAGAGGCACGGGGGGAGCCAGGATATGTAGGAGTTTTGGCAACAAAGACCAGGTAGTTGGAACATCAAAAGACTACTGTTAATTAAGGAAAACCAGATATCTCAAATTAAGGGATTTAGCACTTCTCTATGTATGGGAAGATGCAGGAGTCTAGGCTCCCTGAAATCATTCCTTTGCTATGCACCTCAGCTCTCTGGGGCCAGTATCCTATGCTTCTCATCCTGAGTCTCCTTAGGGTGCACCGTCGGGGGTGGCTGCAGCACTTGACCGCTAAGTGCGGGGGGCATCTTGCCTCCATCCTGAGTTCCCTCAGGGCTCACCATCAGGGCGGCTGTAATGTGATGGCTTGAAGGCTGCAACATCCTTTGTTTACTGATAGGACAGGTGGTGTTTTTAGTTCACAATACCTACGAGGGAGTGAAGGCCCCAGGAGTAGGCCTGTAGGAGGAGTTAGACTGAGATACAACCGGAGCTCAGGCCTCAGTCCATCCCGCGGTGGTGGTGGGGGGGGGGCTTGGGCGCTGTGTGGCCCTTCAGAGTCGTTCTCAACTGAGGCAAGAGTGCTAGGCCTCTGTCCTCTCAGACCCTTTCTCGGGGCACAACTTTGGGCAAGGCAGCCCCCCTTCTTCTTCTGGGGGGGCAGGTCCTGAAGAAGAATCACTTGGTAGTTAGCAGCAGCCAGACCTCCTGGCAGCTAGATTGAGTTCCTCCATCCTGGAGGGGGATCTGACCCAGCCTGTACTACCTGAGGTTAGGTTGGTTTCCTATCATTCCAGGACTCAGATCCAGCAGAATACCAGTCTTTATTGGAGTGCTGTCTTTTTCAGAGATGTTTTGGGGGATGTGCTAAGGTTTAGAATCTCTGGGTGTACTTGGGAGTGTTATTTTGAGCGTAGGCTCCGCTTATGCATTTTCTGAAGTGAAATTAATCAAAATACTCTGATGTGAAATCTTTGCTGAACTTTGCAGAAGGACAGACTTTTTGTACTATTTCTAAGGGATCTCTCTCATACAAATCTCTCCAAAGGCACCCACATAAAACAGCACTGGCCTTTGCAGTTTCATTTGTAGTTATGACCAACACAAAAAATGCTCAGGTACAGTATGAGACATTTTAAAAATGATAATAGATAGTCTTACAAGTCACTGAGAAAATCAGCCTACTTTGGAACTTTTTGATTCTGTTCAGGTTCTGTTTCAGTTTTGAATAGGAGAACTCTTCCTGTCTCAAAACTCTTCACCTGTCTTTAATTAGCTGATCATTTTTCAAGTTTTAGGATAGTATATTTTACAGAAGATGTCCTGTGGATTAGCCCTCTGGATAGGGACCCTGCAGTGAAGGTATTTTTATGTTAGTTGAAGCAGAGGGGGCTGAATGGATAAGCCCATCAAGAAGATAAAGCTAACTTTATCTATTATCTAAAGCAGTTCAGTGTATTGAAATATACCAATGCATTCTTGCAGTGGTCTTATTTGGTTGAATAGATAAAGTGTGAACCTCTGTATCCCCTTAGTTGGCCTGAAAATGGGATGTCGAACAGCATATAATCATCTTTCTTGTTTAAAAAAAAGAGAGTGAGAGAAAGCGATTTCTATTTGTGTCAGATTTTAGATGTCTTAATATTCTTTCCTGTCTAATTTTGCAGAAAGTGATAATAGAGTTCCTGTCAAATTAGAGGCTGCAGACTTTTAACCTATGTCGTGAAAAAAACATTAGTTATTATTACCATAAACATAATTCAAATAAAAATTTAGTTGTGTTACCATTATGCTGAAGGGTACATTCCAAGCATATAATTTTACTCATTATATACATTAAAAATTCAGAATGACAGTACGTTGGAGAAGAAATTTAAAAAATACATGAAGGGTTTTGAATTGTCTTTTGCTTCCAAAGATGCAGTAAATTTGTAACTGGAAAAATTAGAATGAAAGTGATTCCCATAAAAAATTGTGCAGCTCTGTTCCTATGGAACACAAAATTAATTTCTAAAATACCATAGCCAGCTACATGTTTGTAATTTTGAGGCAGAGGTCAAAGCGAATAGTGTTGAGTAAGGGAAAAAAGTGAGATAAGAAAGAAGCAAGTGGAAATCTCACACTGTGTCCAACTTCATGGAAAGAGCTACAAGCAAGTGATATTTCTGATTTTGATGAAATAACAGTTGAATCTGTTTTATTATTCACCTGAGAATTATTTGCTTGAGTTAGATTGCTAAATGTGAAAATGACACTGGATCAATCTTCAGAGTTTTTCAAGGCTTTCTTGAAAGTCATGACAATTTTGACTCTCCCATCATTACATTTTCCAAGTGCTGGTAGACAGAGTACATTTTTTCAGTAGTTCGGGTATATGCATAGACTATCTAAGCAGATGTGTTCTTGGTATGAAGGGGTATTTTCTCAGCCAAATAAATAAAACAAGAGAATGAATGAGAAAACAAAGAGCTTAACTCTAGAGAAGTCCTCTCTAACCGCTTTTAGCAGTGTTATCAAATTGGGTCACAGATAATTAGATTAATTTGACTACCCTATGGTTTTATTTGGAGAAATGTGATGTGGCAACTGTCTTTGCTCTTGGATATCTATAGGATACAAGAAAATGGAAACACTCGGCTTTCAAAAATGAGAGAGCTATTATGTCATGCTCAGAGAGATGTAGACACTGATAGATTATCAACACCTGAAGCCTCTCTATTAAAGCATGCTTTGGTGCTGCAAGCAAAAGTCACAGAAAATTGGCTCATGGTTCACCATCTAAGCTTGCTACCAGTTGGTTTCCTTTAATTGGCTATCATGTCCATTTACCAGAAATTGGCTCTATTTTCTAGATGCTGCATGTAGGAGTGATTTACTTGTGTGAGTGTGCTGAGGATTACACCTGTAAGAATATAGTTTCAAACATAATTTCCTTAGAAAAATGACTAACCACGTATATCTGAATATGTGTACTGCAAAGGAATCACAAAACCTAGAACCTGAGTGGCTTTTCAAAGAATCTGACTTTTCCTAAAGACAGTATTGGGGTAGAACGGTCATGAAAGCCTCTGGGCGGGCCCTGGTCTGTAAGGTATTATTAAGAACAATTTAAGGATAGTATCAAAGGAATTGAAAAATAAATAGCACAGCACAATGCTTGGTGTAGGTATTTTACCTAATATATGCATAACTTATAAACCCACATCTTGATGCCACTCTGAGTAGATTGCTTTCATGTTTAGAGCATAACCACTTAAGCATGCACTTTTGCTCAACTTCTTAAGAAATCAGTTAGGCTTTTTTTTTTTTTTAAGAAAAAAATTCCAGCATTTAACTTTGCTTTTCTGAACTAACAGGCATTTTTGGTTATCTAATTACTTTAACCATGTATTTCCTGAAATGTGGTTGTCTACTAATAGTTTTAACCACAAATACAGATGCTCTAATTTCTGTTCTTTTATAGGTCTTTTTGAATTAGGTCCACTGCTATGATCAGGAGGAAGGTTAATGTAAATCTAGAATAAATATTTTAAAAGTATAAGAAGTGAGTACTTCAAATGTAAAGGAAAATAAATGTAACATTTTTTTCTGAAACAAGTGTAGCAAGGATTTTAAGTTTTTAAGACTTTCTATTTAATTACTTTGCATTGAAGCCATCTGGTTTGGTAACTTTCATGACCTTATATTCCCTGAATGCTCTCATAAATCAAAGGAAGAATATGCTCAATTCTAACAATAGTCCTGGGGAAAATTCCATATTTGAAAACAAAAGAAAGAAACTTAGAATCAAGGTTGCCTTGGGAATTTTGAGGTCCTGGGTAAGGTTAATTGGGAGGGCATAAATTCCTTTATCCTCAGATTTTTCTTTTCCTTTCTCTTCTCTCCCCCTAAGCTTTCCTGCCCTCTAACCCATCAATTTCTCGTGCCGCTTGAGCCTTCACACTTCAACATTGAACCTGGAAATATAAAAATATTATAACAGACAAGGGAATGGCCTTGATGATCTGTTAAAGTTCTTTTTAGTGCTCTATTTTAAATTCCGAAGATTTCATAGAAACTCGAGGGTGAAATGGCCCTCTCGAGGTCATCAGTGCAGCTCCCTCCATTTAAGAATGCCTCCCACCTTCTGGGAGTTGGTGTTAACAGTCCCAAGGAACCTCTTCTTTCTCTGGACTTCTCTGGCACTGTGGACTATCTTACTGACCAAGTTGGGAAATGAAGCGCATATCAGATTGGAGAATTTTAAAAACTATACATTTTACTTTCTTCCTAACCTAGATTTTTTTTTTTTTTTTTTTTTTAAATTTTGGCCGTACCGCCTGTGGCATGTGGGATTTTAGGTCCCCAGCCAGGGATCGAACCCGCACCACCTGCATTGGAAGGCAGAGTCTCGACCACTTGACCGCCGGGGAAGTCCCCCTAACCTAGATTTCTAATGTGTAAATCATTGCTTTAGTGAGCCACTCTTTTGAAAGAGATCTATGTTAAATGTCTAGGTATTATTTTGAGGGGGAGTGGGACTTCCGGTGGATGAGAATTTTAGGAAGTCAGAATCCACTGAGAGCAGGCAATTTAATAAACATTAATTGAGGACTTCTGTTGCGACATTTGCAAACTTGGATGCCTCAGAGGTCAAGGCTGATAACATAAATCTATGGATTGAGCCTTATATAAGGCAATAGGGATGGTGTGAGGCCTGAAGCAGTCAAGACCTGTGCTAGCCAATCATAACAGGTGTTTGGGCCACATCCTGCCTGAAGCATTCAGTTGGCACACCCTTAAGTCTCTTTGCATGAATATCTGCTGGATCTTGTGGGAGATTCACAAGTGAACACCTACGATTCCTGACCTCACAGAGGTACAAGAGTAATAAAAATCATTATTATTCTAATGACAGCAACCATTATAGAGTGGCTGCTAGGTCCCAGGCACCATGCCACTGTTATTCAGTCCTTATACTAATCCCGGGCGGTGATCATATTCAACTTTATTTTAAAGATGGGCAAGTGGAGGCCCGTTGAAGATCAGTTACTTGCTCATGGTCTCTGCTCTGATAAATGTTGGAGCCTAGGTTAAAATTGAAATCCTCCAACTTGTTAACTTCCAAAACCCATGCTCTTAAGCTACTATTCAGGTGTATCTCAAGCTATCTTCTGTGAGATGTTAATAGATACATTTCTTAAAAAAGGACAATCGATTCTATAGTCAAATAATGGAGAACAAAATTTGAGTTACAGAAAGTTAAACCTCAGACATTACTTACTTTTTTCGTAGTCTTTAAATATTACTGTGTATTGTGAATCCCCTAAAGTTGGTATATTTTGCAGTGTTTCCCAAGCTAATGGGAACTTTACAGATTATCTCGAGTCCTAGTGTTCTACAGAACAAACTTTGGGAAATTCTTATCTATAACACCCAGACCCCTCACTGAGATAAGGGTTGTCATTAAGGCGTAAAGTATTTTGGGGGAGCAAAAATATCAATTTGCAATCAGAGAATGCATCAAAGGGAAGGTAGCATTTGGGATTGAGTCTTAAAAGTGGATAATATTTTCACAGATGATAATATTTACATAGCTGATATTGAGGGTTAGAAAATATTCCAGGAGAAATATTTCAGTCAGAGGGAACAGTGCAAACATACACATAGAGACAGGAATGTGCAGTGGTGTATTTGGGGAATGCAGAAGACAAGTGTCATTTTGGTGTTTATCATGTCTTAATCTTATTGTTAATTATATTTTAGAATATTGGTCTTATTTCTCCAAGTATTAGAAAAGCTCACTTTCAGATTTCAAGTCAGATGACAGAGGATGTCATCTTCACTCATATGATTAAAATTATTCATTGAGCAACTATTTACTGACTGCTTATTAATATATTCCAGGCCCTGTTTTGGGTGCCTAGGCTACAGCTGTAAATAAGGTATACAGGGTTCCTGTTCTCAGACAATGCGCAGACAAAAGCAATATAAATGTGAACATGGCAACAAGAAAATGTCAACTGGTGATAAGTGCTATGCAGAGAGATAAAATAGGCTGGGGTGATAAAGAGTGCATTAATGGCTATTTTAGAATAGCAAGAAGGAACCAGACATTTGAAGATCATGGGGAAAACATATTAGGCAGAAAGAACAGCTGGTGCAATATATCCCTAAGGGAGCAACGAACTTGAGCTTATTGGGGAATAGAGACGAGGCTAATGTGGTTGCAGCATTGGCAAGGAGGAAAGTGGTAAGAAGAGTTCAGAGGGATTGATAAGAACCAGACCACAGATTAAAGAGTTAGAATTTTTTCTAAGTGGGTTGGTTAACTATTGGCGATACGAAAGAAAGGGCCTTAAAAAAACAAAACAAACAAAAAAACGCCCCAGAAAACGGGCACTCTTCTGGCGGTCCAGTGGTTAAGATAGCGCACTTCCAGTGCTTCCACTGCAGGGGGCGCGGGTTCGATCCCATTTCGGGGAACAGATCCCACAGGCTGTGTGGCACGGCAAAAAAAAAACGGGGGGGGCTTAACCAATTGTGGTGTGTGTGTGTTTGTGTACATGTAATCTCTCTGACTGCTTTGTGGAGAGTAAATTGCAAGGAGAAAGAGTAGAAGGGGGTGGGGAGGGCAGTTAAGAAGCGATTGCAGTAGTCTAGGAAAGACTAGCTTGGATTAGGGGAGTTAATGGTGATGGAGAGTAGACATTTTTACATATAGATTTTAAACGATGTGCTAATGAAATTGATGTAGGGGGTAGATGGAAGGAAATTAGGTGCAGGTTGGTGGTATTTGCTAATGAGGAAGACTGAGGGAGATGCAGGTCTGGGTGGAAAATCAGAAGTTTTATTTTGGACACATTTAGTTGGAAATGCCTATTAGACATTCAAGTGGAGGGGTCAGATAAGCAATTGAATAGGTGAGTCTTGATTTCAAGAGTGAGAGGTCTGTGCTAGAGGTATAGGGATATATTATTCCACATTCTTCCATTAACAGAGTTGAGAAGGTCTACCCAGTTAAAATGCTGTTTAAAAGGTAAAAAAACCCAAATACATAAATAAAAGTATTTGTTTATAAAAAATTAAAAGTCAATGCAGTATGTAAATTACTATAGTGTAGCATGGATTTGGGGCACAACCAGTTTTCTCATCATTTATTAAGTACCAGTAGAAAAGCAGGAAAACATTAAATTTTAGTATGTAAAATACCTGGAAGGTCTCCTGGAATTCAAATACCAGTCTCCTCTGCAATGTACTGGAAAGTGTCTTTCCAGCAGAGGCCTTATTGCCCAGTACTGGAATGGCACGGAATTGCCTCCCACGGTGGGTGACTCTAGGTTTATAATAGGTTCTTCCTTTTCTTCAGTAGATAATTTCCCACTTGTAATCTTCCCTTCATTTTTACCAAATGCTACAAATTGAGACTTAGAAGATGGTCAGATCTTCACTCTTTATAACAGCCCCTTATATATTTTGAGATAGTTGCATCTTTCGTGTTTTCTAGGTTAAGCATCTCCTGTACATTGAGTTGCTTTTCAAGTGGCATGACTTGAATCTCTCTGCCTGTTCTGGTTACTCTTGTTTCCAGAGCATTTTTTCTACATCTCTCTCCAAGCATGGCACCTGGCATTCCTTCATTCCCCTCAGTACGATGGCTATGTTCCAACAAGACTGAATGGAGATAGCTTTGGCTTTCATTTTCGAGTACCCTACTTCTGTTGGTCGGAACCAATCCAAGGCCCCTATGGTTTTTTCTTTTTTAAATAAAATAAACCTTTATTTTTACAATAGTTTCAGATTGTAAAGTTGAAAGATAGTGCAGTATTCCCATGTACTCTCTAACCAGTTTCTCCTATTGTTAACATTTTATATTATTGTGACATGTTCAGCACAACTGATAAACCAGCGTTGATATGCTGCTTTTAACTAAACTCTATACTTCATTTGGATTTCCTTAGTTTCTAGGGAAAATATACTTTTTCTGTTCTGGGATCCCATCCAGGATACACATTACATTTGGTTGTCATGTTTCATTAGCTTCTGAATTGTAAGAGCTTCTCAGATTTTCCTTGTTTTCTGTGACCTTGACTGTCAGGTATTTTGTAGAATGTCCCTCAATTTGTGTTTTTCTGATATTTTTCTTATGGTTGGACTGGGGTTATGGGTTTTGGGGAGGAAGATCCTAAAGGTGAAGTGCCATTCTCATCATACCATGTCAAGGGCACATGCTGTCAACATGACTTATCACTGATGACACTGACCTTGATCACCTGGCTAAGGTTTCCCATTGTAAATTTATTTTTTTCTCCCTCTCCACACTGTGGTCTTTGGAAGAACAGCCCACAGTCAAGAGGTAAGGAGTTAAACTCCACCTCCTTGAGGTGGAGTTTGTACATAAATTATTTGGAATTCTATATGGGAGATTTGTCTCTTTCCCCCATTTATGTATCTATTCAATCATTTATTTATTTCTGAGTGTGGACTCATAGATATTTATTTGATACTTTGGATTATAATCCAATAGTACGTTATTTATTTTGTTGCATAAATTGCTCCAGCTTTGGCCATTAGGGGCTTTTTCAGGTTGCTCCTGTGTGTCTTTGACATACCCCCATTATTTTGTTTTTGCTTGTGCTTAAAAATCTGTGCTACTGCTAACACATGAATCTCCAATCTTGTATTGTGCCGTTGTTTTGGCGGGGTAGATTATGGGTATAAAAACAGGTCTTATGATTATCCTTATTAAATTTCATCTTCTTGGAGTCTCCCATTATTACCATCATCTCTTGCTGACTATAGCAGTAGCCTCTTACCTGGTCTCTGAACTTACATTCTAACCACCCCTATCTGTACTATATTTGGTTTTTTTAATAGCAGCCAGAGTGATTTTTTTCTAAACAAACCAATTATGTCACCCTTCCCTGTATCAGTACATAATTACATAATGATCTGACTCTTGCTTATCTCTCTGATCTCAACTCTTAACCTTTATGTCTCTCACTTGGTCTATTTTAGCCACATGACTATGCTTTCTGTTCCTTAGAAATGTCAAGCTTGTCCACATGAGGCTTGTCTAACATTGGGCCTCTCTGCTCGGAATGTTCTTTCCTTATACCTTCAAATGGCTGATTTTTCCTTGCTATTCAGACCTTAGTTCCAATGACACCTTGTCAAGGAGGCCTTTTCTTGAATTGCTTCAGTCTTTCCTTGTTATATTGCTATGTTTTATTTATCTTACAGCAATCATCATAATGGGATATTTTCTTCATAATTTATTAGCTTCTTTGTTATCTTCTGCTTCTCCCACCATGAGAATGTTCATAGCTATATCTCCAGTGCATAAAGCAGTTCTTGGAACATAGGAGGTGCTCAAAAAATATTTGTTAAATGTTGATTGCTAAAGGCCCTGTTATTTCTTCTGAGTAACACTTATCTCTGGGGTCTCCATAATCTGTTAGCCCTTGTGTTGTGATTACCTTTGTTACTTCATATTATTTTTATAGGCTTGTATTGTGCAATACTGATTAAGATCTTACAGTAATTCTTCAGATAACATGTTGTGCCTGTTACAGTGAATTTACTCCTTAGAAAATAAAGCTAACCCTGTTCCCATTAACACTTACTTCTATTCTGGAAAGCCAAGTCCTCCCTATGTGCCCCCATTCCTCTGCAGATCACCAGACCAAGATAAAAGAGTTAGAGGCAGAACTTGGAGCCAGCAAAACTTTTCCTGACAACTAATATCAATTAAGGTAGAAGTTCTCTCTGCATATGTTTGATCGACAATTTATAACCTCAGCTTTTCATTTTATTATCCAGCTTATATCTCTGTCTTGACCTCACTAAAATCAACATGAAATCAGTATCTTAACTGAAACCCAGATACGATATATCTGATATGTTCTTTGTGTTACCACTTGAACCCGTTCTGACTCCTTATAATCCCTATTTCCTGGTCTTATGCTCAAAACCCGTCTCGTTAATAATCCATTTGAGAGTCTTTCTTTGGATCTACACAAAATTCAATAGTCTGTTGCTATGAAATACACTTTTTCCTTTTACCACTTTTTTTTACTCTCCTTGGACTCATACACAATTACATAATTAAAAAATTTAACAAGCTTCTCAAGCAAACATAATGTTTTACCATGATAAGGAGTAAATTAATTAGACTTGTCTGATATGGCCATGCAGATTTGGCCACCGTATAGCCTACATGGGCTATATGGCATTTTACAGTCACTATAAAATGACTAATTGACAATTCCTCACGTAATTCAATGATTCATAATCGTTTTAACTAACTTAAAGATAAGCGCTTCATAACAATGTGAGCCCTTGTGACTTGCTTCCCGTTGTAATGAGAATTGCATTAGAAACTTAACGTTAGACCATGGAGGTAGCCCATAGCAGTAGAATCAGTTACTACTTTTCAATCTCAATTCTTTCAGATGGTAGGAAACATATCATGTACCATTTACTCTTGCTGTGGTGTTGTTTTTGGTCAGCTTCCTTTGGGAACACACTCCGAGCCTCTGATATTTGCAATTACAAAGTTTACTGTTGTGCACTCTTGAGAACAATACCTATGAGGAGTGAGGGAAGCAGGATGGGCAGATGGAGAGGTTGAATTGAGATGCAGTTGCAACAAGGGCCTCTGCCGATCCAGCTTTAGGGCTGTGATGGCCCTTCCGAGCCGAGCCGTCTTGAATTGAAGTCGGGGGCTGTCCTTTGTACTTCTTCACTTAGCAGTCATTAGATGTTTGCTGCCCCGGGGAGGAGTGTAGCCTTTGGCAAGGTAGCTCCCTTCAGCCTAGGCAGTGCCCAGAGAGGGGCTCAGCTGTGAGCTCTTAGCATTGAGTACTGCTGGCAGCTGGGGCAGTGAGTGCGTCCCTACTGAAGGGAAGATCTTCAGCTGTGTGGACAGTACACAACAGCGTCTCCTACAGGTGAATTCAAATAGATTTCATGTTCCATTCCTAACTTCCTATTTCTGTGCCATTTGCGTTCACCCTCAAGTTATTACACTCCTGTTCTTGCCCAAGGTTCTGTATCTTCCCTGAATATCTCCTTCTTTAGTTTCCTCATCTAGAGTGGGGATAAAAATATACACATACGTATACACACACAACTACAGTGGCCTGACATACAGTTCAAAGCTGAATATGGGGGCTTCCCTGGTGGCGCAGTGGTTGAGAATCTGCCTGCCAATGCAGGGGACACGGGTTCGAGCCCTGGTCTGGGAAGATCCCACATGCCGCGGAGCAACTAGGCCCGTGAGCCACAACTACTGAGCCTGCCCGTCTGGAGCCTCTGCTGCGCAACAAGAGAGGCCGCGATAGTGAGAGGCCCGCGCACCGCGATGAAGAGAGGCCCCCGCTTGCCGCAACTAGAGAAAGCCCTCGCACAGAAACGAAGACCCAACACGGCCAAAAATAAATAAATTAACTAATTTAAAAAAAAAAAAAAGCTGAATATGATGTTAGTTTCTTCTAGTCAGACTTATGAAATGCATCTTCAACTGGTCTAAGGCCGTAACAATTAGGTTTCATAGACCCCGATTCCTCCCTTTGAAACAGAATAGTTCCTTTTTCTTGCATCCTGTAGGCATTTCAGGAAGGAGGTAGCATTGAAATATAAAATGTGTTTAGAGAACTTTCAAAAATCAGCAACCCCCTATCCAGGACTAGCTCAACCCCTCCCACCTCCTTCACATCAGCCTCCTTGTTAAACACCTGTTTAAAGACTGCAGGTTTCTGGAAGCTTCTCAGACTTCTGAATATTAGCATTTAACGGAATAATAATCTAAGGATTTACTGACCAAGTCCTTTATTCATAGTTGACAAGAAAGCAGTGCATTTTTGCAGCTATCGTACGTAGTACTATACTAGAATGGGTGTTGAAAAAGCTACTTTTCCTTGTTCCTTCAAAACAGTTTTTCCTGCAAAGGAAACTCAAGTCTCAACCCGTTACATCGATAATGCACAGTAACATCTGATTCGAGTCAGTACTGATTATTGTACAGGTTGGTCTGCCAGGTGATATTATCCTTCCTCCAGCTAACCAGTCTCTGCTTCGTTATCAAACATCTCTAAAACTCTGACAACTCATTCTTGTTCTAACATCTTACATGTGTGGAACAAAACAAGCAGACACTTGACTGATGTCAAGAATGTGTGTTCCTTTTTTTCTTTGTAGGAACCTGGCTTATGTAAAGAAGTGAATTGTCTCTCTAAGATATGACAGAATCAGATTGATTTGGTGTGCTGAACAGTTTATATTTATTGGCTGGTACCAGGAATCCAATCAGTGATTTTCAACAGGGTATGATGGAAATCACTGAATTCATGTTGCATCTTAGGTGTTCATTGAAAGCAAGTGAAGTCACGGTAACCATCTTACAATAACCTCATTTCAATCTTTACTTCCTGGGCCCATCTTTTCATTTTAGGTTTTGAGGTTTACGAGATGTTTTAAAATTTTAAAGTTTTGATAAACAACAAGGTCTAACTGTATAGCACAGGGAATGATATTCACTATCCTATGATAAACCATAATGGAAAAGAATATGAAAAGAATGTATACTATATGTATAACTGAATCACTTCACTGTACAGCAGAAATTAACACAACGTTGTAAATAACTATACTTCAATAAATAAATTTTAAAAAATTTAAAAGTTTTAAAATCTTGCACATTATAACTACTTCTGGAAAGAAACGGTTAGCACATGATGTCTCAGGTCATGTCATGTTGCAGAACACACCCGTGTCTTCCCATGTGCCTTAGAATAAGCAGTAATGTCCTTGCAATGCCTATGATGCCCTGATCTTTCTGGTTCCCTGGTTACCTCTTTAACACATTATGAACTCTCCCATCTCTAGCTTCCTCCCCACAAACCACACTAGCTTCCTGCATATTTGTCTAAGCTATTGGGACAGCTCCCACCTCAGGAACTTTGAATTTGCTCTTTTCTCATACACGCCTCAGTTAAATCAATGATTTGCTCTCTTACCTCCTTCAAGTCTCATCAAACGTAACCTCCTTATTGTCTCCTCTTATGACTTTTAAACTCTTATACAGCAGATTCCTTTCCTGAACACCATCTCTTTTGTTTGCTTTATGTTTTCTCCTTGGTATGTACCATCTTCCAGTATACCATATGTTTATCTGTTGTGTTTATTGTCTTCTCTGCTCACTAGAATATAATGTTCACAGGTACAGGAAGTTGTGTGTGTTCTGTCCACCCACGAATTGCTAGTGCTTAAAATAATGCCTGAAACTAAATACATTTTCTGTGGCAAGAATGAGTGCAAGTAAGGTAAAAGCACGTAATCTGCATTGAAACACACCTAACAAGACATCAAATATAGACTGAACTATGATTGAGGTAGGATTGTATTCTAACAGTATAAAAAATTTGTCTCTTTTACAGATCTCAGCAGCTCAAATAGTTTTTCAGAGATACCTTCAGAAAGTATATCCTTAAAGTGTTTACCTTCCTCTGTCAGCTGCTTTTCTTTTACTTCTTGCTTTGACTGTGGCTGCATATTGTCCAATTTTTCATACCTTGTTTAGACTTAACGTGTTTACTGAAATTCTACTGTTTTAAGTTTCCTACCTCCTTAAATCCACAAAGCACTTCAAGAAAGGATTTCCATGTATTATATTTTGTTCAGAAAGCCTTATCTCAGGCAGCCATATTTGCCCATTTTCTTTCTTATTAAAAAAAAGTTTTATCATCATTATATATGCAGAGTTTTGTTCCAATAGACTGGGTTAGTATCTCTCCATGAAACCACACACAATAAAACAGTTTCCTAAAAAAAGTTAACAATGCATAAAGTGCTGATACAGTGCTTCAGAACACTTAATTATTTCTTTTCCCCCCATTGTTTATCACTGTTTTGTCAACTTTCCATATCACTACCCACAATGCTTTGGGTTCGGTTTTCTTTGAACATTCCTTTCCTCTGAACTTACCATGAACTTGTGCCTGTAGCATGCCGCCACAGAATGCCACAGCCACTTTATAAAGGGGGAAAAATCAACACTTTTGTTGTACAAGGTGCTAAAGGAAGCTCAGATAATATAAAATAGTAAATTTACTTGTCCCGTTGCTATTTTAGGCTGAAGTATGATGCTTACTTTAAAAGACCATTAGTGTAATAGTTTGCACATACTTGAGTAGAATCAGGAATTAAGTTTGTGTAGGGAGGAGGAAGAGGGAAAAGAATTATGTTTCATAAGATTAGGTGGACTGTAGGAGGAGAATGATTGCATAAATACCAAATATACAAGAGAGGACGGACACACTTATCACACACGCAGTGTAGGATGATGTAGAGGATTATTTGTTTTATACAGAAGGACAGGAGGAGGGATTTTTTTTCACTTCTGATTATTTCTCTGCTTAACAGGGTTATGTTAGGAAATTATTGTTCCTTCTATCAAAGTGTCATGAGAGGGTCTCTGGACTGGGAAATAAATCCTGGATTCCTGGACTGGGAAATAAATCCTGGATTCCTATCCCAGCCCTACTGGTGGATAAAAGTGAATGGGAATGCCCTACAATACGAATTCTTGCCTGACTTGCCTCCTCAGGTGATTACTTGGTAAAAGGGGGAATCCATGAACTCTGTTTGTGGGATGTGGCCCAAGTCATAGCAAAGTCATGTTTTCTTTAGAAAACCAGGATATTCAGTAATTTTCCCTATATAACAGGTTGTTACATTTGACTTACCGTGTTGCATCAGAGCTGCCGCAGAGCTCCAAAGGACCAAGAGTAACGTGGATCAATCCGTCGATTAAGGATTTGCTAGGAGATTGACAAATCTCGGTTTTGTTTGTTTGTTTGTTTGACCTCTCGGTGAGTGAGAGGCGGAGGAAGGGAAACTATAATAAGATTGATCAAGAGTGTGGTAGTAGAATCCTGTGGAGAGAATTAAGAGTGCTGAGGTGTTTCTGTCGTTCTCTCATCCTCTCCCCCTCCCCTCAAAAAAAAAAAGTGATTGTGAACGGGAAGTCAGAGAACCCCTCAGGGAGCTTGGTGGGTGGTGCCTGGCCTCTGGGGACATGGGTTCTGGTACTTGTCATAAGCATGTAAAAGTCAAAAGGCAAGAGGCCATGGCAAAGAGATAGGGATGCAGTGGAAATAAGCCCCGTTTCCACAACCAGTAGGAAAAAGTGTGGTGGTTTCCTGGAGGGCTATGTGGATCCTGTAGAAGGGAGCCAATGGTAACCTCTCCCGCCACTGCCTCCCTCCCCTCACCCACGCCCACACTGAAGCATTTCCTGTCAGGAAGAAGACAGTCTCGGCAGAAAGAGACTAGAGTCTGATAATCTGATGTAGAAGTTGAGGGCGTTCTTCAGTCAGCATTTATGGCATTGCCAGTGCCCAAGAATCACAGTCTGAGGACCTCAGGGAGGCGAATCTCTGCGGAACCCAAAAACACACACACTGCAAGAAAGAACTAGGTCTGGGGAGGGAGGGATAAATCAGAGCTTGTGATGAACACATGGACACTACTATATATAAGATAGATAACCAACAAGGACCTACTGTATAGCACAGGGAACTACCCAATATTCTGTGATAACCTATATGAGAAAAGAATCTAAAAAAGAATGAATATATGTATAACTGACTCACTTTGCTGTACACCTGAAACTAACACAACATTATAAACCAACTATACTCCAGTAAAATTAAAATATATATAAAAAAGGAAAGAACCAGGTCTGAACATTGGCCAGTGGCAGAATATGACTGTCTCAGCCAAGAAAGACCTTTTCTACCTCTTACTTCTTCCCCTTCTCCTCATCCTCTACTCAGTCAGCAGTCAAAATTGGACTCGGATTTGTACTGACTAAAATGTCACATTGTCCCCAACTAAGATGTTGGCTTATGTAGTAAACGTTTATTCAACGGGTACGTGGAAGGTGTTGTGCTAGCATATGCGTTTCCTCATCTCAAGGCTTATGTCTAGCAATGCGTTTTCCCTATTCTTATCCTTAATGCAGTTTTGGTCTTCTCAAAAAAAAAAAAAGTTGGCAATTGCATTGCTAGATAATTTCCAGGTCTGTAAACAGAGTTTATAATATGAATACCCCACTTTCACTTGAGTGAACAAGTTGAGAAGGAGATTGAGCTCAGAAGACTGGGGCAAGAATAAGCATGCTTAGGACAGTCTCTTTAGATTAGGTGGAGGGAAAAAAGAGCAGCAAAACAGATAACTATATATTATTCATTGTGATCTCATTCAGTTGCTGAGTTGTTTAATTTTAGCCTGATGTTATGAAGTTAAAGACCTTTTTTTTTCTCGTTTGCGTCTTTAGTATTGATAAATATTTATTGGACAGGTACTATGTATAAGGCATTGTGGTAGACATATGTCTTTCCTGCCCTCAAGAAATGTATAATCTAGTAGTGTAGACAGATTTCATTACCACAGATTACTGCAATATTCAGAAGCATAAGATTGGTGAGATGTGAATGGTATTAAGAATCTTTTACTGCAAATGATAAAGATCCAATTAGAAATAACTTAGCCAAAGAGAAGATTTATTGGCTCGTATAACTGGAAAGTGCAGAGAATGACACTCACTACAGGCATAGCTAGTATCCTCAGAACAGGGTACCTTTCCCTTTTCCCATTACTACTCTGCTCTGCTCGTCCCTGTATTAGCTTCGTGCACGGGCAGCTTTCTTCTTACAGAAGCAGCTCTAGGCTATGCCACTCTTTATTCTTTTTTTTTTTTTAACATCTTTATTGGAGTATAATTGCTTTACAATGGTGTGTTAGTTTCTGCTGTATAACAAAGTGAATCAGCTATACATAAACATATATCCCCATATCTCCTCCCTCTTGCGTCTCCCTCCCACCCTCCCTATCCCACCCCTCTAGGTGGACACAGAGCACCGAGCTGATCTCCCTGTGCTATGTGGCTGCTTCCCACTAGCTAGCTATTTTACATTTGGTAGTGTATATATGTCCATTATGCCACTCTTTTAACTAGTATCTCCAAAGAAAAGAGTGCATGCTTTTTTTTTTTTTCCTGAGCATCCCAGGAGGTTTCTTGTGACTGGTGCACTTTGGATTCTGTGCGCTTCCTAAGTTGCTCACTGTGGCCAAGGAGATGAAGCCACCCTTGGTTGAAAGCTGCCTTCTTTGGGAGTGGAGGTGGAAGGGGTGTTCTTTCACCAGGAGAGAGCGGGGAGAAAGTATGCAAGCAAAACCCACATCTCTCATTAGCTGGCTGAGGGACAGCGCTGAGAAGGGAGGGGTCTCTCTGATGAGTGCAGAAGATACACAGGAAGCTGTGATTTCAGTAGAGGGTTTGGTGGGACGTGGAGGACAGCTTCCCTCTCAGACAGAGGAGCCAAACCATGGCATTTACAAAGCTCAAAACAATTCAAACAATGCCCTGTGACTCTCTTTCTATATACATCTTAGCGCCTTGAAGGTAATCCATTCTCTGTAATATTTTCCTCAGTTTCTGCGTTTCCCTTCCCTCCCACTGTGGTCACCGGTCCACTCATGCCATGTCATTTCTACTCCTGGCAAAGGTCACTCATGACTTCTTAATCTGCAAATCCTGTGGCCTCGTTGCAGCACTATCTGACATGTTATCTCTGAGTGTCTGACACTGTGATTCATATCTTTCTCCTGGAAAATTTCCCCTCTCTTGATTTCTGAGACACTGCTCTCTCCTGGTTCTTTTCTCTCCCCGCTAAGCATTCTTTCTGAGTCACTGGTGTTGGCCCCTGTATTTCTGACCTCTCCTAGATGCCTCTCTTCCCCAGAGCTCAAGCCTGGCTCTCTTCCCATCATACATGTTCTTTTCTGGTCAGTCCCATTCATTCTTATGGCGTCTACAACTACCTCTGTTCTCATCTGTACCTATAGCCCTGCCAGAGTTCTAATCCCTCACCGTGTATCCCAAACTCCGTGATCCATGAAGATGACAAATTGAACATGTACCTTATGATGTTTTTGTATCTATCCTGTTCTTACTATTCTCACTGCTGCCACTCCAAATTTTAATTTATAATTCACATCTTGTCAACAATTAAGAAAGATTTAATGTTGTTTCAAGCCCTTAGGCCTCAGTACCGTATTCTAGCTGTTATCTCTGGGTAATCCCATACTGTCGGTGACATTGGACATCATAGACTATGCCCTTGTCCACATTTAATGTGTAAGAAACTAGGGTTTCAGATTTAGTTTGAGTTTTTTAGACAGGAAACAACACAGATTAGTAATGAGAGAAGTAAACTTTGGGGGAAGTATATAGAGAAAGAGGCATACAGCCTGGTCTGCATAACTCACAGAGAAGGTCTAATGCAGGCAGAACTACAGAGAGGTTATGGAGGTTCAGGAAGATGATGAGGTGCACTGCTACATTTTTAAGCCTGTGGCTACAAAATGAGCTTTAGTTCCCACTGCTGCCATTTCCCTCCCTCAGTTTTCTTTGCATGATTATCCTTCCATTTGAAACATCAAAGAATTCAATTGAAGACCACATTGCTACCTCTAGGCAAATGTCCATCGTTAGCACTCTGTAGTGACCAAATCAAGATAAACATAGTTCATCTTTAGTCAAGCAGGTGCTCTGATCAAATTAACTTCTGCTATTTTCGTCAGAAAGAATATCACTTGTTGACTGCTTCAGAAAACATGTTTCAAAGGTCCATTTAACATTACTTTTTCTTCAGTCCAAGTGATAACAATTTTAGCAATGTTTTGTAGAAACATTTCACTGTGGCCAGCTTCTTTGAATAGATAATAAGCCCTAGGAGTGTATACTACAAACCAAACAGTGTATCTTTTGGTGCTGAAAGATGAGTTTGAAATATTTCACCTGTGTGAAGATCATTAGAAGCTAATGAATGTTGAATATTAAAAAAGCATTATAAATCTGTCCAAGATATTAAAAATATTTAGTGTTAGTGTTGTTTTATCATCTATTTTGCTTAAGAGAAAGGCATAAGCATTATTTTGACCATCTGAGAATAATCGCCTCGATTTTCAGCCCTCTTTTACTTAAACAGTAAGTCAGAAAATCATATCAGGGCATAATATTTTATGACCTGACATTCTGTCTTCATGGAGATTGGTTTTCATTTTATTTTAATTTTTGAAGCATGAATATAGTCCCTGTTTTAATAAAATAAAATAAATAAAAATAAAATGTTTTATTACAAAATACACGATCATTGTAGAAGATTTAGAAAACACTGGTGAGCAAAAAAGAAGCAAATACAATTTTATTCACAAGTAACTACTGTTAAAGGCATCTAGACCTTCCAAGATTTTATTTAGGAATATAAAACTTTTCGGTTTTTTAAAAAAGTGATTGAATCAGACTCTGTGTGTGTGTGTGTTTTCTCCCTTTAACAAAATACCATGCATGCCCTGGATTTTGTATGCAGTCTGTTAAGAGTGTAACTTTCTTCTACCAACTCAGAAAATCACTACTAGGAACAGTAGCCTATCATCACGGTTGCTATAAAAAATATGAGTTCTCATGTCCTGTTGCCTTTTGATAATTATAACAGCTAACTTTTACTGGGGGCTTCTCATGTGACAGGCACTGTGCTCAATGCTTAACATATATCATTTGACTCCTACCACAATTCCATGAGCTTCCTAGCAGTATCCAACTTTAATGGACAAAGACCTGAAGCACAGAATGGTTTATTATTTTGTCCAACTCACAGCACTCGTAAGTGGCAGAACCAGAATTCAAATCCAGGTCTTTGGACTCCAGCCTGTGTTGAAAACTACAACACAGAAAGGTGAAGGCATTTAGAATATGAATAGTAAGCTGTCACACTGAACAGGCTTGCTCACTCAATGTCCTCAATCTGCTCATCTTTGACATTCCCAAGGTGTGGTAACATTGTCATAAGGCTTGAGGAAACCTTACGCAGAGTGGAAAGAGTAGAATGATTTTCCTCTGGTAATTCATGGAGAAGATCCTGACGTCCTGTTAGAAGAGCACTATAAAGTACATTTTCCGTTTCTTCTCTCTGATTGGGCACAGTCACCAAAGCCCATACACCTCTCTGACTCATTTTCAAGAGGTACCATTATCATCAAGAAATGCATTATCAGCTACCAAGTCGCTCACCTTAATTCCTGCCTTTCTAGCCAGCCACCAGCAGCTTGTGTAGAATACTTGAATTTTACTTCCTTGTTAAAGATATAAACTCCCATCTTGGGTACCAAGCAATGGATGGAACTTACATAAGAAATGTAGAGAGTGATGGAGACTCTAGCATCAGTAGGCTATTTAATAGATTTAGCAATAGAGTTGCCTCTAACTTACCATGATTCTCAATGAACTTGTTGCTGCGATGGGAAGCATACAACCTCATAGTCGGAATGGCCTGACTTCAAACCCCAGTTTTACCACTTACTAGCTCTATGATCTTGGATATATTGCTTAATCTCTCTGACCCTCTGTTTTATCATCTGAGATACAGATATATAGAGATAGGTGGATGTACACTGTCTGGTCTACAGTAGATAACCGACGACTCTGAAGTCTTTCTTAAAAATTACTAAGACAGCATTCTGCTTTGTACCTGTTCTTCTATGGGATGGGGAGCACATATTGACCATCTCTTCTTTAGTGAAGCCGAATTTGGTTAAATTCCTGTATAGAAAAGGATAACTTAATTATACAATTTTCAAGCATAAAGAGAATTCAGATATAATTCAGTTCAGTACTCTGATTTTAAAGATGAGTAGATCTGAGACTCAGAACTGGGAAATAAGCTGATTGGTGGCAGAACCAAGACTCCATCATCTTGTTCAATATCACGGTGTAAATAGTAAAGTTACGATGATGGCTGACAAAGGAGATAAAATTTACAAAGTTTTATTTTGTGAGTGTTCCTTGGAAATAAGGTATGTGCAAGACCGATCTCTATACTCCAAATGAAATTTTGAGTCTTAGAAATGTAGTTGCTAGTGCATCAACAAGGAGAACACAATAAAGTCAGAAAATGGTCCTTTAGCAGTCCCCAACCTTTTTGGCACCAGGGACTGGTTTCATGGAAGACAGTTTTTCCACTGACGGGGTGGGGGATTGGGGGCGGGTGATTCAGGCGGTAATGAGAGCGATGGGGAGTGATGGCGAGAGGCAGATGAAGCTTCACTCGCTTGCCGGCCACTAACCTCCTGCTGTGCGGCCCAATTCCTAACAGGCCTCCACTCACCTCCTGCTGTGCAGCCCAATTCTTAACAGGCCTCCACTCACCTCCTGCTGTGCGGCCCAATTCCTAACAGGCCGCGGACCGATAACAGGCCGCGGACCGATAGCAGTCCGAGACCCAGGAGTTGGGGACCCCTGTTTTAACTCCGAGGACTGGGATCTTTGTAATGAAGCACAGCTGTCTTCAGCAAAAGACCATTACTGTATGTATGTGTATCTGATATTTTTTTTTCTGCTTTACCTCATAGAGTGAATATTCATTTTAATTTTATTGATACTCTTAGGTTTAATGAATTTTACATATTAAATACACACATACTCATAAACATCATACACATACTTTTAGAATTTCCTTAAATATAATTTTGTTGTGGTTAAATTTTTATACTAGTTTTTGAAAGCATACCTTCTTAGTGGTAATAAAAGTGTGGATTTACCACTTTTCATAACTGTATTTTGAAAGCTTTATAGTCCTTTAGAGACAGACTTTCTGGAAGCCCTGCCAGTCAGAAAACACCCAAGATTAATAACAGGAATGATTTGATGATGTTGACATCTTACAAAAAGTATGCATTAGGTTTTCTTTAAAGAGGCATAATATGTATTTCCCATATTCAGTTCTTTAACTTTTAGCTCATGTTTCAAATAGACTATTGGTGTATACTTAAATTGTTCCTCCAAGATTTCCAAAAATTATTTGACGAGTGATGATAATGTAAATTTTAGAGTAAAGCACATGGTAAAAAATGCTGTTAATGGATTTGGCTTTTTGGAATAACATTGATTTTTTTAAAATTTGAATTTCATATCAGTGAAAATTTGATAACTAGTAATTTTAGTTTCACTTGACCTCACTTGTGGAATAGGTGAAAATGCCAATGGCAGATATAGGGTATGAGACTCATTACCACACTGGTCTCCTTTATTGAGTTGCCGTTTGTCAAACCGTGAACATATATATGTAATGTGCTGCACTGGAATTTATTCTGATGATCCTTTAGCATTTTTTCTTTGTTTAATAAAAAAAATAATTTAGAAGTTGACTGACAGAGAAACATTTGTGTATTTACCTGCTGCAGACATTGTTAAAGAACACACTGGATGACTTACAAAACATGCCTTTTTATAAAGACTCGAATTTTGAAATGGAGAGATTTGTGCCCATGTTCAGATATATATATTTTTTGTTCCAAGAAAATAGCTAGATGAGAAAGCAACACCTAGCGAATAAATCACTGTAATTCCTTTTATAGAAGCTCTTCTTGTGTGCCTCTTCTCCACCCCATCCCTATTGAGAAATGTTGTAACCAGTTATTTTATCTTTGAGTTTTGAGTATTTACTAAGTGTCAGCGACTATTCTAATAATAAAAATAAGTAGCATCTTTTGATTTTTCACTACACGGCATGTACTAGTCCAGCAACCTTACACGTGCTAACTCTATTCCTCAAAACCACACAAATAAGGCACAGAAAGTTATTTATCTTGTCCAAGGTCACACAGCTAGTAGATGGTAGCATCAGTATTTGAACCCAGGCAGTCTGGCTCCACCACCCCACACTATTAACCAGTTCACTGTACTGCTTCCAAGTTGCAAAAGACGGTTAGAATGATGGCTTTTATACATATAAGACCAATGGCATTATGAGCAAATTAGCGTCTTAAAGGAAGGATTTAAATGAGTTTTTACTTTTTTCCCAAGTCTACTTGCTCCTTACCACTAAAGGATTGCTGTCCTGTCCTGTCATGTATAGTTGCCACATTGATTTTAAAAATGGACTTGGAAAAGACAGAAGAATCCATGTCTTTGAAATTTTCAGTAAAAGAGAAATTAAAAGAATTTAAACTTTCCCATGCTGTTCAGCTTGGTCAGGACGGTCAGTATTATATGTTCCTGTGTAAAAGCAGGTATTTGCCTCTTCTGAGAAGAGCTGTCAGTGAAGTTAACAGAGGATTTGTGTTGAGATGTGTGATATGGAGAGTTACAATAAATAATTAGCATTGTCACAGCTTCCCCCCCCCCCCACAATAGCTGAAAGGTTAATTTTAACTTTCTCAAAAAAAAAAAATATTTATCAGCACACAGCTCTGCTGTTTGTTTTTCAGCCTGTGTTCAAAATCTCTAGTCAGCAGCAAAGCCCTGAAAAAATCAATATTTAAGCTCCCTGACTCCTGATAGGGGTGTAAGGGCAGGGTTTTCTACATTTTAAATTTGCTCCCTGATGTTTCCTTGCCCTAGCTTTTCTTGAGATAGGAGAAGGAGGAAAGTTTTATCAACCCCCTGTGGATAATTCCACCATCGTGGATTTCTGCCTGTTAGTCTTTTACTGTTACACACATTCACACCTCATATATTTTGCTCTAAAAGCAGAACATCTGAGATGATTCTGTGGTTGAAAAAGATCTCAAAGAGATGGAAGATGGATTTAATGTTGCCATTTTTAGATAATGCTGTAAATAGAATGGCAGCTGTCCTCGGATGCATAGCAGATATATAGTACATATGCTGAATAGAAACAGATAAAAGATTGCACTCAATTAATCCTCAAGAAAAGTAGCATTTTAGCCATGGACTCAGTCATTGAGTTTTTAAGTGCACTTATTCTACACCCTCATGTGATAAAATCCCATTCTTTGAAGGTGACTCAGGAAGGGAAAAATTTGCTATTATCCTCAACTAGGTTTAAAGCAGTCTATAAGATTTTAGTTATTTGCCATCCCTCCGCCCCCATTTTTTAATCCTGTAAGCAATTCAAATCTACAAACATTTCTGGAACACCTGTTATGTATAAGGTACTCCTGGTGTGGTGAGGGGAACAAGACATGAACTATTTCTTGTATAGAAAAGGCATAAGTAGAAATTTGTCATGCAAGATAGAATGTGATAGTTGCTATAAGTCAATTTTGACAAGTATCTTTAGTTCAATAACTAATAATCTTTAGTTGAATATTTATAAAACAACACCTCTGTTTCAGGTGTATTGCTAATAGGTATTGTGGATACCAAGTTGAATTAATGAATCCAGTCCTCAAGGAGGCTTCCTCAAGGGAGTTGGCATTTAAACTAAAAATTACATCCAATAATTGAATATAGAATTTAAATGTTCAGAAGTAGCAGACTCTCCCAGAAGGTGTTGGGGAGTAGGACAGGGCTTCACAGCAGAGGTACTGAGTAATCAGGGTTTTGAGGCATGAATAAGAGTTTAGTAAATAAATCATGAGGGATAAAGGCAGTAGAAGGGGAGGCATTACAGAAAGAGGGAATATCATGCCCAGAGCTAAGGTGGCCTGAGACTGAATGGTCTGGGGTCGCCCTCATCCTGTACAATCTCTCTGCACTGTGGAAGGGTGTCTGGAGTATTCAGTAACGACAGGTTATGAAAGTCCGGGCCAAAAGCAAGGCAGATTGTCCATGTAAACTTTGTTTTCATGACAGCAACTTACATGCTTTCTCTTTAAGATGGACCAGGTTTTGAGTGGTCTGGTTCCTGACTCTGGAACTCATTATTTTGTGATCTTGAGCACTTTTCTACACCCGTTAGACCTCAGCTTTTCAACAGTAAATGGAGGTTCTGATATTTAATATAAAACAGTACATTGTCTTATACCTAGTATATAATGATGACTTTAATTATTGCTCTTTGGTTTTATTTATTTATTTATTTATTTATTTATTTATTTATGGCTGTGTTGGGTCTTTGTTTCTGTGCGAGGGCTTTCTCTAGTTGCGGCAAGCGGGGGCCACTCTTCATCGCGGTGCGCGGGCTTCTCACTATCTCGGCCTCTCTTGTTGCGGAGCACAGGCTCCAGACGCGCAGGGCTCAGTAGTTGTGGCTCACGGGCCCAGTTGCTCCGCGGCATGTGGGATCTTCCCAAACCAGGGCTCGAACCCGTGTCCCCTGCATTGGCAGGCGGATTCTCAGCCACTGCACCACCAGGGAAGCACTGCTCTTTGGTTTTTTGATTGACCATCTGTTGGTGGTGCTGCTCACTGAGGGATCAAGACATAACTGCATTCAGTCAATGCAATGTAGCTGCCATTCTTCCCAGAAGTCTGGAATTTCAGTGATGTGGGAGAGGACATGGAAAGAGCTCTGGAATGGGAATTTGCAGACCTGAATTCTGGTTCTGCCTTAGCCACAAGCTGAGCCTGGTGATCTTGACTCAGAATGTGCCCTGTGAGTTTATTCTTCTCTGAGGTGGCAGGGTGGGTGGGTGGGTGTGCAGTAAATGTCTTGTCTGACTCATGTCCTTGTTGTTATGAGTAGTTTCTGAGGAGCAGTCCAGTGACTTGAAAGAGATCAGCCACACAACCTAATTCCAGTAAAGCTTTACTCAATCAGAAATGTGCTTTTACATTTTCTCTTGGAGGGGAAAACTTGTCTACAGCAACCAAACTCCTTTTAAAGAATGGTGGTTTCCCCATCGTTGTAAAAAATGACAAAATGCAGTTAGTATCCCCTAAACTTCATTAAACATGCAGAAGGGTGTTTGGCCAGCCTTGCTCTTTCATTCAGAGATGGAGAATGGGAAGACGGGGTGTGGTTTGCTGGCCTGGGTGTGTGGTGGTAAGGTTGTGGTTAGGTGAGCTCTCAGGAGCATGTCAGCCTGTCGAGCTTCTGCGTATCAGAACATACAAGACATACCCATGAATATGTTCATGGTTGCTGAAGTTTACGTCTTGAGAAAACTTGGTTGGTATTGACAAGGAATATAGTGCTTGTTTCTACAGATTAGTTGTTATACTCATGAATAACGAGTGTTCATTCACAAAGTACAGAGAGATTAACATCCTGAAGAATATGTAGTCGGTAGGGCCACAGTCAAGGAGCGTTAACTCCAGATTCCAAACCACAGCCCTTGGATATGATTTCCTCTCTTGACAAAATCTAACTGCTATTTTCACTGTACATTAATTTTGATATCATTTTGAAGTAATAGCATGTATGGCTCTGTAGTCTCTTAATGTACACAGTCCTCTCTCTCTTTCCTCTATTTTCCTTGCTTTGTTTCCACCATTAACCTAATAACCAGCCACTTATTGTACTGATTATCTTGTCATTGAAACCGTAAAAGCCTATGGCAGGTAAACCTATGGCAGGCAGATGGTCGCCCCAGTATGTCAGCTGTCTCGGATGTGGGGTTTTTTTTTGGTGGGGGGGGTACTACAATGTGTTCTGGAAAAAAAAAACACAAAGAAAAGAGCCCAGATCATACAATTTGAAATTTAACAGAATGTATTTGCCAACACTTCAAAGTTTCCTTAAGACCAAAATTCATTATGGAAGCATCTTTTGTGGAGTATGAAGTGAAAGAGAAAGGGGAAACTACGGTGTTGGGAAGAGTGCGGAGGTTGTTACAGTAGATTTTCGGTAGCAGTGTTTGTGACTTTGGCCTTTTGGTGGGTGTACTTTTGGTTGGGGTGATGGGGGGGTTGGGCGGGGGAGGCAGGGATACTCCCAAGCTATTGGTTGCTTCTGCTTGTTCTCATAGCAGCCTGAGGGGGAAAAGTGCTTGTTTAAACACTAATATATTCCGTAAAAACCAACAATTATGGCAAGGTTTTTAAAAAAGAAAATTACATTCAAGATGAATGAGGGTATATTGAAATAATTACGTTTTAAGGTGTGTAACATTAAAAGATATTGAATACAATATTGACTGTTTTGTGGCAATAGCAATAATGAGATTCCTTTCACCTAATCTTACAATAATTGGGTTATTACTATGCAAATGAAGGTATTACTTTAAAAAAGTAAGGAAGCAAGACAGATCCTTGAGGCAGTCCTTTATCTATTCTTAAAGCTGTGCTGTCAATTCTCCTTAGACTGAAGATCCTTTTCTAAACAATTTGGAGATGTTCATTTCACTCCATGCCCCTGAAATTCCACTATAATATTTTTTAGCTGCCACAGGTAGCAGATCGGTGGCTGGTGATCTTATATATTTTTTTAGCTCTTTGTGGAACCCAAATGAACAATTAAAGTGGATAATTATTGCCCACTGTCTTTTTTTTTTTTAATGAAATGTTGTGAATTTTCCTGGCCAAGATTCTTGCTGGGTCCCTTATCTCCACTTTCCATGCAGCTCTATCATTATTGTGTAGTGTCAGGTGGTACCTAGGCCTCTCAAAAGCCACCAGGTCATTTTGGGCTAGCAGACCTCTTAGGACACCTTTGTGGCTGAGGAAGTGAGTCCATTAGTCCTCAATCATCCTCAAATCAATGGTCTATCCACTGCTATCACCACCATGTCCATTTAAGCTTCTATGGCACCCATCAAATGAATAGAAATATTTGGGACAGTTGCCATTTTGGTTCATGACCCAGGTAAATACCTGTGTGTTCAGCAGGGGAATGGTATTTCAAACTGTTGATTGCTGAGGCTTTGGGTAGAAGGCGATTACATTTCCTGAGAATGTTGCACGATTTTTATACCCTGCTTGTTATATGAAATGCTCTCTGTATAACCAAAGATACAAAGTTCCACATTAAAAGTTCTCTGGTACTCCCACCTAGGGAAAGCATCAAAACAAAAGTCTTGGACTGAGCCTTACTGAAATCTCACAATGGACTTTCTGTAGTTTTAATGCTCTTTAGTAGTATATACTAGATTAATCAGAGCAAGTAGATTTGAGGAAATCATGAAAGAAAAATTTCATTTACCAAGTACTTTTGGTTCCAAGGATTAGGAGGTCAAGAAAATGTAAGCCTTATCAGTTTATTTCAGAATCAGTTGAGACGTGAGAGACTTTATAAAATGTCATCAACAACCGCTCTTTACCTTATGTTCTTCTGTAGTTCTTAAGGTAGAACTAGGCTCAGGGCGGCTACTGCACGTTATATTCATGCCATTCTCTGTTCAGTAGAGAAAACTTAGAATAAATTCATAAAATATAGGTAACATTTTCGAACAATTCACAGTCCTGAAAATATTAATTTTAAATCCTTACATTTTTACAATTCAGCTAATTTGGTTGGCTTCAATAAATCATTGTATGTGGGTAATTTTTATTAGATGCCCGTGAAAAGGCTCTTTGGGAAAGATGGCAGAATTCTAGCACATCATTTGGGTTAGAATAAGTTATGCTGCTGTTATAAACAACCCTGAAATCTCATTGTCAAGATCTGTTATGATTTTAGGTGATTCTGCAGGTCAGTTATCTACCATATGCTGGCTTAGCTTTTGAAACTTCAGTTTTATGGCACCTTTATATATACCTGCTTGCATGAACTCCCAGGCCAGGGAGGACTGAAGAGTTGAGCACTGGCAATTAAATGCTTTATTCCAGAATGATAAACATCACTTCTCATATTTCTTTGCTAGAACTAATCATATAGTCATTCCTAGTGTCATTGGGATGGAAAGTATAGAGGAGAACTAGATATTGATCAATACTGTACACTGATCACATCCAGTATTTATATTTTCCACTTTTTGAGAATACCTTTGAAATATGAAATGCCACTTGTGATGTGTGGGTGAAACTTACAGCAAGGAGTGTAATGAATGATTTTCATTAAAAGCAATATACATTTCCCCCCTGTTCATTGATGCACTCATTTGTCTAGACTTCCATAGACCTTATTATTCTTGGGTTTGATGGGATAGGTTTTACCTTGACTAAGGTCACTGTGCAGTCAACCTTTGCAGATAGGATTATAGTGAGCTTTTAAATTGTAGCTGTGACCAACCTGCAATAATGATAAACATTATAGAAGATGCCCTTTGTCCAGGTTTGATGAGGGTTGGTGGCATAAAATGCAGCTAACAGTTTCTTAGGTTGGGAATGGGGTTATTTGATTTGCGAAAGAAAGAAACATTAGAATCAGTACATTCTTCCTCTCATTCTGATAGGATCTACAAAGAAAAGAGAGAACACTTTAGTATGATGAATGCCCCATTATCTTTTTTTTAATAAGTTTTTTTTCTATGTCTGTGAGTCTTTTTTGTTTTGTAATTAGATTCACTTGTATTATTTTTATTTTTATTTTATTTTATTTTTGGCCGTGCCACAGGGCATGTGGAATCTTAGTTCCCCAATCAGGGATTGAACCTGCGCCCTCTGCATTGGAAGCGTGGAGTCTTAACCACTGGACTGCCAGGGAATTCCCTGCCCCATCATCTTTATAAACAAAGCAGAATATTTGGAGCTAATAGGTGTTTAGCAACAACAAATGTTTGTATCTTATTTAACTTTTTGGGATAGCAAACAAGAAGAGAACAGGAGTGTGTTTGACCTGAAGGTGGGGAATGTTTTACTACTTAGGTGGAACAGCTTTCTGTCATCCTCAGAAGGTAACCAAGTAATTTCTTTTAAATATCATCGTGAACTCAAGAATTTAAGCATATTTGATGAGCTTGATCAATTGCAATTCTCACCCTTTTTGAAACTCAGATTGTCTCATTTTTGACCAACGGAAACCACTTCGAATTGGCTTCTTCGTACTTTTGACATAACTGTTGTCATCTTTGATAGCTTCCTTGCTATCTGGTGTGTCAAGATGTTCTGCATTTTGTACATATACTGCCCCCATCTACTTCTCTAAGCAGTCTTGTGTTTTGAGCACTAGGTATGTTCATTTCTACTGAATTGGTCATTATTTATAGGCCTAAACAGACAGTGCTATTTTATGCACTTAGAATATATGTGAGGTCTATCAGAAGTTTTACTAATATTTTTAGAGAGCCATATTTCAACCATGGAAGAGTATCATCTTCTAGCTACCAATCACAATGTATACATTTAAAATGTTTCTGATCTTATTATTTCTTTGGCTTAATACTTTGGGCAGAGTCTTCTTTCACAAGTTTGTATTCATATTTGGCTCTCCTTTGGATAGTGGTGATCAAATCTGCTACAAGTTACTGTTTCTTCAGCCTCTTATACATAGAGTTCTGCTTTCATTATTTTAGCTTAATTGCTTCATCTTGATCACCATTTACCAATATTTATCTGCTGCTGTAATTTCCTCAGAAGTTGTCATATACATTATATTACTTATATATTTCTGTAGTTAAGCATTTAAAATTATTTTTTAAGTGAGGGAGTGAAAAAAATAAGGGAGTAAACATCATCATTTTGCTGAGCTAATATAGCCCATATCATAGTTGGCTTAAACGGTTAATTGTAGTCCTGGAAACTGCAGCCCACAACATTGTTTGGCAATGAAATATAGAAAGTTACAGAGTTTATAACATTCGCTTGTTCAGAAAACCCTTTACGGGCTGGGCCTCTTTATAAGGAACTCTTCACTAATATGACCAGGGAATAAAATGCCCCTTCTCTTAGCAGCTGTGTAGGAGGAAAGAGGAAGGGTGGAGTTGTAAAATCTAAAGTTTTTGGGTTTATTAGAACCTTGGTTATGTATAATTTTCTTGTGCCCTCATTTGACAAGAATGCCTGGACCAATCTGGGTGACTCTGACAACTAACTACTCCATCTTTTCAGAGGATGGTGTTCTGCCCATCTGAAACGGATCACCTGGATTTGTGCTTTCAGATACATATAGAACCTCCCCTCCTCCTGTTTACCTGTCTTTCTTCCACTTTTTCAAGTCTTCTGGAGGCTCTAAGACTAACCAGAGGGCCATGAAATTAGATATATTATTGGATCACAGCCACTTGTGAATGATGCACAAGTGTCATGGAGTATTTTTAAAGAAATTAGGGTAGTTTAAAAAAAAAAGCCCAATGAAATTTAATAATAAGAAAGATGGTATCTCACATAGTCAGACATTAGAGGTAGGGCAGATTGTTGGGTTGAATTTGTCCATTGCTTTCAGCATCTTATCTCTGCAATTGCCTGAGCTCTGACCTCCTCTGTACGTCAGCTTTATTCTTAAATAAAGCCAGTTGCATCTGCAGTTCCAGCTCTGACAACCATAGAGTTTGAGAAAGAGACCATCTCTTTCAGTGGTTCTCTCTTAAAAGTGAGGAAATGTTTTCCCAGAAGCAAATGTCACTTATGTTTCACTGGCCCACATTGTGTCATATGTCCATTCTTGGATTCAAACCATGTTTCCAGGGGAATGCCATTCATAGACTAGTATAGGCGTGGGTTCACCAAGCCATCAATGGAAAGGAGGATGGAATTACCATGATTGCCTTAAATTTGCAGGACCCACTGCAGAAGTTGGGCTCAATCCTTCATACTGCACTGCTCTTACATGCTGAGGAAGGGATATTGAGGAGAAAACCACATTATCTGTTACATTATGCCTTAGGGCTTATTTGTTCATTTGTATGTTCATTTGTTTGGCTGTAGCATGTGAGTAAAATAATGAACAATTACTGTTGGAGTAAGAAAAAGGAGGGCTTCTCTGGTGGTGCAGTGGTTAAGAATCTGCCTGTCAATGCAGGGGAGGTGGGTTCGAGCCCTGGTCCGGGAAGATCCCACATGCCGGGGAGCAACTAAGCCCGTGCGCCACAGCTGCTGAGGCCTGCGAGCCACAACTACTGAAGCCTGTGTGCCTAGGGCCTGTGCTCTGCAACAGGAGAAGCCACCACAGTGAGAGGCCTGCGTGCCGCAGCTAGGAGTGGCCCCCGCTCACTGCAACCAGAGAAAGCCCGTGCGCAGCAATGAAGACCCAACGCAGCCAAAAATAAAAAAATACATGACATAAATACATTAAAAAAAAAAAAAGAAAAGAAAAAGGGAAAAAAACCAATCTGATATAATGTATCCAAAGAGGTGTGATTTGGTGGTAAAAATCTTTCCAAAAATCCCACTGATTTTTATTATTTTTAAAATTTCACTGAGTGTGGATTACATGAGCAACCTAATGTTATCCCTTTGTACCTCTAGACGAGCTCAGTGAAAACCAACTTCTGTGAAGTATGATTAAACTTGTCCTTAAGAGCTATCATCTGCACTGAGCTTTTGATTAAGCCATCTTTCCATGGCTTCTCCTCCCAAGCCCTCTGTTATAGGTCAGAGTGTCTTGGGCTCTAGCAACCCATATCCCCCATATTTTTCTAGACCCATGCCTAGAATATTGTCTGTTCTTCCCTCCAACTTTCCAGATCTTTCCTGTTCCTCAAAACTCAGCTCAATACTATTTCTATGAAGCCTTTTGGTGACCAGGCCAGTCTGAGGTTCTTTTTTCTCTTTCCTCTGAATACTTTAAGTATTATTTTCTATTCAGGTCAAATCATCTGCTGTCTTTGAAGTAGTTAGATCACGGCTTCTTTATTAATATGTTTTAATGACTTTGTTTCTTACCCATCATCTAACAAAGTATGTTGCAGATATTGCTCAACAATAGAGTTATTTAGTTTGACTGAGTACTCAGAGATGGGTTGAACTGCCTATGACACTAATATCAGAGCCAGGAGTTTCATCTTATTCATAGAGGTGGCCTGAATACTGTTTTCACTCTGCACTTTCAGTTTGGGCTAAGAGCTGTAGGATGAAACAAAGTTTACCAGCCTAATCCACAGATTGGTATGTAGTTCTGTCTTTATCCATTCAGTCTTTAATATATCAGCTGAAGGGATAATTTGGGATTACTCTCTGTTTTCAGAATTTAGTATATTCTCAGGATTTTGCTTCTAATCAGGAATAATGTCTTTGTGTTGTAAAAAGTATTAAAATATTATGTGTTATTTTATCCAAACTAGATGTCAATTATTTTATAGTATACATTTGATCCTTGATGGTACTGTGGCTGGAAAGGAAAACAAGTCCTCTTATGTAGAAATGTGGCCTATTAACAATGGAAAATGTATTTATAGGTTGTTTTTCTATTAACAGTTCATAGTCTGTCTATATTGAAGATATTTGGTCTGTTCACCTACTGATTTTTCACTGGTAAAAGTATAAATTCACCTTTAGTCCGTGAACATTAGCATAGGGGTTGACCCATTTAACTTTTTCATCTTAAAAATCACAGAGGCTTTTCAAAATTAGCAGGGGGCATTTACACAGCAAACTAGTGGAAAATGTTATGAGCTTTCTTTAGCTGGTTTGGTTTTAGCTGCCACTTTGGAGCTTTTACACTTCTTTCCCTTTCCTACCCCATCTCCAGGAGGTAAACAAAGAAACAATTTGCATCAACTATAGAAATGCCTCTGAGATCACTGCTCTAAGAGTGCTGGGGATTTGGAGTAGAAATCCTGAAAAAGAGAAAAAGGCAAGGGTAAAAGCTCTGTTGACAAGGGAGTTTCATAGGCATGTGGTGAGAGCACAACATTGGACGTGTGAATACAAATTCTGCAAGTTTCCTCTCCTCTTGTGAAAAAAAGTCTAGGCGTGTGGAAGTTCTGTCTGGTTAAAGAGTTAGACACAGTGGCAGCTGTATAGCTTAGTTTTTCTTTCTGATTCAAATACTTCCCTGTTGGAGTGTTTAGCACCTTCAGTTCTTCTTGTCCTGCTCCTCAGCACATGTGGCACCGCTGGTTGAGAGGAAGGCTGATGGCTGGCTCTGTACATGATGCTGAACGGTGCTTTATCATTTGGCCAGTCCGCTGGGCTTGAATGGAAGGGAATTTGAGTTCTCACTTCGGTGCAGACCATTAGCACATTCATCGTCTGCTGGCATCAGGTCAAGGAACACCCAAGTCAGCTTGTGAACCAAGTTTTTCCCTGGAGTAAACATAATACATATATTTGGCTAGGAGTTCAGCTGTTAAAAGATGATTTTTTTTTTCTCGGTAGGATCAGGTATTTGTTCATATTTAGATAGCATCTAAGTGGAGGCAATTTAGACATTTAATCAAAGCAAAAATCTATTCTAAAAAAATAGGAAGACCTCATTATACATTCACAGATCTGTGTATTTGTGTGCTCAAGGATAATAATACTGGGAGATGTTTCAGAGAAAAGAGATGAGTGAAAATAAGAAAAAAATTTCATGGATTTGAGCCCAAGTAAACGAAACTCTATTATTTAATTATAGTATCTGACTGTGAATATAAATGGGAGATGTAGAGCAAGAATTTTTTCCAAAGTTTGGATCATAGAAGACTTTATGACTAAAAGAGGAAATCTGTCACTAAGAGCTACAAACTAGAGGTTTGATCTTTCATAAAATGAATTGGGGAGTATAAAAAATATTTGGGAATTGAAGACTGTCCCTTTTGTATATGCTCAAGGATTTTTACATCTAAAGTGAATGAAAACTGCATAATGTGGAAAATATGTCAGTGTCCTTCAAATTTGCCCCTCTGTGATAGCATGGTTAGGTGGGAAAAAACTCACTGATACACAGTGGAAAAGGACATGCTAGCTTTTACAATTTCCTGTTGGGAACTTCTTGTGGGCCAGTGCCTGCAATAATATCCATGGTTGGGCCATTTATTTGCTATCAGTTGCTACTTTTGGCACATGGGTACATTTAAACCCCGGAGTCTTGGTTAAATTCCAATGTAGATGAGTGATGATATTCCATCTGCCATGTTCTTTTTTTGCCTTCCTTAAGGAAATGAAGCATAACTGCATTCCCAAGCAGACTGTTCATATACTACAGATAAAAATTAATATTTTTATTCCTGATTGTGTGGTTCAGTGTCATCAGACCTCAGTTCTAGGCTCAACTCTGTCACTGACTCACTCATGACCATGTGCGAGTTAATTTCATCTCTCTGAAATGAATTTTCTATAAAAGGTGAACAAGAGCCTAGGTAATTGTTAAGCCTACTTAAAATTGTAACAGATTATGAATGGTTGTTAGTCCACATTCTTGATAAATGAAATAAGAGGAAAATTTTGTCCAGACTTCAAAAAGTTTTCAGATTTCTATTCACTTTAATGTATTAGAAAACATTCTCTTAAACATTATCTTTAAAGTTGTCTATCCAAAACAGTATACATCAAATGACAGAAATATTGGTGTTTCAAATCAGAGTGATGTATTTTTTCCCCCTGTCTAATTCCAATTCACATCTCAGTTATCATTTTAGTGGAGGTATGAATGTGTATGTAGTTCTAAGTGGGGGAAAACAGGAGCATTTGGGGAGGACAGTATCTCACATAGCTACATTTATTCTGATGTTTAGATTTGCCAAATTCCACATTTTTGCAGAAATATTCAGTAGGACATGATTCATGACTCCTTTCACTTAAACTGGTAATATGATGACACCATCGGACTGTGATAAATTATGTAATTTGATGTCATACCTAAAGCAACCACTAAAAAAGCTGTACAAAGAGACATTATAGATAAATCAAAATTGAATTATAAAAAATGTTGAAGGAAGGAAAGAAAAAGAAAACAGAGAAATGAAAAACAGACAACAAAAAATAAAATTACTGGCTTCAGGCCTAACATATGAATAATTACATTAAACGTAAATGGTCTAAATACAGCAATTAAAAGACAGATTGTTAGAGTGTATTAAAAAAATAGCACCCAACTACAATGCTGTATCTTTATAAATTCTCTTTGAATATAATGATGTTGGCAGGTTGAAAGTAAAGATTGGATAAAAATGTATCATGCAAACATTAATAAAAGGTAAGCAGGAGTTGCTATATTAATATCAGATACAGTAGACTTTGGAGCAAAGAAAATTACTAGTGACAGAGGAGGATATTATATAATGATAAAAGAGTTGCTCCATCAAAAAGACACAGCAATACTAAATGTGTGTACACTAAATTACTGAGTTGCAAAAAATGACATATTTGAAAAAAGGAAGACACATTTATAAATATAGTTGAAGACTTCAACACCCCTACCTCATCAATTGATAGAAAACTAGATAGAAGATCAGCAAGAATATAGAAAACTCAACATCAGTAACCAACAGACTCTAATTGGTACTCACAGAACACTCCACCCCACAGCAACAGAACACATATTCTTTTAATCTAACCATGGAACATATAACATGATAGACCATATCCTGGGTCAGAAAGCAAGTCTCAACAAATTTTAAAGAATTAAAATCATAAAGAATGTATTCTTTGACTACCATGGAATCAAATTAGAAATCAATAATGGATAACATGTAAATCTCTGAACACTTGGAAATTCAGTAACATACATTATATATATCTATGGGTCACAAAAGAAGTCTCAAGGAACATAAAAAATACATTGAACGGAATGAAAATAAAAAATACAACATCAAAATTTGTGGGTCACAGGTAAAGAAATGCTGAGAGGCACGTTTGTAGCATTAAATGCATACATTAGAAAGAAGTAAAAGTCTCTAATCAATAATCTTACCTCACACTTCGAGAATCTAGAAAAAGAAGAGCTGAATATACCCAAAGCAAGCAGAAGGAAGGAAATAATAATGTTAAGAACAAAAGTTAGTAAAATTGAAAACAAAAATAATCAACAAAAAAAGCCTAGTTGTTTGAAAAGACTGATAAAGTAGACAAACCTCTAGCAAGACTGACAAAGAAAAAACAGATAAGACACAAATTACCAGTGTGAAGAATGAAAAGTGTATCACTGCAGACCCTGCAGACATTAAAGGGATAATAGGGGATACTAGAAACAATTCTACACACATAAATGACAACTTAGATGAGATAGACCAACTCCTCAAATGACACTACCACAACTCACTCAATATTAAATAGATAATTTGAATAGCCCTATAACTATTAAGGAAATTGAACAAGTAATTTTAACATTTCAAAAGAAAACTCCACTCCCAGATGGCTTCACTAGAGAATTCTAGCAAACATTTAAAGAAGTAACATCAGTTCTACACAGTCATTTTCAGAAACCCATTCATTTTATGAAAGTGGTATTACCCAGATACCAAAACCTGATAAAGATAGTACAGAAAAGAAAACTAGAGGTAAATATCCCTCATGAACACGGACACAAAGATCCTTAACAAAATATTAGCAAATAGAATTCAGCAATATATAAAATAACATATATACCATGACCAAGTAGGGTTTATTCCAGGGATCAAGGTTTGTTCAGTACTTGCAAAACTGTTGGGCAATTCACCATGTTAACAGGCTGAAGAAGAAATATCACATGATCCTATCAATTCATGCCGAAAAAGCACTTGACAAAATTCAACACCCATTTAGGATAAAAATTCTCAGAAAAATAAGAACAGAGAACTTCCTCAACTTGATATAAAGCATCTGAAGAAAACTGCATAAATTCTGTAACTAACATTACTCTTAATGATGAAAGATAGTTAGTTCTCTTCAGATCAGGAACAAGGTCAAGAATGTTTGCACTCACCAATTTTATTTAATACTGTGCTAGAATTTCCAGCCAGTACAAAAAGACAAGAGAAGGAAATTAAAAGCATAGAGATCAGAATCGAAGAAATAAAATTGTCCCTATTTGCAGTGACATGATTGTTTACGTAGAAAATCCCAGGGAACTTAAAAAAAAAAACCTTTCAAAATTAATAGGTGAGTTCAGCAAAGTAGTAGGATATAAGATAAACATACAAAAATCAACTATATTTCTATGTAATAACAGTGAACAACTGGACACCAAAGATAAAGACACAATACCATTTATAATCACTCAAAAATTTAAATGCTTAGGTATAAATCTAACAAAACATGTATAGGACTTGTATGATGAAAGCCACACAGTACTGATGGAAAATCTAAGTAAATAGATATACCATGTTAATGGATTGGAAGACTCACCATAACAAACATATCAATTCTCTCCAAACTGATACACAAGTTTAACACAATTTCTATCAAAATTCCAGCAAGATTTCTTTTGTAGATATAGACCACATTATTCTAAAAATTTTATAGAAAGGCAAATGAATCAGAATAGTTAGAAGAATTTTTAAATAGAAGAATAAAGTGGGAAGAATTAATATACCCAATTTCAGGATTTATCATATAGCTACCGTAATCAAGACTATGTGATCTTGGCAGAGGGATACAAGTATATATCAGTGGAATACAACGGAGAACCCAGAAATTGGCCCACACAAATGTAAATTGATTTTTGACAAAGGTGCAAAACCAATTCAATGGAGGAACCATAGCCTTCTCAACAAATGGCACTGGAGCAGTTGAACATCCATAAAGAAAAAAATGAACCTTGACCTAAGTCTTACAACTTATACAAAAATTAACTCAAAGTATATAGAGAACTTAAATGTAAAATTTAAAAATAAAATTTTTATGAAAAAAATGGAAAATCTTGTTATAAAGCAGAAACTAACACACCATTGTAAAGCGATTATACTCCAATAAAGATGTTAAAAAAAAAAAAAGGAAAATCTTCAGGACCCAGGGCTAGGCAAAGCATTGTTAGACTTTATACCAAAAGCATGATTCATAAAATAAAAAATTGATAAATTGGACTTGAGCAAAATTGAAAACTTTTGCTCCATGAAAGACCCTGTTAAGAAGATGAAAAGACAAGCTACAGACTGGGAGAAAATATTTGCAAACTATATATTTGGACTTGTATTAAGGATTGGTATTAAGAGTGTAATCTTTCAAAACTCTAAAATAAAAAATGAAACAATCCAATCAGAAAATAAACAAAAAACATGAAGAAACATTTCATGGGAAAGGATATATACAGATATCATCTAAGCACATGAAAAGATGTTTGACATCATTAACCATTAGAGAAAAGCAGAATGGGCTACAATAAGAAATAGTGACAACACCAAGTGCTGACAAGGATTGCAGAAACTGGCTCACTCATGCATTGCTAATGGGGATGTAAAATGGTACAACCATTTTGCAAAACAGTTTGACAGGTTTTTAAAGAAAACTTTACATACAACCACCATAAAACCCAGCAATTGCTCTCCTGGGCATTTATCTCAGAGAAAGGAAAACTTATGCTCACACAAAAACATGTATACAAATGTTTATAGCAGCTTTACTTATTATAATAACCTCAAACTAGAAAGAAAGCAGTGCCCTTCAATGAGCGAATGGTTAAATTATCCAGACCATAGAACACTATTCAGCAATATGACTGAACGAACTGTTGATACACACACCAACCTGGATGAATCTCCAGAGAATTGTGTTGCTCCTATGATTTTGTTTGTATAATATTCTTGAAATAACAAAATTATAGAATTTGTACATTAGTGGTTTCCAGGGTTTAAGAAGGAGATAGGATGGGAGGGCTATAAAAAGGCAATCTGAGGGACTCTTATGGTGATGGAAATGTTCTGTATCTTAACTATCAATGTCAATATCTTGGTTTTGATATTGTACTATAACGTTGCAAGATGTTACCATTGGGGGAAACAGGGTAAAAGATACAGGGGATTTCTCTGTATTACTTCTGACAAATGCATGAAAATTTACAATGATGTCAAACTAAAATATTTGATTAAAGAAAAACACAACCTTCTAATGGCTTCTAGTTTAAAATTCAAAGCCTTTCCTTGGCCTTTTCCAACATCATTCATGTCCTACTTGTCTCCCCCTGACATATCATGCTGCAGCCACAGTGGCCTTTTTGCTGTTCCTCCTGCACATGCTCAGCAGGCTGTCACCACAGGACCTTTGTACTTGCTATTCCCTCGGCCTGGAAAGTTCCTCCATCTGGCTTACTCTCTTTATCCTGGTCTCTGCTGAAATGTCACCTTATCAGAGAGGATTTTTCCTTGAATAGTCTCTCTAAAGTAACACCCCTGTCACAATCTATTCCCTTACTTGGATTTATTTGTCTTCTCTCATTAGAAACAGGTTTGATGCTTTTAAAAATTCCAAGTTTTTAGGATAGGAACCTTAAGTCCCCTACTATGCCTACTCTTTTCTATGTTTTCTTCTGGGATTTGGAGCATTTGATTTTCAAAAACAAACCAAACGAGCTGATTCATTCTATTTTCTTTCCTTCTGCTGATGCTTCTATAAATTTCTAGATGGAATTTAAGAGTTCTGTGGTAGTGGATGTTGTGTATTCTGTCAGGTTCAGTTTGTCACAATCTTCTGGCATTTCCCCAAACAGCTAAGATTTGAGAGTCAACTTCCTCACACCGTGAATCTGCCTCTAAGTGACTTAGCTCTAATTCTCTTCTAGGCTTGTTAATCAGTTCACAGTGTAAAGACACACTTTAAGAGGATCCTTGGAAGTCTTGGACAAGCTTCCCCGCATGTGGCAGGTATGTGTCTACACACTGAGTGTGCAAGAAATGTAACTTGTTTTATTCGTCTATAGTTAAATCTAAATTATATTTTAACCCTTCATTTAACCATGTGGACTCAATTTGAGGTTGCATCCTAATTCTAGGTAAGGTTATGAGGGCGAGGGGTGACATATCTGCTCCTAGGCTGTCATCTCTCTATGAGTCATGTTTGTCCTCTCATCCTTTGTCAGTACTTGTGAGCCATTGCTGAGGCAAACTTTGGTCTTCCTTCGAGGATCTTCTCTCCTTCTCTTGGCTTCTTCCAGATACTTCCCGGGCACATGAGGGTGTGCTGCTAAACTGGAAGAAACTCTCTGGGGTGGCATAAAGCTCTTTGCTCCTTGCATGCCACTCTGAAGCACGTGGTCCTTGTTCTGTTGCTTCTGAGTCATGCTATTGTGGGAGGTCCTTGGCAAAGCTGGTCAGGTCCATCTACCTGGACATATTACTTGGTCATTTCCAAGGTCCAGACTCCATCCAAGAAGGAAAATCCTTTCCACCCTCCATTATCTCCTACCAACATATTTGGGATTTCTCTCTGTAACAGTACTTCGAACAAGCACAACTTAGGAAATCGTTTAGTTTTTTTCTTGTTGTTTCTTTAAAATGAATTGGGGAAAGGAGGTGGGTATTCCCATGCCTCTGGATGAAATTTAGGTCTCAGGTAGGCTCCATACCTAATAGGGATTACCCTTAGATTAAAAAAAAAATTCTATCCACACTTTAAATCACAGACATTCAGAAATTAGAATGTCCAATCTCAGACCATAATCGTAGCTTCAAAGTTCATTTAATATCAAATCATCTCTCCTCTTCTCTCTGAGGCCCATTTTTTGGATTGGGCTATTGCAGTGGGAGAGGGTGTGTTGTTTTCTTTCTCTATCTGTCACCTCCTCCCCAATTGGCTAGCTGCTATTGCTAAATCCTTAGGGGTTGGAACATGGGAAGGAAAGGGAAAAGAGTGGCTTAGGGTTGTTTCTTAAATGAACTGGTGCTATGTTAAGCTGGCTCCAGCTTTCTGGGCCTGGCAGATGCTTAAAACTGATAGTCACTTGGCCACTTTGGGGGGACTTTGGTTGCTTCCCTTGCTGGACCCATTTGTCTTCAACTCTCCTGACTTGGACAAGGCTTCTCCTTCAGCTGTCCACTTCCCACTCAGCTCCTAGTTTTCAGCTAATCCATCCCACATGAACTCATATTTAGTGTATCAAGAATACTTCCCGATGGTCATCTTGGGCTTCAGTCTGGCTGTCTCATCCCTGGCCCACACCAGCTTTGTGAAAACATGCATCTCATGAACCTCCAAGGGCAGGAGGGGTTGAGGGTACTTCTAAAAGGGTAGGCTCAAGGGGTTGAGGGGTTGAGGGTACTTCCAGAGCTGCTCCTAGCCTTACCCTCTTGTCCTCCCGATTTCCAAGGTGGGAGCCAGTCTGCAGTCCATTGGGTTTCCCAAAGTCCAGGCTGTCTAAACTATTCCTTTGAAGCCTCTCTAAAGATTTGAGAGAGAAAATAGTCCCTTCCATCCCTCTTGCTTGGGGTGAGGTGGGACTTGCCATAGGGCAGCAGCTCAATCCAAGAACCATTTCATAATGCTTTTCCTCACCTCTATCCTTTTGATCCTTTACATTCTCTGGTTGGCTTTTAGAACCATCCATCCAGTTCTTATGATTTTTTTTTTTAATCTGGATTTTGATCTAGCCCTTTACTTTGGGATTTCATGCCTGTTCAATGAAGGTGCCTCAGTTGAATCTTCCAGTCTAATATCTGGTCATTCCAGCCCCACTAGGAGGAGTTAGGGTGGTGGGGAGAGGGTAAAGTTTCAGCCACCCACCCCCAACTTGGCATCTAGATTCACTAATGTCCATACATGCCTTGACTACCTTATTCTCCACTCAGAAGTATCTAAATCTGCTCTTAGCTTAGTAAATAAATAGGAGGGTCTCTTCTAAGTCTGTTTCCAATGCATGAGAATCATTCTAATTTCTCAGAGCGTCTTAGGCTTTTGAAACTCGAAAACCAATAATTGACATTCCTCCTTCCCCCATGCTTCCCTGCTCTGCCAACAATTTTCTTATGAAAATTGAGTGTAGAGTATAGCAACTTGGCTGACTGAATGGAGAAAGAAGCAAGATTCAAGGAAATGAAATAAAATACTTCAAATATTATACCCTATATGATAAAAAATATTGCCTGCCCTCTTTTGAGTATCTATGATGTGATTTTTAACCCTTATAATGGCGCTGCATCCTTTATATTAAGGATTTGACATTTGAGGAGACCAGGTATATTAGTTTGCTAGGGCTGCTGTAACAAAGTACTACAAATGGGGTGGCTTAAACAATAGAAATGTATTGTCTCACAGTTCTGGAGAATAGGAGTCTGAAATCAAGGTATTGGCAGGGTTGGTTCTTTCTGAGGGCTGTGAAGGAAGGATCTGCTCTGGGCCCCTCTCCTTGGCTTGTGGATGGCATCCTCTCCGTGTCTCTTCACACCATCTTTCCTCTCTGAGTGTCTGCTCTATGTTCAAGTTTCCCTTTTTTCTACGTACACCAGTTATATAGGAATAGGGCCCACAGTAATGACCTCATCTTAACATAACTAATTATATCTGCAATGACCCTATTTTTAAATGTCACACTCTGAGATACTGGGAGTCAGGACTTCAACATGTGAATTTGGGGATGGGACACAATTCAACCCATAACACCAGGGTTCAAAGAGGCTCAATAACTTGAACGTCACACAGACCTTGAAATGCCATTGTGGGGATTCCACACCATGATGGTGTGATTTTAAAGTTCGTTCTTTCTGCTGTACTGCACTTCATCTCAGGTGACTCTTGCATGCAGCCCTGTGCAATGAGGAGAATGCTGTTACTCCTTTAAACAACCAAACCAGACTGGCTGGGGCATGGATCCACACAGCAAAGGAGTTCAGACTTAGACATAGATCATACTATCACAAGAACTCAGAATAACATCTTAACACAAAGGAGGAACAGGAACGTGTTTGTGGAGAGGTTCAATCTAATACCATCATACCATAGGCTAGAAAATGAAGTTATACCTGAACTAGAGGTATAGATTATGAAGAATTCAACTGGCTCTGAAACTACTAAAGTGGTGTCAATGTGAGTTCGGTGATGTTATTCCTATGGCCTGTGGTTTGTGTTTTTGGTGTTCCTGACCTGTATTCATATCTAAATATGCTGTGTGTACATGGTCTACTCTATGTAGAGCATATTTAAACAATGTGTAATAAAACAAAATATTTAAATAATGTAAAAGAAAAAGAATAAAATGTTTGCTATAAAGTTCCTGCAGGCATTTACTGGATAGTGATAATGATAGTTTTACTAAAAAAAGTATAAAATATGTTCAGCTTCAATGAGGATTATATTTAGGAGAATTATCAGATTATTTTGGATATTTTCCTCATAAAAGCAATTCTTTAGTGCATCCTATGTGGAAGATAGAAATTGTAATAGTGATTTGGAAACGTGGCTTCATGCATATGAACATAATTTGAATCTTGTAGTATTTAGCACTGTTTTATTCCAGATGGCAAAACATTTTTATTATTCCTTTCAGTTAGTGCTTGAAATATATACCTATGGAAATAAGTCCATTATAAGATTTTTCTTGCCAAAACTCTAATAGATAGATGCTCACTTACTGAGAAATATGTGTACTGAGAAATATTTAAGAAAAATACACTTTAATGAAGCTGCACTAATGATATTTATTTAGCTAATTGTGTACAGGAATCTAAACATGATTTCAAGTAAAGTAGACTGTTGGCCATGTAAATAAACCTGGCACAGGTATGCAGAATTTTAAGAGAATTAGATAGCAGATTTAATGAAAATTAGAGTAAGCCTCAAAGAAATATTTTATTATAAATTAGATTTCCCATTATAAAACAAATACAGCCACATAGCAAAAATATTTTAAAGTAAGGGTAAAAAATTACTAACAATACCAATGACCAAAAGCAATAACAGTAATCTTTTGGTATATTTACTTCTCTTCCTTTTTCATTCATTTGTTCAACTAAGGATTACTGAGCACTTAATGCAGGCACTTGGGAGATAAAGATGGCTAGGACAGGGTTTCTGCCTTGAAGGAGATTTTAATTTATCAGGGGAAACACATCACGGATGAGTCCTTATAATAGGTCATAAGTATAATACTGGAGGAGAGTGGGCCAAAGAACTTGCTATCAACTCTGTTGTCAGGTCCGGGAAGACTTTAACATGTAAGTTGGGACAGAAACATTAGAAGAAATCTGTTAGCCAGAAAATAGAAGAAAATACACTTCAGTTAGAGGAAAGAACATCTGCTGAAATAACATCATAAGGAACTGTAAATAATGCAGCACCTCTGGAACCACAGAAAATGAGGTTGGAGAAGTAGGTGGAGGTGATATCATGGAAGGATTTGTACCAATTATACTACTGGCAAGAAAGATTTCAAGTAGGGAAGGGATATGTTTAGAATTTCATTTTAGAAAAATTGTTTATCAGTAATATGATTGGATGGACAGCTTAGAAACTGCAGCCCTCAGGAGCTAAGGGTTTGGTAAGGAGTGAGATATACCAAGAAGCTGAAATAAAGCTTAAATAAAAACCGCTTGGCTTGCATGGGCCTCTAGCAGTATTTTGGTGGAGACTGTAAAACGTGTTCTTGTGGTCCTGTGTTTTTATAAAATTTGCCAAGAGTATGAGTTTTTAACTTCAGTTTGTTATGAGTGCTTCCTCTTTCTATAATATTTACTACCCCTCTGTTATGCTTCTCTTAATGTTGGGTAGCATTGGTAACACACATTTTGTACCCACAATTTTACCTTCTTTTTCTTTAAAGAGCCCCCAAATTGTATAAGCTTAGGCCTCACTTTTCAGATCTAGTCCCAAGATGATATTGAAGGAGTCCAGAAGAGGGATGGCAGATTCTTAAACCAAGATTGTAGCTGTAGAGATGAAGTAGAAAAAGATGTGGAAGGCTAAGGGGGAGGAATTACTGGCTCTGTTGGTGTGAGGGAAAGGATAGTGTCAAGATTTCTCCCTTCTATAACTTGATGAATAGTAAGGCTGTTAACAGAAAAAAAAAATGCTAGAGTCAGGTCACTGTTGAAGGTAACAGTTTATTGAACATCTTTATGTGTATGTATGTTTTCACATTTTTGGATTTACAAAAGTTGATTTACTATATCAAAGTGTGTAAGTATTTTAATGCATTTTGTTTTCTGTTACCAAATTGCTTTCCAGATAGACTGTGCCACTTAACACTGCTGTAGTTAGTGTAGACGTGGGTTTTCTTGTCTACACTTCCACTAGCATTGAACATTATAATTTTAATTTTTTTAAACTAAATTATTGGGTAAAATCAGTACCTCCTTTTCATTTTTCTATAAGGTGAGATAAATGTGATCTGTTATTGTGAGCTCTCCATAGGAATCTGTTTTTCAGGGGTAGTTATTGTGGTTTTTTCCTGATAGTGATTTAGGAAGCATTAGGAGGTAGTCCTAAGTCTTTTATGAGAGCAGTCATTACTATACACTCTAAATGCATGCATACATATCTATATTATAAAAGCTAGAAATATATGAGGCTAAAACAATTTTGTAGATGAGATTGTTTTAGACCAGGTGTCAGCAAACTTTTTCTTATAAGGACCAGATAGTAAATATTTTAGGCTTTGTAGGCTAGTAGGTGAAATTGAGGATATTATGTAAGTACTTCAAGAGAGGAAAAAAATTTCCACAAAATTTTTATTGACACAGTTCAAAATATAATAGTAATACTTGAGTAAATTTTTAATAATAGAAGTCTTATAATGAGAAAAATTGAATTCTTTTCTGGGAGGGGAGACATTTCACTTAATTGTAGTTTAGTGTTAATGTTCTCTATCATCAAATTGATTATAAATTTTCATTCATTAAACCATTCTTATTTCATAGGTAGTTGAGCTGGATTTGGATCACAGGCCATACTCCTGGTTTAGACAATGATATTTATGTCATTTTCCTGTTAAAATATTTGGTTTGATAATAAGTTTCATTTCTGTTGCATACTTTATTTGAACCTCTGGCAATCTACAACTTGCAAAACACTCATCAAAATGCATGCATGTGTGTGTGTGTGTGTGTGTGTGTGTGTGTGTGTGTGTTACATGTATGTGATGTGGACCATTTTATTCTTTATAGCCAATGGAATTTAGGATATATTTGGGGTAGCAGTACTTTTACAATGAAGCATTTTGTCTGTTTAGATTAAGAGACCAGAGAAGTGAAACAGGAAACTAGACTTGGCAGGTACAAATTTGGTCTGTCGGTATATGTATTGGAATGATTTTGAATGTTCCCTGTTGTTGACTTTGAGTTGACTATAATTGGTTCTGTTCATTAACGTCTACTTCTAACCATTGAGGGTTTGTGCTTTGGCTTTAGCTTTGCTCTTGCTCAGCTACTTTCTAAAAAGTCTTATTTCTTCTTCTACCTCCCTCAAAAACTTGATGTCTTGAAATTTTTTTTTTTTTTTTAAGCTGTGTTGGATCTTCGTTTCTGTGCCAGGGCTTTCTCTAGTTGCGGCAAGCGGGGACCACTCTTCATCGCGGTGCGCGGGCCTCTCGCTATCGCGGCCTCTCTTGTTGCGGAGCACAGGCTCCAGACGCGCAGGCTCAGTAGTTGTGGCTCACGGGCCCAGTTGCTCCGCGGCATGTGGGATCTTCCCAGACCAGGGCTCGAACCCGTGTCCCCTGCATTGGCAGGCAGATTCTCAACCACTGTGCCACCAGGGAAGCCCTGAAATATTTTTTTATAATTCACATTTCATTTGCTAAGAATTCTTGTGGCAGCACCACCCAGTTCCTATGGTTTCAAGAAAGTAAAGGAGGAGGAAGGAAGAAAAGAAACAAAATAGAAAGACATGAAAATTTAAAAAGCTAATAAGCAGATCATTTCGCCCACTTTAGAGATTGGGATATCCACCTCAAAAGTTTCAACGGGAATTTGATTCCTAAATCTAAGACCAATTTTCCCTTAAACTCTTAATGAGTAGTTTGAGGAGTCAGTAAAAACTTCGGTAAGTTTAGTTACTTTCACAAATATGCTGAGTTATGGATTGGATTTAAGAACTGACAGTTGGACTCCAAGTTTATGTTTTATCTTTTTAGTCAATATGAGTGCACAGAATTAGTATATTTCTAATGCATATTCAAAGATAATTCAAATGGATGAACTCAATATGAAAACCTCATATTAAAAAATCTAGAAAACTTTTCTTACGTTATGAGTGCATAGAATATTTTGATTTAATATTTTGTTTAGTGGAGAAATATGCTGTACCTATTTATACAACACACACAAGCTATGTGTAATTTTTAGAGATAAGGTATTATTAGATTACAATTTGTATGTTTCTGAGAGTCAGCACAGGAGAAAATTCCATCAAAATTAGATTTTGGAATTACTTTCTTCTCTTATTTATTTCCATAGGCTCTTTGGAAAACAAGGTTCCAAATGTGTATTTCCACAGTCTTCCTGCCAGTGGCTACCTCAGCACGCTCTTCTCAACAATGATCTTGTTTTTTAGCTGCTGACATATGTGACAATTTTTAAAATTTTGTTTAATTTCACATTGTCTTTATACTTTAGATGCAGAAGGGCTTTGATTTTTTAGAAGATGGTTACTAACAGTTTTATAATTCCAAAACCAAAATTTGCTCCCAACATTATTCTTTTGTATTGTTTCTGAATTCTTCAATTATTGTTAATTACCAGTGGTACTCACTGTGTCTTAAAATAAGATCCTTTTGATAGATATTTATAATCACAATTATTGACAAATATCTGATATTTATTATTTAAAACACATTTGTTCCCCCAGAAAAGAAGTCAATTATTTCACCAGAGGCGAAACTAAGCTTCAGGGCCCTTCACTCCTATGAGTTCTTTCCCAAGTTCAGAGACCCTGTAGGCAATGTGTTCAAATAATCATATATTTTGTAAAGTTTGCAATCTAAGCTATTTTACCTGCAATCGTTTATGACCAGTGCCTTCACTGTAACCTCCTTCCCCATTCCTTTTCTGTTTTGCAGTGGCATTGGAGAGGCCATGATTTTGTTTTGGTGGAGGTGGTGGGGAGTCACGCTGGGGATACAGTGATTTTAAATTAGGTGGGATATAGGTATGTTCTTTGCAAACTTCCATGTATAGTGGTGGAGCCATTGATGATGTTCCACTTTGCCAGTTTACTAGAGCCTCGTGACACACAGGTGAGGAGCCAGAGGCCGTAATGTCCTATGGATACGTCCCTTCAGTGCCGATACCTAATGCAACTAGTTTTGAAACATACAGGGCCAGGAGCTACTCTGTGGAAAACTTTCGTGTTATTAGATGTATAGTGTTATAAATAGAGGCTATGGTTTGTATCAATGCCCAGTCACAATAGAAGTTCTCTCCTGTTAGGAATTTAATGACTAATGCAGTTCATGCTATTATTAATGCATCATGTCATTTTTTCTTTTTTGATGAATATTACATAAATAGACTTTCTCAAATATCTGTGTGTTTAGGGCAGAAACTTGTAGCAGTAATGCAGGCAGCAAGTATCTTGTGTTGTGCAGTTGCATGTTTTCTGAATCCCAACTATGAATAGTTAAAAAAACAATTTGAGTAAACATACTAGATAAAAGAATGGATTATCTTTCCATTTTCTCTATAGAAAGTGATATTTACAAAGAGGCAATCAGAGAGTATGTAGCCAACAACTGTAGGGGAAAAGTATTAGAGAGGTGTGGTTGGGGAGCTAGTTAAGATGAATCTTATGTTTTTTTCCTAGATTTTGTGATGTTTATGATATTTCTCAGCATTTTAAAGTAATAATTTGTTGGGATTTTTCCACTGTAAATAAATATTCACTTTCATGTTAAATTAAACATTTTAATTTGTATTCTCTTCTAAAATTGCATAAGCTCTCAGTCCCCACAAAACCTGGATCCACAGAAGAGTTATTAAATATTTAGATACCATGAAGTTAAGGGTTACTCTTAGCCCAGCATAGAGCCTACTATGTATTTGTCACTCATTGTGTTTTTGGAGTTGAATGAGTCTCCATAATAACAATTAGTTATTTTTGTTCAGTGATGACTGGTACTTTATATGGACATTAAGTAATATCTGTAATATTGTAGCTAAGAAGAGTTTCTATAAGTTGTAAGTTGTAGCAAAGAAGAGTTTCTACCTTCTCAGGGTCTTGAAGTGATGAAATCATTCATCTATAGAGCATTTTTTTTATGGGTGAAAAACTTAACCAGGAATTTGATATACGAAAATAATATTTACTTTATCATTTCCTGCAACCACCTTTTCTGGTGTAAGTTGTCAAAAGAAAAAGGAAGGATGGAGGTGGGGGAGAGAAAGAGAGTGAGAGAGATGGGGAAAGGAAGAGAGAGATGAGGAGAGGGAGATGGGGAGAGAGAGAAGGAAAGAGAAAACCGACTTTTTGGTGGGCTTGGATTATATTGTCATGGTAGGAGAGCCTCTGAACAGGTGCCTCAAATTCCAAAATATGGCCAGAACACAATTAGCACTCCCAGGAAAGTAGCAAAGTACTATGAAGGCTCTCTATACCTAAGTCCTTCCAAATAGTAAGTTTCAAACAATAATTTACGTAGCTAGTGCATTGTTTTGGGACAGTGGTGTCTACCTGTGTTTTCAACAGCTCCTTGTCTCAGGGCAGTAGTTAACATGTTTCAAGGAGTTAAGCCCAACCTCTTCCTTTGGTAAACACATTAATTACATTTTAAAAGTTTAGCTGACTCACAAAAACCCGGTGTCCCAAGTATCTTTGTGCTCGCCCATCTTCCAGCTGTACCTGGAAATTGAGGCATACTCTGCACACACCTTGAAAGCATCCGTTTTGAGCACACAAATGGACAGGAGTCCACAAAGATGCATCCAGGGGTGACTGTGCCTACATCGCTCACCTGATTACTTCTAGGTGTGTTGATGGATGACTTAAAAAGTGTTAGCTGGAGGATACGTGAGCGAGCGGGGGCTGCTGCGTGCCGGCACCGACATGGTTAACTAGACTTGCCGCCATGAACAATGGACACCAGGCAGCTCTAAATGAAATGAGCTGAATATTTCATTCGGCCACTCAGCCGCCTGCTCCAATTGCCCCCTTTACTAAAATAAGAGCTTAATCTAAAGTGACAACAACATCAGTTTCTGTGTGCTCCAGTCACACTGAACATGACTTCCTTAACATAAACACTATTTACATGGGCCGTCTGGATGTAGCAGGGAATCAGGAGCGTGCCCAGCTAAGACACAGGGTACAATGAAGGACGAGAACATCAGCAAATGAAAGCCTGACCCTCAGAGGGCATGTCCCTGATACGTTTTAAAATGAGAGAGCATTGCACCAGTAACCTTAGCCTTTGTAAAGACTATGCCATTTAAAATAAAATAGCACCTTTTCAGTTTAGACACTTAACCAAATGCATTATGTCTGACCCATTTTCCAACTTAGGTGACACGAGAGGATGGATCCCTTGCTGCAATTATGAGAATCTTCCAAACAATTGCAATCAGTAACCTCCCTCCCCAGACTCCTTCTCATAGCAGCCTGTACTTCTTTGAGATAAAGAGGGCATTTCGTTCAGTGAGGGCAGGCCAGACCCAGACGGCAGGGGAGTGGGAGAGAAGATGTGACCTTCGAACTGAAGGTTTGATGTCAGTGCTAACGGTACCCAGGAAATCTCTGTTTGAAAGTGGTTTTCAGCTTGAGAGTTCTGGAAGATTAGAAGCAGTAGTGTGACAAGGTACCAGCAGGGCTGACAAGGTACCAGCCCTGCTTTTGTCAGGGTCCACAAAATAACACAAGTTACTTCTTTCCAGCGCCCTGGAATAGGTAATGAAAGAGATAGCAGTCCTGAATACACATTATTGATGGTTTATTGCCATAAGGAGGATGCTATAGTATTATTTCACCATGCTAGCCATCCTCTGGGAATTTTAAGGGTCACAAAATGTAGAAATATTTAACTTAATTCCTATTAGAATTACTGACAGTTAGTGGAGTTCAGTGGTTTTCCCACCAGCTTCATAGATAAGGAAAGTCAGACACGGAGGACTTGCTCATACACCTGAAGTCACACAGAAAATCAGAGAGCAAAAGGGAAAGAATTTTTTTTTTCCAATTATTTCTACTTTCTTTAAGTCACCATTAATACTCTTATTTCTGAAATGGCTCTTCTCTTAAAATTTCCTTTGATTAAGCCTTGTAGAAGGCTGATACCAGATACTGATTTGTGGCTTCTGGGTTCCAAAGACCTGAGGCTGCTGACAAAGTAGTAGCTCTTTTTTAAAAAAATCTAGTTCTGTGTTTTCTGTTCTCATCCTCCAGCCTCTGTGCCTGAGTGAATATCCCTGCAGGCCCCACCCCTGTGGTGGTACATTTTAGATAAAGCTCTTATTCACTGCAGAAGAAAGGGCCTGATCATTTAAAACAAGTTTCTTTTTAAGGGGAGGTATAGTGAGTAACAGGAAGAAAAATGGGAGAATCATCAATATCTAGCTGGCCTTAGTAGAATACTCATTAATCAATAGGCATTTACTGAGAATCTGTGAGATCATCAAGCTTTATTTTAAGGGAGAGAAAATTATCTCTGGCCTCTGGAAGCCCACCATCTAGTGAAAACATTTGTCATAATTTGGAAAAAAAATACTTTAGACTTCTGTAGAAAGCCAGTAAGAAAATTGTGGTTGCAAAAAAATAAAAATACTATTTTTGTTGTTTGCCGTAACGCACATCTACTGTGTTTTCATCTTCATTCTTAACTTCAGGGAAATGTGAACAAGAGGACACCCTTTTGCTCACACCTTAATGAGCACTGATCAGCTCTTTCAGGTACTTACCATTCCAGATGTGTCCCCAAAAGAATTGCACATGTTTTCTCACAGTCTGTTAGGGATACTGCCACTTGTGCAAATACCAGTTCTACAGCTTGGTGAGTGCCTTAATAAGGTAGGTACCTGATGCTTGAGAGCAGAGGAGAAGTGGGAATAACCACACCTGCTCTGGGAGACCTCTTCAAATGACAAGGACCTTGACATCTCTCCCCAGTAGTTCCCACTTCTTCAGCTTGGTCTGGACAGTCAACAGATGTCAGCCAGGAATGACATCGCCAGTGGGAGTGGCGTTCCTGCACAAATAAGGCTTGGGAAGCAGCCTCTGCACAGATGATTGAAATCAGTAGAATTTGCTGAAGGCGAGTGGGAAGCTGATCTGTACCTAACACTTCTCTGTCTTGTGTCTTGTCTTCTCTCAGCTGCAGTAAGGGTCTTGATGACCTTCTCTTTTTCTTTCTCAGTTGAGTATAGGCTTGCCTTCTCTTGGGATGTCTCTACCCTTTGTTGCCACTTGGTACGAACGGGCATGATTCACCAGAGAGAGATGCAGGGTTTCTCTTGTTGTAAGTGATAAAACACACTTTGAAGAATTTCAGGGCCCTCATGAGAAAATGCTTGAAATAGACTCAGGCAGTCTGCTGTGTCTCCCATTTTCTTCCAGTCACCTTTCCCCTAATTAATTAATGGTGGTCAGAGTCTCAGTTCTGAAATACTATTGTGTTTCATTAACTAAACCACTCATAGTTTTATGTTTTCCTAATGCAGGATGTTTTAAGAATATTTTGGACCTAGAGACTGTCATACAGAGTGAAGTAAGTCAGAAAGAGAAAAACAAATATCGTATATTAACACATATATGTGGAATCTAGAAAAATGGTACAGATGAACCGGTTTGCAAGGCAGAAATAGGGACACAGATGTAGAGAACAAATGTATGGACACCAAGGGGGGAAAGGGGGGGTTGGGATGAGTTGGGAGATTGGGATTGACATATATACACTAATATGTATAAAATAGATAACTAATAAGAACCTGCTGTATAAAAATAAATAAATAAAACAAAAATTAAAAAAAAGTTATTTAGGGAAAAAGAAAGAATATTTTGCCATCCTTAACTTCATGTAAGTGCCTGGAAATCATTGCCTGTAAAATTAATCATAAAAGCCCTTTCTTTCCTCCTATGCTATTTTCATTTGAAACTTTTAGGGAAAGATGTATTTGTTGTATTGTATATGTTGTATTTGGTCCTATCTCTTCTTTCTTCTTTGAAGATGAGAGACAAAATTTCTCTTATGCTACAATAGAAAACAGAATCATATCATAATTTTGTGAAGAATAGAAGATTTTTGCCATTTTAAAATATAATTTCCACACTGAATACTAGTTTTCATGAAAAAGATCATGTTTTAAAACATAATCCAGCTTTAAGATTATGTATCTCACAAGTTTCTGTTTAATCACTGAATGTCTTTCTTGGAAGTTTTACAGTTAATTACTAGCACAAGAATGAACTTTTCACATCTCATCATGCAAACATCCAGTTATTGGGGGGAGGGACAGGGGCTAGTGGTAGACTCAGTAGGGGACTCCCAAGCTGTTTATCTTCCAAGCCCTTACAACACCGTTTCCTATAATATTGGTTGTCATTCTGTTATCTTTTGACCCTGCTTGGCCTATAAATGTGTCCCATGAGCAAGACCACAACCCAAAAAGTCAGCATCGTGATTTTGCAGCAGCTGTTGCCGCAGAAGGTAAATGCGTGCAGATATTGACGAGCTTGCTGATTTGTTTAGTAGACAGAATCTAGGAGGGGGAACAGGATTTGTCTGCTAGCTGTCATCATCCATCAGCCCCAGGCAGTGGGCTTGCATTTTGCCAGCTTCTAATTTTGTTTTATTTTTCCTTAGCTTCAATCTACTTTATTCATTTATTATAATTGGGAGAGTGGTGGCTGAGATAGGGAAAAAAATACTCACGGCCCACGTTCGAGATTGAAGGCTCTCATATGCTGCGGTTCCCTGATCTCAGCAGATTCAGACTGCACCTGTTGGTCTGTTGACTGATGGAGTTGGTGAATGAAGACCATGCTGTCTTGTGGGGTTCCTGTAGCCCATGTGACTGGAAGACGTGCCAAAGCTGCCCTCAGCCCTGCGTGTTTCTCCTGGTTTCCACTAAGATCAGAATTTATATTATTACATTCGTTCCTTGGGGGTTCTCATTCAATTTACTTAAAAAATTTGTTTTGAGTGCTCACTATGTGTGTTGGTTATTATTATAGATGGCCAAGTACATATTGTTGAACAAAACAGAAAAAGCCATGCTCTGAAAGTGCTTAGATTCTAGGGGTGAAGATAGAAATAAATGAATAAATGTACAATACTTAGAGAAAGTGATAAACTGAATGAAGGAAATACGATAGAGTAAGGAGTAGGGCTGGAAGTGCTATTTTATTTTATTTTATTAAATTTTCATTGGAGTATAGTTGATGTACAATGTTGTGTTAATTTCAGGTGTACAGCAAAGTGAATCAGTTATACATATACATATATCCACTCTTTTTTTAGATTCCTTTCCCATATAGGCCATTACAGAATATTGAGTGGAGTTCCCTGTGCTATATAGTAGGTTCTTATTAGTTATCTATTTTATATGTAGTGGTGGGTATATGTCAATCCCAATCTCCCAACTTATCCTTCCCCCCGTCTTATCCCCTGGTAACCATAGGTTTGTTTTCCACATCTGTGACTCTACTTCTGTTTTGTGAATAAGTTCATTTGTACCCTTCTTTTAGATTCCACATATAAATGATATCATATGATATTTGTCTTTCTCTGCCTGACTTATTTCACTCAGTATGACAATCTCTAGGTCCATCCATGTTGCTGCAAATGGCATTATTTCATTTTCTTTTATGGCTGAGTAATATTCCATTGTATATATGTCCAGCATCTTCTTTATCCATTCCTCTGTTGTTAAACATTTAGGTTGTGGAAGTGCTATTTTAGATAAAGAGGACAGGGAAAGTTCTATGAGGAGATGATACCTGAGACCTGAGGGATGACAAGTCACGTGAAGATCTATGGGGAGACTTTAGGGAGAGGAGATGGCAAAGGGAAGAACCCAGCAGAAACACTGAACTTGTTAAGTTCTGGGAACAGCAAGAAAGCCAGTGTAGTTAAAGCAGGTGGTGGGTGATGAGGGTGGGAGAGAGCATTAGGGAGATGAAACTGGAAAGGAAGGCAGGGTCAGATCCCTTGGATTTTATTCTAAATGTGATGAGAAGCTGGTTGTAAGTGAGGGAGTGACTTGGTCAGATGAACATTTTTAAAAACTTACTTTGGCTACTGTGTGCAGAGTCAACTGTAGGGGGACAAAGATGGAAGCAGAGAGATCAGTGGGGAGACCACCGTAGTAGTTCGGTTAGAGGTGATTCTGACTTGTACTAGAGAGACAGTAGTGGAGTTAGTGAGACGTAACCAAGTGGCATAGATTTCATGTATTTTGAATAGCTCTGGCTGATGGTTTGGATGTGGGGAACTGGGGATGCAGAAGGGAGAACAGTCAAGGGTGATACATATTTTGATGTTTTGATTTCAAGTATTGAATGGTCAGAGTGCCCATAATTAACTCATACCTATTGGGGAAGGAGGTGGTAGACATTATTTTTGAAAACCCATTCTTGGTAAAATTTGAAAACATGTGGAAGACAAGAAGTGTCAGAAGACTCAAGAGGAGTAAATGTTACCCTGAATTTAAAGTGGAAGAAAAGTTTATATTTTTTAAGAGTTATATTTTAAGGATTTCAGTAAAATCCTAGATTGCATTATAATGTCAGTTGTTTCTGAGCACTTAGAAGGAAAACAATGTTCACAAGAAGCCAGTATGGGTTCTCTAAGAGCCAATCATGTAAAATTAACTTAATGCTTCTTAACAGAGCTACCCTATTATCAGTTATCATCTTTTATAAAATGTAGTTTCATAATATATTATAGAATTTTGAGAAGTTAGGAAGGAAATTGGTTTGGTTGGCAGTTTGGTAATATGGATTAATATTAAAGAACCATATGTAAAGGATATAGATTAGTATATGTTATCAATCTAAAGAGATGTCTGTAGTCAGGTGCCACTCATTCTATTCATTGGTTTATCCTCTTTGTTATTTTTATTAAGAACTTTGATGAAGTAAGAAAAAGAGGAAACTAACACTTTGATTGCCTTTTTTTGGCAAAGACTTATTTGGCACTTTAACCCATTTTATCTCATTTGGTGCTCAGGACCAAATGACTCAGAAGTCAGTGATAGGCTCAGTGTTGGCCAAAACTTAAAGAGATGAAATTTAATAGTGTTAAAGTAATTCTCCATGTAATCTTTAAATCAATCAGTCAATTACAACTATGAGATATCTGAATTGATAGTCCATTGTCAAGATATTCCAGTTGATTTTATGTTCCATATAAGCCAACAGTAGGACATAGCTGCTCAAACAAGATATAATGGCATCTTTAACAACACTGATAGAAGAAATATAATGTCCATAACCAATGAGATAATCACATGGTAAAATGTATACTGGTCAGTTCACGTATGTCACTTATGGGTAAAATAATTTGAAGGACATTGATAATTTAGTGTCTAAAGCTGGCAAATTAGGGGGATAAATAATCTGGAAACTAATAGTTCATATAAAGAGGAGTTGTTTAGCCTGAAAAAGAAACTTGGAAAGGATTCAAAACAATCTTCAAAAATATGGAAAAGGATTAGTCTTTGAGTCATTCAGCGTCTGTCAGGAAACAGATGGTGGACTTAAATGAAATGATTGGAGGAGAATTTAATAAAGGTAGTCCTTATACGGGTATAAAATAGGGTATAGGGACTTCCCTGGTGGTGCATTGGTTCAGAATCTGCCTGCCAATGCAGGGGACACGAGTTTGATCCCTGGTCCGGGAAGATCCCACATGCTGCAGATCAACTAAGCCTGTGCACCGCAACTACTGAGCCTGCGCTCTAGAGCCCACGAGCCACAACTGCTGAGCCCGCATGCCACAACTACTGAAGCCCGCACACCTAGAGCCCGTGCTTCGCAACAAGAGAAGCCACCATGATGAGAAGCCCGCTCACTGCAACGAAGAGTAGCCCCTGCTCGCCACAACTGTAGAAAGCCGGTGTGCAGCAACGAAGACCCAACGCAGCCAAAAATAAATAAACAAAAAGATAAATTTATAAAAAAAGAAGAAAAAAAACCCAGGGTTTTAAGAAAACCAAGACCACGATAAGATACCACTTCACATGCACCAGGACAGCTACTATGAAAAATACAGATAATAACAAGGGTTGGTGAGGATATGGAGAAATTGGAACCCTCATACATCACTGAAGGGAGTGTAAAATGGGTAGCTGCTTAGAAGATTCTGGCATTTTCTCAAAAGGTTGAGTTACCATATGACTCAGCAACTCCATTCCTTAGGTTAATTCATGAGAAATGAAAACGTATGTTCACATGAAGATGTGTACACAGTGTTCATAGTAGAATTATTCATAATAGCTGAAAAGTGGAAACAACCCAAATATCCATCAACTAATGAATGAACAAACAAAACATGGTATATTCATACAATGGAATATTATTTGGCAATAAAAAGAAGTGAAGTATTGATACATGCTTCCACGTGGATGAACTTTGAAAACATAAAGCTAAAAGAAGCCAGTCACAAGAGAGCACATACTGATTCCATTTATATGAAATGTCCAGATAGCCAGATCTATAAAAACAGAAAGTAGATTTAGTGACTGCCTTAGGGCTGAGGGGTTAGGAAGAAATGGCAGGGGGGGGGGGTGACTGCTAATGAGTGTGGGGCTTCTTTTTAGAGTGATGAAAATGTTCCAACATTACCTGTGGTGCTGGTTGCACAGCTTTACGAATATGTTAAAGACCATTGACTTGTACACTTAAAATGGGTGAATTGTATGATGTGTGAATTCTATGCAATAAAACTGTTATTAAAAAGGACTGACTGGGGCTTCCCTGGTGTCGCAGTGGTTGAGAATCTGCCTGCCAATGCAGGGGACACGGGTTTGAGCCCTGGTCTGGGAAGATCCCACATGCCGCGGAGCAACTGGGCCCGTGAGCCACAGCTACTGGGCCTGCGCGTCTGGAGCCTCTGCTCCACAACAAGAGAGGCCGCGACAGTGAGAGGCCCGTACACGGCGATGAAGAGTGGCCCCCGCTTGCCGCAACTAGTGAAAGCCCTTGCACAGAAACGAAGACCCAACACAGCCAAAAATAAATATAAAAATAAATTAATTAATAAATTAAAAAAAAGGACTGACTGATACTCTGGGAGTAATAATAGCAGGGTGTCGATAACATCTCTAGGCCCAAGGGACCAGCAGAGGGGAGCTTTATGGAGAGGCCCACCTGAGTGGAGACACACCTCTAGACTCTGCAAGTCACCTGCAAGGAGAGAGCTGAAGAAATATGTATCCTGACCTCACGCTTGTCTTACTCTCTGATCTCTTGCTCATGAGTCTCATTTCAAAAGCCAACCAGGAGCTTAGCAGAAGGTAGTCTCTTGATGTGATTCATAGAAATCAGTATTTCAGGGCACAGAGCTGGGTGCATCTGGGTATGAAAAACACAAGTTATTCTGTGTAGAACTTGAGAACTGAGACCAGTAGAGGAAAGTTAAAATTGGATGTGTTGCCTCAAAATGAAGTGAATTTTTGATCTCTGGCTGTAGAGTTGGCCCAAATCCGAGATGATGATAGTGACATAGCAAAGACGATTCCAGTTTTAAGTGAAGGATTGAATTAATTACCTCTGAAGGTTTCCTTGCAATTCCAAATTTCTGTCTTTAACCACTGGCATTTTGGCACTGATTGTATTATCATTTGGCAGCGGTGATCTTGGAAGTTTAAGGTTTGGGCATTGACTAATAGAACATAGAGTAGGTGCATTTTGATGAGGGTGAGAAAGCAAAGGGAATAGTATAATTGTGGGCTGGTCACCTTGAGTTCAACCTCACTGAACAAATAAATTGGACTCTAATGTTGTCAGAGACAGTCTGGGGAAAGAAGTGGCATTTCTTCCCCCACTTTCTTGATGACAAGAAAAGCTTGTCATCAAAGAAGATGTAGGATTTGGAGAAATAAACTTTGCCTACTTAATTTCACTGATTATGTATATTAGCCCTATTTTCCTTTTTAGTTTAAAATGACGGTAAAAAGATGGCACTTTGATATTCTTTCTAAGGAAATTAGAGTCGGCTTTCATGACATACGAAAGATGTCAAAGAAGTGTGTATGTCTTCCCCTGTGTGTTTCACCAGGACCTCTTCTGGATTTATAGGGTGAGTGATAGAGCGCCCATGTAACCCACATCTGACTCTGTGCTCACCCAGAAGCATGCTTTGTGCCGCTTCTCACTCCTTTTGCAGAGACGGCAGCTACAGTGATAGGATGAACAAGATATGAGAAGAGTGGAAGGTTACTAGAATGACCACGGTAATGGAGGTGCTGTAGTCAGCAACCCCATGGTTTGCAAGCTACTTACATTGATGACTTTAGAGAAGATCTTTGATGAGTTTTATGCTTTTCTCAAGTTGATACTTGGGTCCAAGTTTTATATCTACTACATTAAATATATAGCAGTATAATCATTTACATGATCCAGTGCCAAAATACTGCATCAAAGATGCTCATTTACAACTGTGGACAATATCCAAATAAACCACTAATATGCCCTGCCAACTTAAATGGATGGAGGATTTGGAAGAACTGCTCAAGACTGTGGAAGTATATTTTTCTATTTATTTCAATTTATTTCTGGACATCCAGTTTATATCTGATAAACAGTTGATTAAAGATTTATTGTTTTTTAAGAAATTACCTTATTCCCCCTCCCCCAATATTTTGTACTGTAAACCTCACTGTTTATTAAAAGCCATGAGTTTTAGATTACTTGTTCTTTATTTCTACAATAAATATTTCTATTTTAATTTTTGTTAACTGGCAACTCCGATTATTGTCAGTTCACTGTAATGGATGGCATTTCACTGGTATGGGATGTTTGTTTTGGTACAGGTCATTTGGTATAGGATTATTGTTCAGATAGGCATTTCCTAGTTAAATTACAAGTACACAGGAGTACAACTTTCCCAATTGTCTCCAGTACCATATATTTATGTATGTTGTTTTAGTCTTCACTGTTGCTTTTTGGTTTCACATTGAAGGAGAAGAAATTTCTCTATAAATTTTTGTCAGGAGACATCTGGCTTTAGTGTAAGGAATATTTATGGATAAGATAGGGTTGACATTAGGATTAAATGATTTAATACATACAAAACAATATGCAGGGCCTGGTATATAGTATAAAACTAATACACAATGCCTACTTAGTAGGGCTTAATAAAAGATAGCTATGATGATGATACTAGTTGTACAGTACCTTACAATTATCAAAGTCAACTTTACCTAATGATTTTGGGGGAAAGTCAGGTAATTTAGCAAATACTTTAAAACATTTAATCTTTTTAATTCATTTTTAAAATTCCACATCTTTTTTTTTTCCACATACATCTTAAAGATAAAACATGAAACTTAAATGTGCTCAGCATGAGGTCTCATCAACAGTCCCTCAGAAGCATGTGTGTACGTTTCCTTGTCATTCCTAAAAAAAAAAAAAGTGAGACGTACATATCCACGGATGGTACTACATATTTGTTCTTCTGGATTATCTAAACACTAGTCATATATCAAATCAGACCACCAAACCGAGGCTATTACTTTGGTATTTGTTACATACATGGACAGTATGAATTTAGCTGCCTGTGGTTTATCAGTAAATGATGAACTTTAAGGAATTATCTCTATTAAAATCAAATGGCTATATACAGATTTCTGTGCTTTTTGAAAGACGGTTATTAAAAATACTGCAAATTCTGTCATAGCTTGTATTTATTTACTTATTTGGTTATTTATTATTTTTAACTTTTTATTTTATATAGGAGTATAGTTGATTTACCATGTTGTGTTAGTTTTAGGTGTACAGCTAAGTGATTCAGTTATATACATATCTATACATGCATCTATTCTTTTTCAAATGCTTTTCCCATTTAGGTGTTACAGAATATTGAGCAGAGTTCCCTGTGCTATATAGTAGGTCCTGTCGGTTATTCATTTTAAATATAGCAGTGTGTCATAGCTTCTAAATAAAGACTCGTTTGAAAGCAACCACTTTTTAATTTTATTTATTTATTTATTTATGGCTGTGTTGGGTCTGCATTTCTGTGCAAGGGCTTTCTCCAGTTGCGGCGAGCAGGGGCCACTCTTCATCGCGGTGCGCGGACCTCTCACTGTCGCGGCCTCTCTTGTTGCGGAGCACAGGCTCCAGACGCGCAGGCTCAGTAATTGTGGCTCACGGGCCTAGTTGCTCCGCGGCATGTGGGATCTTCCCAGACCAGGGCTCGAACCCGTGTCCCCTGCATTGGCAGGCAGATTCTCAACCACTGCACCACCAGGGAAGCCCAAAAGCAACCATTTTTAGTGGTCAGAGCTAGGACAATTTTGTCTGAGAATATAAGTTCCTTTTACATTGTAACCTCTCTCCTGAACTCCACACCCACCCACCCAAATGGCTCCTTGGCCGCTCCACTTGGCAGATGAAAATGAGCTCTGGATGTGCTCCTCACACCTGCTCCCCTTGAAGTCTTCCCTGGCTCAGTGAAAGGAAGCTCCATTCTTCCCATTGCTCAGACCCCGAACCTTTCATCACCCTTGACTCCTCTCTTTCACTTAGAGCCCATCTAATCCTGGGTAAAACTCTATCAGCACTACCTTCAAAATATTTCCAGGATCTGACCACCTCTCCTCATCTCCACTTTCCAGTCTGGTCCAAGCCACTGCATTTCTGTTTGTGGCCAAAGTCTCCTAATTGGGCTCCTAACTTTATTCCCCTTCAGTCTGTTTTCACATGACAGCCAGGGTGAGCCTTGAATGGGTGAAGCACAATAGTTAGATTATGTCCTTCTCTGCTCAGGACACGCCAATGGCTTTCTTCCTCAGGGAAGTCCTTACTGTGACCCTCAGAGAGCAGAGGCAGTCCCCATCCCCTCTCCTTGCCGGCTTGTCCTTCTACTACTATCCTCCCTCCCTCCCTCTGCCCACTGCTCTTTCTCTAGCAAGCTGGGCACTGCCCCTCATAGGACCTTTGCACCCCTGCAAGGTTCCCTCTGCCGGCAGGCTCTTGCTCTGCATACTCATAAATACTGAGTGACTCATTCCAACACTTTCTTTAGGTCTTGACCCAAATGGCTCCTTCTAGGTGAGGCCCTTCCTTCTCCTCTAAAATTTCATCTAGTCCTCCTCTAAACACTTTCTATCGTCCCTTGCTTTAATTTTTCTCCTTAGCACTTCTGTAACTAACATAGTAATATATCTATTCATTTATCTTGTTTATTTTTTATCTTCCTGCCTAGAATATTAGCTGCACGAGGGCAAGGAGCTTGGTCTGTTTTGTTTACTGCTCTGACTCTAGAGCCCAAGATAGTTCCTGGCAAATGGAGACATGCAATAAATATATGTTGAATAAATGAATAATTCAAGGTTGATGTTGGCTGGTGCTCTGTATTTATGGCTAGAGAAGGCATAAATAATGCACATTGTTTTCTTCTTGAATTCCGTGTAGGCAGCTTTAGGGTTAAAGTCAAGTTATTGTTAAATTATTTTTTTTCATTTCTACTCTCCCTGAAGTAGTCATCTGCTTTGATAACTTCTATCATACCCCTATTAATTAAACAAAAGTCTTTCGAATTTATTTATCCAGCTTTTTTGAACACCAAACTGTTTGCAGGTCATTGTAGGAGGCTCTTAAGAGGCATGATCCACCTTTTCAAGGACACTTCAATTTAGTTAGTAAGGCAAGACTAACAAGCAGATAATCCAGATAGAAGGGCTATTTTCAAATATAAGAGAGGGCTCTTTAAGAGGGATTCACAGAATCCCAGTCGAGATTTTTCAGAAAAATATGTTCTCATTCCACCCACAGGCTATAAGTTGGGGTACATGACAGTTGTACTAAAAAAGATTTTCCAGGTGAATTCATTAACTGACACAACCACTCATTAAGAACCATAGATTTAATAGTCTTGTGTGTATGTATTGTGCTTACAAACAGACCAACACACCTGACACCTTATTTATCAGGGCTTGCCTAGTAAATACACTCTTGCTGTAATTGAAAGTTCCCTAACTTGAAGACACATTCCCGAATCTATCAACTTTGGGGTAATAATCTATATTAATATTTAAAATAAACACATTTAATATACTTGTTTCTTCTTTATGAAACAAGATACTTTCATTGCTTGTCCAAGACAAGCACCTGAAAATCAACTCTTTTGATTTTTAGTTTGTCAACGAATAAAGCTGCCGCTTGATCTTCAGCAGTGTCTGGCTTTTGGGGCATTAGTTGTGGCCAGACTGCCCTTTTGCCATTTGTAGCTGAATGGGCATTTATGTACTTCCCAAGATACGGTTCTCACACCAGTAATGCATGCCTTCCAAAGGCTGGATTGCTTTTGTGCATTTTATCTGTGATTGCCATCTGAAGTAAAAATTACACTAGTGCAAAGTCTGAAGGCTAATTTTTCACAACCTGTTGCATACTGCCCTATAGATGTCCCCCCTTGGATGTTTTACTTGTTTCAAACTTTGGTGGAAACTTCAGGGACTTTCTTTCTGATGAGTTCCCTGCTACTGAACAGACTTAGAAGTGCAAAACTCTTACTGTGTTTTCCTCGTTCATCTCTATATTTGGATAAAGCTGGATATATAAACCATGCAGTGTAAACAATTTGATATCATTATCATTTTGGCCGTAGCCGTCAAATTCTTCGGTTTGCCTCAGTTTACTCTCGTGTGCATTCTGCTTTCTTTTTAAAAAATTTCTCGAGAATAAGTGTTGATTCGGAATATTCTTAAAAATAAAGGCATCATGAGTCTCAGTTTGGGAATGGGGTTTATCTCCGGCTTCTGTGAGAGCTAGATGCACACTAATTTACTAGTGCTGGAACCAAATGGGTTGAAAATCCTTGTTTTCCCACCAGATGGGTTATTTTAAAGTATCACAAAACGTCTGAGGTTATTTACGTTACGAATGTGCTTCTTCGCACACATCAAGAAATGAGTACCATGTTTTGACAGTCACTCCTTTATGAAATTATATGCTGCACACGTGGAGTAAAATCCAAGCCATTCTCAAGGGAGCAGGCTTATGAATCTGGATGAGGTCACACCTCTTTAAAGATGCAGTTTGATAATCCGACCTCAAAACAAAGGAATTCTGTTAATCCTCTCACAAAAGTGCAAATTGCTAATCAGATCCCTGGGCTGGGCTGGCAGCTTGGTAGACAATGAGCTTGGCAGAAGAGCGATTTTGGGCGGATAGATAGCTGGGAAGCTTGGGATACCAACTTTGCCCCTGTGTTAGCCCAGTTGGGCCCGTTGTTTCGAAACAATGACGTATGTCAATGGAGGTGGTTCTCGCCGTCATTGTGTTCTCCCGCTTTTCTCCTTCCATGTTAATGATGATGCAAATCAATCTTCCTGTCTCTCATTTCACTTCACTGGTGTATAGGCTACTGTGCCCCTATATTCTTTTCACTTGGATGCATGTGTCTTTTGAATTTCATTACACATTCCTCTACAAGCCCAGAGGGTTTTCCTCCCTTCCCATAAATAGTGTGGTGGTATTTGAAAAAGAAAGAAATAAATCCTAATCCAACTGAAAAAAGAATCTTCTTCTGGAAGGTGAAATAGGATTCTTTTTTCGTAAGTGATAAAATGCAATTTGAGGCAGCTTAAGAAAAAAAAGCTGGAATTGGTTGGGTAAAGGAATACAAGGAAGGCAAATAACCAAATTGCGGGGAGGCAGGCGTTTGGATGGGCCTCAGGAACACTTGGGACCAGGGAGTCATGCTCTGTCAGGGCTTGATACCCCTCTCTCCTGTGTCCATGTCACTTTGGATGTCAACTTTTTCTTGCTGCAATAGAGATTTCTCCATGTTGGAGGAAACGGCACCATTGATGACAGCACAGGAATTCTGTAGCTTGCTCTTTTTTCCATTTTACTTAAATAAACTATCTCTGGGAAGAACTCTGATTGGCTCCTCTTAGATCAGGTGTTTGTCCTGGACTAATCAACCCTGCGTATATAACCTCGTATTTGTCAGAGTGTAGAAGGTGCTTGCTATTTGTCTTTTCCTCTGTCTTCTTTGGACTTAATGAAATATGTAACAGCCTGAGAAATTCTAAAACCTGACGACTGTTTTAGCACGTGGAGTGATTTTGCACAGGTCAACACCACTCTTCTCACTCTCACTGTATTTGGCCCTTTTGGCATTTACAACTTTCACCCAAACATGACTAAGAGTTAATTTGAAAGTGAAAAATACAGCTTCTTCATTCTAAAAGGGGCTTTCATTAAGAGAGTGCACTGTTTTGAATACTTCCAGCCAGTTGTGTGTCTCCTGTTAAGAGAGTGTTTGTGAGTTATTTGGGTGCAGTGTGTCTGTTGAGGAGTGAAAATTATAGCTTTGGCTGTGGAGCCATCTTCCAATAGGTAGGAACAGGGTGCTTCTGCTACAGTACAGGATGGGCTGCTGTTGGCATATTGGTTTTCAGTCAGAGGAATGATGCGGAACTCCACAAATCTACATCTGGAAGAGGAGAAGTGAGTCAAAGGTAGAGGTTTGGGGTTGAGACTGCCACCGGTGCGGCCATGCTACCCACAGCCAAAGCTTTCTGAATAAGAGCACTGTCTTTTTAAAAGCAATAGGGGGTGAGGATTGAGGGAGTGCTCACAGCGGTAAGTATAACACAGCTGTGCTCTGTTTATGCTTTGGCTACAATAAAAAAGCTATAAAATGTGAGATGTCATAGCTCCACTTTGCTTTATTTATACTATTTCCTCTGAGCTCTGTCACACTGCACATTCATCTGCTAAGTTGCAGCAAGAATGGAGATTAAAATATCACAGCTCAAAATAGGAGTCAAGCGGAAGGAGATTCATCATAGCCCTATTAAAAATATGTAAATATGGGAATGAAGTCATTTTAAAGCTGTACAGCTCTCCTCCTTTATGAGTTAAGATCGCTTGAGCAAGTGGTGGGCTATGCAAGGGACGGAGCTAGGGCACTTGTGCGCCATTTCTTCCACCCATGGAAATTCTTTTAAGATTAAAGGCTGTTTGAATTGCAAATTACACGTGTTTTCCTATAATCATGCCTGTTAATAATGGCAGGAAATCTGATGCAAAACAAGAAAACAAAGATTTGGTAATTAAAGGTTATATATTGTTCACTAGGTTAGAATGATTAAAATTAAGATCAGAAATCTCCTTTTTGGCCTCGGCTATTAGTGAAACCTTGCGAAGCCTCCAGAAGTATCCCTCTATAGGAAAGTTCTGAGAAGGAAGCTGAGACTTGGAGACATGACCTGGCTTTCTAGAATCCAGTTGTGAACGATAAAGCTAAGTCTGGAAGCTGAGTCCTCCCTAAAACTTTGCTAGTAAATTACTTCTTCTAGCATTTCCTTTATCTCTAGTCCTGACAGAAATTTACTCCCAGTTGTCTATATGGTGTGCTTGGGAGGGTTAAGGAATAGAACTTTTAGATGGAAAGAGTGGGATATCTCAAATGGTATTAACACGACTCATCTGCTCTAGTCTTTGTGCTGCTGGATGGCTGTTGATGTTTTGGCTTCCCTTTTTCCCCCCAAAACGTGCTATTGTAGTAATAATAAAGACCAACACTTAAGTACTGACTGGGTACCAGGGATGGTTCTACGTGTTTTTTATGTATTAATTACTTAAATTCTCACAACAACCCTTTACAGTAGGTATTATTACTCACATTTTACACATGTGGAAACTGAGACATAAGATCACACTGCTGGCGAGTGAAAACAGGAATTCACACTGAGCAGTCTGGCATCACAGCCAACACTGTCAACCACTGTTGCCTTTCCCAAAGGATTAGGTACACACTAGAAAGAGCACTGGACTGAAAAAGAGGAGATCTGGATTCCAGGCACAGTCCTGCCATTTCCCTAGTAAACCGATTTTCCTCACCTGTAGAATGAGTGAAGAAATGATTATGTCCTTTCTGATTTCAACTTGGCATGCATCTGTATACTGCTACCTCATGAAAATAAATTTTTTGAGCAATAAGTTTTCTGCATTCTTATTTAACTTTAGTTCCAGAAATGGTTATGTTAAACATTTCTAATATACAGTGATTCTAGAATTTCTTTTGTCTTGCACTTTTCACTGTATTTTGGTTGAGTTCTTTTGGTTGCAACTAATAGGAGTTTCATCGGTAACTAAAGACTTTCTAGCTTTGTGACCTTGAGCACATTTCTTAATCTCGTGTGCCAATTTTCTTATCTGTAAAATGAGTATAATAAAAGTACCTGTCCCATAGAGCTCTTGTAAGAATTAAGCCAGATATTACATGTAAAGCACTTGGCATGGTGTCTGCTCATAGGAACTACTACAGAATATCAGTGTTGATTATGATTACTGTTGACCACTCAAGTCTCATTGAGCATTTCTGTCTCTCCCTCCTCATGCTACCAGTTCTACTGGTAGGAGAACTGGTAGCAAATCAGCTAATGTTGTTTGTGATTGCATTCCTGAATTAGAAAGGTTAATAAGATACCATCAGAAGTTACCATCTATTTGTGGTAGAAATATTAGATCAGGGTGGAACTTTGGGAATTGTGTAGGCTACCCTTTAATGTGATGAATAAAGTACACTGAAAGATCAAGTGACTTGTTCCAGAACACTCAGCCAGCAGGTAGAGAGTGGAGATAAAGCCTACAGATCCAAACTGCAGTTGGCAAAGCAGTGCTGCTACCTATGGAGTTATTAAATGGAACATGTGAAAATTCTTGAAATTTGTAAAAGGAACCACAACACATATCTTTTTTTTTTTTTTTTAAACATTCTATTTATTTATTTATTTATTTATTTTTGGCTGTGTTGGGTCTTCGTTTCTGTGCGAGGGCTTTCTCTAGTTGTGGCAAGTGGGGGCCACTCTTCATCACGGTGCGCGGGCCTCTCGCTACCGCGGCCTCTCTTGTTGCGGAGCACAGGCTCCAGACGCGCAGGCTCAGTAGTTGTGGCTCACAGGCCTAGTTGCTCTGCGGCATGTGGGATCTTCCCAGACCAGGGCTCGAACCCGTGTTCCCTGCATTGGCAGGCAGATTCTCAACCACTGCGCCACCAGGGAAGCCCCACAACACATATCTTAAGGGTTTAAATTAGGCAAATTACCCTAGTATCTGAGATTTATAGCAATTTAAGATTTTAGATCATGTGTCTTTGGGGCAGACTTCACAAGAGGACACTAGGAAAGGTGCTTGAGGCTGGCAGGGGAGTACAAGTGGTCATCTTCCTTACTGACTCTTAAAGAATTGATGTTCTTGGTCCCTTTTGTATGTTGAGTGAGGTAACATGTAACTTTCAATAGTATGGGAAGAAGTGGATCTGATTTGCTTTGAGAAGGTATAAAGGTATAAAGAAAAAAAGATTTTTATAGCAATTTGAGTAATTTAAATAGGAAAATAATCTGATAAGATATTGGAATAATTTTGGGGACACATCTAATTGGGTCAAAATTTATCCACTTCTACTCTAATATACAAAGAAAATGGAGCTGTTTCCATAATGTATTCTTGCTCCTGAGTCCCTACCCTACTGTGCAGATTGAAAGATAATAAAAAGTAAACTCAAAAGAGCACAAAATAACTCAGTGTCTTTACTATCAAATCACCTCTTTTTGTTTGTTAGTTTCTCTATTTCCCTGTCCAGGGGAGGGTGGGGTGAGAGGGGCACCTTGGGTGTAAAAATGTAAGGAAGTATCCCTCTCAGGTGGCAACCTTGCACTTACTTGACCCTGAGAGGGATGACTGCTCACATTTCGTGCCCTCCCCGGCCCCTGTCCCCACTAAAGAAACCAACTATGGGGAGTTTGTGTATCATTGCGGCTGGCGCGGTAGTGTGGAGTGTCACATGTATGCATGCTGGCCCTGGGGTTGCCCTCTGTATCCTTCCTGGCATCTTCCCTCGGCCAGGGTCTCTACCTGTGGGGCCCTCTGTCCTTGCTGATGTAATTAGCCCCACCTGGATGTGAGCCTGAGCGGCTACTGGACTACCATTGCCTCAAATACCATTGCCTTGAATACCATTGCCTTGAATTTGAGGTCCCTCTTCCTTTCCCCATCTCAGGGCTTTCCCAGTCTTCCTCTGTGTTGTACGTGTGTGTGTGTGTGTGTGTGTTTGTGTTGGGACTGGGGAGGATGGAACAGAGTACAGACATTTTGAGGTTCCTTGCACATGCACACAACCCGTGAGGTATAGTAACTAGTTTTAACTCAATCTATCTGGGCACCTTCCTTCACTAGTGTTTTTTCATTTCTCCCTCACCAGGTTAGATGGGTGTAAGACTTACAACAGGGATTCCCTGAGAGGCCTGTGACCTCTCCCATGCCCTCCCCAACATGTAATGTCCATGAAAGAGGACTGTCAGCCCTCAGGTCCCTTTTATCCACCTGATATTCTCCTGCCCCACCTCCTTGTTGGTTAAATACCAAGATACTGGAGAGAGCCTGGCCCCCGCCTCTGAGCTCTGCCTCTCTTCTTTCCCTAGACTTCTCCCCGCTCCCTCCCTAGATACATGCGAGTTCCCATACTGGCTCTATCTGTTTAGGATTCACATTTTGCTTTTGCATTTTCACTGGGAATATTTTGGAAATCTTGCAATCGCTTTTCACTCTCAAATTCTGTCATTCAAGATTGTTATCTCACTAAGTAAGCTGATTAATAGCCCCTATGTTCTAACTAGTAGCTGATCTCCCACCTTGCATTCTGGAGGGTCTACTCTGGGCAGAACCTCCAGGAACTCATAATTGAGATAGAGGGTGCAAGGGGAAGGAGGAATTATCATCACAGCATACCTAAGATGTGTGGGGTAGCACAGGTTAGTCCTTACTGCCCAGCCTGGTTCCTACTGTCAGTTTAGAACACTCTCCCTCCATCGTGTATATATCCTGTAGATTCTACCCCACAGGAGGGATTAGGTCTAGTGTCAGCTTCTCCCAAGAGGACCTACCCATTTATAATCTCTTATTGACTAGGAATTTGGGGTGCACATGTTTCCTGAGTTTTCTCCCGTATTCTGCTTATGGAGGATGCAGACATGCAATCCATGCAATTTTAATACAATGTGATCAATTTTATTATATGATTAGGTACAGTATTTTATAGGAGCACAGAGAAGGAGTACCTCATTATGCTCGAGGGTCAAAGAGGGCTTCCCAGAAGAGTGAAGCCCAAGTTAGGGATTAAAGATTAATCATAGTTTTCTAGTTGAACGAGATGGGGATGGGAAGGATATTTTTGAAAGGGCAAATCTCAGAGGAGAGCAGAACCTTATCTGTTTTACTTATCAGTGTGTCCCTATCACCTAGTATAGAACTTGGCACTTAAATATTGAATGTATTAGTGAACTAATGACTTTATCTTGAAGGCCATTGAAACTGGTCATTTCGAGTAGAGGTACAACATGATAAAATTTGTGTTTTATAAAAATAAACATGGCAGCATTGTAGTAAATGAATAAAAAGGGTATGAGACAAGGAGCAATTGTAGTAGCATGTTCTACGAAGACTCCTGAGAGAGATTCTTTTTAAGTGACCCCCAATCTCACTTCAGATACTTAGAGATTCTGTGTCTTCTGCACTGAACATATGGTAGTTTCCCACATATGCCTCAAGAAGGCACAGTCACTGCCTACTTCTACCCTTAAAATGGCCCAAGAAAATTTGGAGATAATTCACAGCATATTTAAGAGTTACCTTCTCAACACTTTCCATATAGGAGGCAGAGAGTTGAGTTTTCCAAATGATCTGCTGAAGAGACAATAATTACATTTTTGTCTTAGTCCATATGGGGTGCTATAACAAAAATACCATAAACTGGGTGGCTTAACACAACAGAAATTTATTTCTCATACTTATGGAGGCTGGGAAGCCCATGATCAAGGCGCCAGCACATTCGGTGTCTGGTGAGAGCCTGCTTCTTAGATGGCTGTCTTTTCGCTGTAACCTCACTTAGTGGAAGGGGATAGGGAGCTCTCTGGGGTCTCTTTGATAAGATAACTAATCCCATTCATGAGGGCTCCACTCTCATGAACTAAGCACCTCCCAAAGACCCCACTTCCTAATATCATCACATTGGGTATTAGGTTTCACCATATGAATTTTGGGAGGACATTCGGTCTTTAGCATATGGCGTAGTACCTTTTTTTCTGTTTCTGGTTCAGAGTGGGTCCATGACTTTTCAGTATTGGCAACGGTAACTGGTAAATGGGGGTTTCTATGGTTAGTGAAACCTGGCACATAACTGATATTGTTTTCAGAGTGAAAGACTGAAGAGAGGTCAATAAAATACATACAGAATCCTCAGTTCCTGTGTGTATTAGCTTTCTGTAAGTATATATCAAGTTATCAAAAACGTAGTGGCTTAATACAAGTCCCATTTATTAGTTCACAGGTCAGGAGCCCAGCGTGGTTTGACTAGGTTGTCTGCTCAAGGTGTCACAAGGCTGGCATCAAGATTGGCCAGGCTGAGTTCTTGCCTGTACACTCCTGTACACTCCTGGGGAAAAATCTGCTTCCAAACTTATTCTTATTGGTAGAATTCAGCTCTTTGTGTGTAGGACTGAGGTCCCGTTTCCTTGGGGCTATCTGCTAGGGGTTGCCCATAGCTCCTAGAGGCTGTGTGTACTCCTTGCCACGCCGCCGCCTCTATCCTAAAGTCTGCAGTGGTGTGTCAGATCCTTCTTATGCTTCAAATCTCCATCATCCTCAGTCTTTGACCTCTAGACCAAGATTTAAAAGGTTTATGTGATGAGGTTAGACCCAGGCAGATAATCTTCCTGTTTTAAAGTCAACTGTGTTAAATAATATAACCTATTCATGGGGGTAAAACCCATCATATTCACAACTCTGGAGATTACGCTGAGGAACATGTTCACAAGTTGGGGGGAATTTGTGGACCATCTTAAAATTCTGCTTACCAAACTGATAGTTGTAAAAAAAAAAGTTTGCTTTTTTTTTTTAAACAAGGTTACAAACAGCCTCTTGCATACTGCATTTAGGAGATGCAGAAGAAGCATATGATTTAATTAATATTTTGTTTGAAAACCAATGTACCTCTTCAGTTAACTTTCTACTATCTGAACTTGACGGATCTACTATTACTAATCTCTAGAAATTTTACTTGTATGTGACTCATTTACTTCTAAACAGTACTGCTGTTCATACAACCAAAACAAAACATTTCTGAATCTATTACTGGAGGAGAATTTTATTGTTTGTACATGGGAAAATAAAACAACATATAGTATATACATAAGCACCATCAATTCAAAGTGATTTTCACTGTTAAGTGAGAGTTTTGTTACATTCACTTGAGTGATAAGGTGAGATGTCTTTCAAAGCTTTGGGGCCTTCCACATTTAAAGAGGGAAGGTGTGAGAGTTTAACCAACTGTACAGTTAGTCAACTACAGAATTTGAGGGAGCCAGTCCTCTACACAAGACCACCCTCACTTTTGACACCAAATGCGTGTTTGAGGGGTTTCCAAAACTGCCCTCAGGTTTGAAAATTTGCTAGAAGTACTCACAGAACTCAGTGAAAGCTGTCATATTCATGGTTACAGTTTATTACAGGGAAAAGATCCTGATTAAAATCAGCCAAGGAAAGCAGTTATATAAGGCTGGGGCTGAGGCTAGAAGAACCAACCACAGAGCTTCTATCACCCTGCCCTGTGGAGTCAGAACATGTTATTTTCCCAGCATTGACACGTGACAGTATGCACGGAGCATTGCCAACTAGAGAAGCTCATTGAGCCTTTGGTGGCCAGAGTTTTTACTGGGACTTGATCACATACCGCTCGCGTGGCTGACCGTTAGTCTCTAGCCCCTCCTGGACGTCAGTGTTGGGCTGATACCTTTAGTCTCCAGGTAGTTTTGGAGGCAGAAGTGATACTGCATGACTCAAGGCCCCCATCATAAAATCACATTGTTAGACTATCTTGTGGCCAAAGCCCTCAGGCAAACAAAGACATTCCTGTCAGGCATGACATTTTGAGGTCCTAGAGATTACCTCCCAGTAGCCAAAGGCAAAGGCCAGAGTAAGGTTAGCTCTTCAGAAGGGGAGGGAGGGAAAGAGGAAGGAATACAAAGAGTAGTTATCATTTATTGAGGGCGTACTGTGTATCAGGCAGTGAGCTAAAGCATCGTTTCCTTTGATCCTTTGAACATTATTAGAAAGTTACTAAAATTATCTTTATTTTGAAGACAGTTTGAAATTTAGAGAGATTAGTGGCTTATCCAAAACCATGTAAATTGCCAGTGGTGGAACCAGGATTTGAACATGTATCAGCCTGATTCCATAGTACATGATCTCAAACACTGCACTGTATAGCCTCCACCAGAACCAAAGACAATAAGAATATGTAATGTAATAAGCATTTAGAAACGATTATTTTTGAGAATTGAGTTTTCAGGATAAAGTTGTCATTCAAATGTATAAGAATATGCACTGCTACTTTAATAGTATAGGATATAGAGGAAGAGGGTTGGTAGATAGAATGGTTACTTTATTGAATTCTTACCTTCCAAGTGGATTCCAGACAGCACTGTCTGATTTAATTCATTCAAACACGTTTATGAGTGTGCATTATATCTCAGGTGCTGTGCTGGCCATCGGTGACCCAAAGATGATGATAAATATGTTCCTGCCCACAAGGAGCTAGCGGTCCACTGGGGTATGTAAACTGCTTATTGTATTTTATTTTTAATATTATCTTTGTTTTAAGCAGAATATAGAACGCTCAACATGTAAGAAATATCTTGCGTAAAAATTTTGCAAGCATTTGCAACAATTTTTTGGCGGCTGGAGGAGCTAATGCTAAAGAAAGTTGCAATTTGGAGATTGTTGCTCATATAACCAAATCAAATAATTAAAGTCAGGTTCACTCTTTTGCAGATTCCGTAATAATAGGATAGATTAAAAAAGTAAAAAACTACTCTGGAAAAAGCCAAAGCACTGAGATTTGCGTGTTACCTAGGTAGTAAATGATGGCAGATGAAGGAGTAGGAAAGCCACCAGAACACATCACACAGAGTAACAATGTACATTTCTTCTTCACACTTAGAACATTGACTACTCTGCTTTTTATTGGTTACTTTAGTGAGAGTTTGTTATCTTTCATCGTCTCCTTCTTTGATTTCTCCAATTGAGCAAAGTCTATATTGGGATAAAATAAGACTCCTTATTTAGTTAATGTTAATTTTTGGCAAATATGTATTTTATTTAAGTAATTTTATTTAAATTATAGTTTCTAATAGTCTGTGGTTACAATAAACCATGCAGTTTGCTGGGAGTAGTCCTGAAAAATTAAATACAGTAATTGTAGTAAACATAAATAAGAAATATTATATTCTAATGATACTTTATATATTTTATAGGTTACTACAGAGGAATAGAATTAGAAAAAAAATAAATTTAAGTGAACTTGATGTCCAGTAGTTCATACTGATACTCCACAACCATAACAACAATATATTTGGACATATTTATATTAATATGCTATCTAGATTAAGCATTATAACTGCTGAGAGTGTAGTTGTGATCATTTAAAAATGTGAGCAAACCAGGAAAGAACATATCCTTTTTCTTGGCAATATGATTTTAATTTTTAAAAGCATTTAATTTCATAAACCATATCCATCACCTTTGCATAGACAAATGTTGTGGCAGTTTTTTGAATGAACCTCTTGGTTCCCTAAAGAAATTATGGATACACTATAAATTTACAAATGAAAGGTCATTTATCAGAGTTATAAATAAGAGTGGTTCCTGTCCTGATGCCCCTGCAAACTTAGAGTGGTTTAATATCTATCAGCTTTTGTGTACAGTTAGTACCGCAAAAGAATATAGATATTGTCATACTTACATGGTGTCAACTTTGGCAAAGTGGTGAGAATGACGTGCAATATTTTTTGAATAGCATGGCATTTTCTTGAATTACTGCTGGCAAGAGAACATAAATCAACCTTAATAATGGATATTCCAAAGATGTTTATTAATCTATTCATTTAATCTAAAACACTCACTCTTGGCATTTATAGGGCCAGTTCAAAGGAAGTGGCAGGTGCTTCTAAACCCCAGAAGTTGCTTTTAGGGGCCCCATAATTATGTCAGCTAAGTCTGGTTGGAACGGAGATCAAAATGCATGAAAATCCTTTCCTCCTAATCTATGCTACAGTTATTTGCTTAACTAAAATATATTTTCTTGTATGTGTGTAATCAAAATTTCAATTTGTTCCACCGTTGATGGAACTTACTACATGGCTCTCTATTTGAATCTTCAGTTTTTAAAATCTGTTCCCCTCCCTCCCTCTCTCTCTGTAAATCTCTCTGTCTGTCTCTCTCTGTCTCCTTCTCTCTGGGTCTCTTTTTTTCTCTCCCTGTCTCTCTCCTGGAAAATAATCCTGCACTGTGTAAACTTTGACTGAAAAGGACTGGAAAACTGACCAAATTCCTGTGTACCAAAATAAGAAATAGCATATGGCACATCATTTTGACTATGCGTAATGAGATTAATGACAGATAGGACGGACAGAAGTAAAGAATACAGAGAGGGGAATTTATAGTAGGTAGGAAAGGTCAGAGAAAGCCAGTGAGCAGTTAAGCTGAAGAAGTCAGCTATGCAAATTTGTGGAGTAAGATGGTATGAATGTGCGTGCATGTATGTGTGTTATTTATTAAAATATAGAGTCTCGGCACAGAACTAACTTCTGGATTAAAATAATGTAAACAAGACTCATTTTTTTCTCCATCTCTCGGCTTCCACTAAGGCAGCTTCAGTCTCTGGCTTCATTTGGGAGCAAGATGGTGGCAGTGGCATTGCTTCAGCTATAATATCCTGTCAAGCTTCAGGTCAAACAGGAAAAAGAGAGAATCTCTTTCCCAGAAGCCCTATCAAAGTCTGTTTGTACTAATTTGCTTTGATTAGATCACAGAATAATACTGTGTGTCTCTCTTGGAGCAGGAGTCAGCTTCATCATTTTCCATGAACTAAGCATTAGGATTGTATCCCAGAGGAAAATGGGGTACTGTTAACAGAAAGAGGGTTCACGGATGTTAGGTAGCAAAGAAGAAGATTTGCTGAAGGAAAAATTACAATGGGTATATACACATGACATTTTATATATAATTCCAGAAACCTATAGATTTCATAGCAATCCATGGATTTTAGGTTAAGAAGCTCTAAAAGTGACATTGAATCAATGCCTTCTGGAACCAAAAAAATAAAAAACCCGAAGAAAACCCAGCATTGATAGCCACAGCCATGTAAGAAAATTAGTTGTTACTGGCATTGTTTCCTGAATAAAGAGACAGAATATTCTCATTTTGTTTATACTCAATCCTTAACTAGTTGTTTAAATTATGTTATCAAATTAAGAATGAAAAAGAAGTTATATTTTCTTATTAGCTAAAGTGGAAATGTAGTAGTTCAGCCTGAAGCTATTTCTTTAACTATTATTTTGTGTAAGGGAAAGAGGAAAAATCTTTTATTCAAGGTAAGAACTTTATACTGCCAATGTTAGAAGACTTCCATTGGGAAAAAAAAGAACCTTTTCAATGTTGGTTCAACAATTTATTGCTATGGGAGCCTGTGTTTATATGTATCCCAGATCCCTTCAATTTAGTCAGTTCCTTTGAAAAATATTAATCAGGTCTATGGAAGTAATTTGTAAAGGATATTTTTTTTTTGATAATGACCCAAAATACCTTATGAATGGCTGATTTTTTTCTTTTTAGCAATATTTTTTGGAATGTCTTGGTGAGGTATCAGTTATTTTCTTAAAAATTATTTTAATTGAAATACCTAGAGAGAATTGGTAGAAAATATAGGTAGGTCAATCATAGGAAATACCAATACTTTAAAAATGCCTACATAGTGATTGTGTATTTTTCATTAATATTGGGAAGAAAACAACTTTGTAAGAATGTGGAGACTAAAGTAGCAACCGCCCAGATGGCAGTCATAATTATGCTTTATTTTTACACAGATTTCTCAGTTTATTGACAAGAAAAAGGGGTTAGCCTCGGATTTTAAATTGCTTCCCTAAGCACTAAGAGTTTTTCTTCTTAAGTGAATCAAAATACCACTCAAAAATAGAAAAGAATTCCGTGATCACCAGATAATTTTAAGAGAATAAACATGTTAAGGGAAGAAAACTTAACCATCTCATCTCTTCACAGAAGCAAAACCCTTTGAAGTTTTAACACTCTTCTTCATGAATGGATAAGTTTTCAACCAGAATCTTCTATTTATGACTGCAGTGAATTGTCACTGCTCCTTGTTAAATTTAATACTCTCAGTTGTGAAGAAGTACATTATATTTTCCCCTACTAATTAATGCCAGTGAAATACAGCTGTTTTGCAGGGGGCCCAGTTTTCAAAACATTTTTACAGAGGCCACAGTGTATCTGGCTTTCCAGATGAGCATATGTTCTTTTTAAAAACCTTCTCCTGGGGCTTCCCTGGTGGCGCAGTGATTGGGAGTCTGCCTGCCAATGCAGGGGACATGGGTTTGAGCCCTGGTCCGGGAGGATCCCACATGCTGTGGAGCGGCTGGGCCCGTGCGCCACAACTACTGAGCCTGCGCTCTGGAGCCCACGAGCCACAACTACTGAATCCCGTGCGCCTAGAGCCCGTGCTCTGCAACAAGAGAGGCCGCTGCAGTGAGAGGCCCGTGCACCGCAGCGAAGAGTAGCCCCCGCTCACCTCAGCTAGAGGAAGCCCCCCGTGTAGCAACGAAGACCCAAAGCAAACAAAAATAAATAAATAAAATAAATCTAAAAAAAAAAAAAAAACCTTCTCCTGAAAACCTCAGTTGACCATCAGTTCTTATTTCAATTGAGAAGTTTGTAGATCTGTTATCACTCTCTCTGTGTATGGTTTTTGTTTTGTTTTGCTTTCTAGATTACAACCTATCTTTACACAGTGTCAATTGTCTGTGAACAGGAAACAGCCGGTAGTTCATTCATTGAAAACTAGTTTATAGATTTTCTTGCTATATATTTGTCTCTGTTTTTCAGATTCAGTTTTAATTTTAACCAAGATAGGGGGTTGCTTCTCCCCATAGTAATATTAGTCATTAATAGAGTTTGGAGAAGTGAGTTTTTTAATGAACAGACATTTTTATATATAAGAAAAATGTTGTTATTCTTCCATTTTGGCTGAAACAAATCAATGGTTATTTTTAGGGCTGTGAGTTAAGACAGGAAGAAAGTATAACTCCAGTAATCCTTTCTAAAGACAGAAGATAGAGAAGCAAAATACTGTTAAGAGAAATTCAAACTGTATTTTTCTTACATGATGTCCAGTTCAGCTGTGTAGGTGTGAAGTTTCAGATAAGATTAAATACTTTTACAGATGTGAACAGTCAAAACATTCCACATTATTTATTTTAGGGGCTTTGTAGGGAGAAAGAATAGGTTTAATCCAAGACTCTAAAGCATAGATTTCTGAAGACTGTGTGTCTGAAGGGGATGAGCTAGGGGGTAAACAAAGGGAGAAAATCCACATACATATTTGAGTTTCACTTTAGGACTCTTGATAGCTTTTGTCACTGATAGGGATTTTTCTCCTAGTTAACTAGGAGTCAAAGAGACAAAGCAGGTAATCTACATACTCTTTCTCAGGTTTTCTCAAAGTGCCTGTAGATGAAAACACGTCACACGACTGGTCAGTTAGGGCCTACAGTGTTCTCTGTTTGTTTTAATTCCATTCTTTACTGAGAAGGAAATAAAAGAAATCTTGAGGTTGGTGACAGACTTGGGTTCTTGCCACATTTTCAGCTCACTTCATGGATGGCTCTCTACTTCAGGGAAAGTTAATATTTTCCAGAGATGTTCCATAGGTGTTCTAAATCATACTACAGACACCTGCTCCTTTATATGGATATGTTATCCGCCTAGGATGAATCAGAGATTTTTTTTTTTTTTTTTTAGTGTGCTTCCTTTCAAAACCCTCATTAATCTCAGTGTGCAGAATTTAGGGGGAAAGTTGTGTTTTACTAGTTGACACTGTTTAATGTAAATGATTTATGATTGTTCCTTATGTATACACAATAGGCACTTTATAAATTGGATTGTTCTAGGAGTAACACGATACATAAATGTTATTGCTATAAATTCTGAAGTTGGCTATATATTTTTGTATCATGTAACCAGCTGACTTATAAACGCTGACTATTCCAACCTGCACTTTCTACTCAGTATTGTAAGTGGTGACTTAGGTAAGTAAGCCTTGCCTAGATATACACGGAGGCACTCAAACTGCACAAGATCAGGACACCCTGGCACCTCTGCATCGCGGCTTCTGGCTATCTTCCAGGGGTGTTGGCAGAAAGAAGAAGGAGTGAGAGGGGAAAGTGAAACTGTATCTAGCAAAAAAATGAACCTAAATTTTTACTAATTTTTGCCCAGTAAAGTCAAGAAAACAAGTGATAGAGAAAAGGGGAAAAAGCAGAGCAAACAGGAGAAAATAACTAGTAGAACCAATTCAGAAGAATATAGTTAGATACCATTTCACAGGTAAATTTTCATTATTTAAATAATATTAAGTAAAGATAAAGGTAAGAATAGAATAGCAGCTCTGTAAGTGTATGTATATACTTTTGTAACAATGTATTTATATGATATATTATTTTCAGTGTGCAATAGAAATAATAATATTTACTTACATTTTTTTGCATTTATGTGAGGAATGGAGTTTTACACATCACCTGGTTCTGCTGGTGGATCAGGACATTTTATTATATGTATAATGCTGTTATACTAATAGCCTTCATTTTTCACCTTGATGACTTACTGTGATTTTCTTTCTGAGATCCTAAAGAATTTGAAAACAATCTCTGAATAATTGGTCATATTAGATCCAAGTAATTGCTAAATACCAAAGTCATCTAAAATGCTGAGTTAGAAGGAAAGAGTAACACTCATATAACTGACCAGCCAGATTCACGGCAATTTTCTGCTACTCCTGGTATTAACTCTTTACCTGATCACACAGTCCTAGCATCAAGGCTGATTTGAATTGTTCTACGCCCTGATTTGTGTAAAGAAGAACTGGGCTGTGAAGAATTCTATTGTGTTTATAATGTCTATTCTGACAGTGATTTTATAGTCCATTTCATAGGCTAAGTGTTTCAGTTGATTCCCTTTCCTCATGCCCTCGTAAGTATTAATGTCTACACAATTGATCTGGTTACCCGTGAAGTCAGTCCAAATCAGCTGTTACAGTGGCTGAAAATACAAGATCAGTAATTTTAAAACCTAGAGGTTCCTGTCCTGCTCAAAAGGACTAACTCTCATCAGGCAATTACCAAGTGAAAAGATGATGAGACTTGAAACCACTGTGTGTGTGTGTGTGGGTGTGTGTGACTTGTAATAACAAACATTATTTATTTGATTGTTACCGAGAAGGAAACATCCTGATGTGTTCCTTTATAATCTCTTAATATACTTCTAATTATCATACTTTCTGGAGGTATCCTGGTACATGCATGGGAAAGAGTATAATATGCATATATCTCTATATTTGTAGCCACTATAGTCAAAACTACTTATTTGCCTAGCTGGCTTAGCTGCAAAGCTGACTTACCCCTACCCACCCACTAGCAAACTCCCTGGGGAAATAGGGCAAAAAGGTCAAATAGAAGCAGTAAAGCCAATGATCTTTTACAAAAGAAGTTCTTTAAGAAGTTCTCAGTGCCACTGTTCACCTTCTGGAAGGGAGATCACTTCATTCCCTGCCCATCCCTGTGTCATCAGCAGTAGCTTTGGATTCACTGTAGAGGAAGAAAGCCGTTTCTACCTTGCTGCTGCCATATATATACTCAGGTAAGCCCAGATTGAAATCCCAGAGAGACTGCTGTACCAGACTAGACTATGGAAGGATTCTGTTGCTGACAGAAGGCTTTATAAACCTAAGTTCATTTATCCTGTAGAATTTTAGCCACCATTTAAAATTCTGCTTTTTCTTACAGGAGCTTAAACTTAAATGCAAGACCTCCTGATTTAAATACACACACACATAAAATCAGAAAAAGCCCCATCACTTTTTGTAAGTTACAGAATTCTTATAATAACTATCATTTACCGAGGACTTTGTTTTGCCAGGTTTTATTCTTGGCCTTTGCATGTAGTATCTAATTTAAGCTTCCTAAGTGCCTCGTGAAGTAGGTACTATTATTATACCCATTTTTCAGCCGAGGGAATCGAGAGCGAGAGAAATTGAGTAACTTGCTGTGACTCAACAGCTAGTAAGAGGTGGCGCCAGTTTTCAAACCCAGGCCGAGTGACCCCATGGCTGAAGCACACACTCTACTAGGTTGATTTGTAAGCAATATGCAGTGGTTTGTGCATGAAAAGAATGCAGTGGGACCATCATTTAGTAGGAAATAAAATTTGAGTGTTTTTCCTTGTACTAATGGTCACTATATCTCTCTCAGACACTGTTGTTACCAATGGCATATCTTATTTGAGACAGCCGGTCAAAACGAGTCTAATAGTTTATGGCCATAGAAGAGAAAGGAATGTATTGATTCATATGAGGATCTGCCCCTAAGACCTTGCTTTCACTGTTACCGCAGTAAGCAGGGAGCTAATGAACCGTAGATGTTAGTGTGTCATCGGTGTCTTGCAGTTCTGTCATCCTGGGTAGCCACCATCAAGAAGGACAGAGTGCCCTCTATGAATATGTATTTAGTACTAGATATGGCAATTTATTCTTTTGAAGAGCACTTTATCATTTTGGTTTTGATAAATATACAAGCAATAATCAGTAGTTAGGAGTTTCAGTCTGAACTGGATGCCATTATTAGTGATTTAACGACTTTTCCTGTGAATTCCATGTGGGTCCCCAAGACTGGATCATACTACCCAGTGCTACATGTATTCAGCTTTTAGAAAAGCTCGCTTTAAAAAACCTCTTATGCTATGAACCCTTTGGTTCTCAGAAAGACAGTAGTCACTAATTTCCAAATTCTGAATATGTAAAATAAAGTATTCGCACAAAAAACCTAGGAGACTGCCTAGGTCAGAACATTTGTTTAAACTAATATAGAACTAGCTTTTTCAGTTCCAGCTCCCTTTTTCCTATCTATTTGCCTTGCTAATAAGGCCTTACTCATTCCTGTTCAGTTGCCTTATGTCACGATACCTCTTCATTTTGGATTTTTTCATTATGATTTGAGCAGACCCTCCTAGCTACATAGAGAACTTCCATGATAAGAATAAAACATAAAGGCTGTTCAATAAATAAGGATGATGACAACAGTGAAATTTAACCCAAATTGGGCAAAATAGCAGCACAGAATTCTATTACATTTTGAAATTCAGTCTTTACAGATATTTTTCTCTGCCTGAAACATGTGTGCCAGTTCTGTTTATATAAGGGAATAGTGACATCATGTGTGTGCTAGACTAATTGCCTCTGTAATTAACCTATTTGAGAAGGAAGTTACATAGAAATAAAATATCATTGACCACTGAAAGAGGCAATTTTGTCTTAAAGCAAACCTCTAACTTCACCAAAGGACGTGGACAAAAGGATTCTGTCTCTATCCCTTCTTATTTTTTCAGCATCTCCCTTCCTTCCTCCTTCTCTTCTATTCTTTTCTTCTCTTCCTTCTTTTTCTTGTCTCCCTACAATTCCACTAGTCCTCTCCATTTTTCACTCCACTACCTTCATTTTCCATATTGGAAGGTAAAGATCTAGTGTTATTATGAGTGAAGATTCTATTTTTAAAGTAGAATTGAGGAAACATGTAAATGTGGTAAAAAGAGATAGTCTTTTTGTTTCAGTGCTATTCAGATGTCTTTTTTGGTCAAGGGTAGGATATGCATAGAATCATTTTGGTGTCTTTGAGACTGAGGACAAAAATCTTAGCCTTCTTTTTATCCCTTGATCAAATATATTAATTAAAATTTAGAAAAGGGTCTAGGAGCATGGCAAAAGCAGAGTTTCTTTTGACTCTTAAAACCAGAAGAAATTATTGGGAGGCAATATATTATAATAGAAAGAGTGCAGTTTTGGGGGTCAGAATTATTCATAACTGACCCCAAATATATGGCTAAGGAAGAACAAGAAGAGCATTTTTTCCCAAAGTGCTCTTTTCAACAGTTTAAAAGGTAATATATTAATATGTCACCAAGGCATTTGAGAAAACAGTGGGAGTCAACAAGACCAAGAGGCATGTAGGAGAAATTAGTGAAAAGCGTCCTATTGCTTATGTCCTAACTTACCCATGAAATCCCTGCAAGACCCCATTGTCAGAGCTTCACCCAGCCCTGGCCTCATGCATAATATAATGCATTATATAATGAGTGCTGAGCACGGAATAGTCGAAATAGAAATGTTTAGGGGTTCCAGACCACAGTGGACTTGGGTTTCTCAACTTCCAAGATAATCTTTCCGTGCCTCAATTTCTTTATCTGTGTTGTAGGGATAAAAATTCCTCTTTTATAAGATAATTGTGGGACTTTAGTGAAGAAACATTCATGTAATACGATGTGTTGTGCCTATAAATAAATGCTTAATGAACAGTAGCTAATATTTCAGATAACATTTCATAAAGCAAAATGATTTGGATACTAAGCAGTTTATTGTAAAAGAATTTAATCTTATCTGGTGGAGCTATTCCTCAAATGGATTTGCTGAGTGACTTATCCTTGCATTTTTCTAATCTTTACTGTAGTAACCTTTCACTTCTATTGATAATTTATATTAGCAATAACTGGATTACAATTCTTGGAAGATGGTGCAAAGATATTTTTAGAAAGTATTATCCCTTGGGGAAAATATGAAGCAAAGAGGAGAAAGAAACACTGCAGAGAGAGTTTTCCTGTGCGTCACTTCTGTGATTAATCCTGTAATCCCTAATGATGTCAGGTTGCAAAAGAGGCTCCTTATAAGTAAAAGGAAACCCTTAGCTCTACAAAAATGGTCATTTGGTCATGGCTATATTTTGGCAATTGTGCTAATTAAATACAGTATCTATGATCACTGGGGTGTCCACCAGTTTTACAATAAGAGCTGTTTTATTGGTGATCTTCAATAAGATAGGGAATTACGTGAATCAGAAATCCAGAAAACCAACCTCAGAAGATTCAGATTCATTCACTACTTATTATCACAACATGATTCACTCACCCATTCAACGGATATTTATTGGGAACACATTATATGCCACCTACTGTGTCCGTCTTGAGAATACATTCATGAACAAATTAGACAAGGCACAAGTCCTCACAGATTTTACAGCCTGACAGAGAAGGTACAGAAAAAACCCAAGTAATTACAGTAAAATATGTAAGTCTTATAATAGAGGAAATTTTTTGATCTTTTAGCCAGACTCAGTTATGAATTTCTAAGTGTGAGTGGTGGAGGTAGTGATATTCCTTCATCCTTTGAATTTCAATCGCATTTTATATGTGGCTCCACTTGGAAATACCTTCCCCATGTATTCTAGTTACTTACAACCGTGGCATCTCTTCTAGACTGCAGCAGGTTCCTTAGGAACCAGGCAGGAGATGTGGGACTGTCCTCAGCATCTTTCAGAGAACATACCCTTGTGCACTGCATAGAGTAGGCACTAAATAAACGCAGTTAAGCAAGCGAATGAAGCGAAGAAAAAGTCTTAGAGGTTTACTTTCATTATCCTTTTCGTTTTAAATTCTTGAATATTTCACTTTGAAATTTCTTCTTCTTCGTGTTAATGGTGGTTAGAAGGAGGTAAATAACCAACTGAAAGTCATTATCTCTCCTTTAATTCCTCCCTCTCACCTACTATTCTCTCAAAATTTAGTCCACGGCAGTCACCTCTGGAAGAAGTTAATTATTCATTTGTAAGACTTTCAAAGTTTGCTGTGCAGAAGTCTGACTTTAGTTGGTTGCCACATGCAAATAATAATGGAAGAAGCATCTATTATTTGTGGTCTGGCACATATGGGGATGTCACGAACACGATCAACCTTTTTTCTATCACTGGACCTGGAAAGAGGCTCAATGTTAGGTAAATTAGTATCTAGTTTTAAAAAGTCAGAACTCTTCCTTGGTTCTGAGAAAGAGAGAAGCTTTAACCAGGTTCAGTATTCATTTGCCATTGCTCAGGTGAAAGCACTCTAAAAAATAAAGCTGAATTCTGACAGCTTTTAAAAAGTAGGGAAATAATCAGCTCTCATACAGAAATCCAACCCATAGCTTAAGAAAATTCAGTATTAAAAATGATAAAGGAAGGATTTTGGCAAAAAGACGGAAGCCCTTGCATATTCTTCTGGAAGGAACGGAGCTTCACTGAGATTGAGAGACCTGAGAGCTTGGGGTGTAATTTAGTGAGCTGACAGGAGGAGTGAAGTATCTCCTCAATATCTGTGTTTGGCAGGAGACATGAATACATACATCAGGAAACAATGTTTAAGTGTTTTATTTCCTTATTTCAGCCTGTCAAACTGTCAGTATAGTTAATGGCCACCAAGAGAGAAAGAGAGAGAGAGGGAGGAGGAGGAACAGAGTGAAACAAAGGTACTATGGAATCTGAAAAGAAAGAAACCAGGAAAGCATTTGCATGTTTCTATGGCATAATGGTCAGTCAGACGAAAATAGCTCACCATATTCATCTCTCTACTAAAGCCAGATGTGCTGGTTCCCTACCTACAGTCCCCGAGCCCTTTTCGTGCTTTCCTCTGTGTCCTACATAATTGCTTCACTTAACTTTGACTTCTATGACTCCTTTCACTGAAGTCTAGATTGATTATCAATACTTTAGGGATCATTTTATGTTATACAGGTAGTATCTAATTTTGCTCAGTTTTTCAAGTTTACTATCGTTTGTATTGTTTATAAAATCTGGTATTAAGGTTGTTTATGCAAAAATATTCATTCTTGTCTAAAAACATCCCTTCTGAAATACTTTTGAGTGGTTTATAATCCACAAAGAATAAGTTGGAACTGATTTGAACCTGCTGTATCTTTCTTTAAAAAAAAACCGAAACACTTAAAGTGAAATACCGAAATTAGACGGTCTTAGGACTGTCTAAAATACAGAACTATTTTAAATTTCTACAAGAATCTTAGTACAGCCAAGGGATTTTTATTTTATAAAAGAGAAGTATTTATATTGGATCACTTTTATACTGGAAATAAGTTATTTTTCCACAGAAATGGAAAAGCCTCTTATCATTCACATCTACGTCAAAATGGATTTAAAATCTTGGAGTTCACGCCAAAGATGAATACTTTTCATAATGAACACTTTTAGTTGCCTTATAAACTGGAAGCATTTACTTTGGAGAAAAAGCAATTTTTTTTTTTTAAAACATCTTTACTGGAGTATAATTGCTTTACAATGTTGTGTTAGTTTCTGCTGTATAACAAGGTGAATCAGCTATACATATACATATATCCCCATATCTCCTCCCTCTTGTGTCTCCCTCCCACTCTCCCTATCCCACCCCTCTAGGTGGACACAAAGCACCGAGCTGATCTCCCTGTGCTATGCGGCTGCATCCCACTAGCTATCGGTTTTGCATTTGGTAGTGTATATATGTACATGCCACTCCCTCACTTCATTCCAGCTTACCCTTCCCCCTCCCCCGTGTCCTCAAGTCCATTCTCTAGTAGGTCTGCGTCTTTATTCCCGTCCTGCCCCTAGGTTCTTCATGACCTTTTTTTTTTTTTAGATTCCATATATATGTGTTAGCATACGGTATTTGTTCTTCTCTTTCTGACTTACTTCACTCTGTATGACAGACGCTAGGTCCATCCACCTCACTACAAGTAACTCAATTTCATTTCTTTTTATGGCTGAGTAATATTCCATTGTATATAGGTGCCACGTCTTCTTTATCCATTCATCTGTCGATGGACACTTATGTTGCTTCCATGTCCTGGCTATTGTAAATAGAGCTGCAGTGAACATTGTGGTACATGACTCTTTTTGAAGTGTGGTTTTCTCAGGGTATATGCCCAGTAGTGGGATTGCTGGGTCATATGGTAGTTCTATTTTTAGTTTTCTGAGGTACCACCATACTGTTCTCCATAGTGGCTGTTTCAATTTACATTCCCACCAACAGTGCAAGAGGGTTCCCTTTTCTCCACACCCTCTCCAGCATTTATTGTTTGTAGGTATTTTGATGATGGCCATTCTGACTGGTGTGAGTTGATACCTCATTGTAGTTTTGATTTGCATTTCTCTAATGATTAGTGATGTTGAGCATCCTTTCATGTGTTTGTTGGCAATCTGTGTACCTTCTTTGGAGAAATGTCTATTTAGGTCTTCTGCCCATTTTTGGATTGGGTTGTTTGTTTTGTTGATATTGAGCTGCATGAGCTGCTTGCATGTTTTGGAGATTAATCCTTTGTCATTTGCTTCATTTGCAAATATTTTCTCCCATTCTGAGGGTTGTCTTTTCATCTTGTTTATGGTTTCCTTTGCTGTGCAAAAGCTTTGAAGTTTCATTAGGTCCCATTTGTTTATTTTTGTTTTTATTTCCATTTCTCTAGGAGGTGGGTCAAAAAGGATCTTGCTGTGATTTATGTCATAGAGTATTCTGCCTATGTTTTCCTCTAAGAGTTTTCTAGTGTCTGGCCTTACATTTAGGTCTTTAATCCATTTTGAGTTTACTTTTGTGTATGGTGTTAGGGAGTGTTCTAATTTCATTCTTTTACATGTAGCTGTCCAGTTTTCCCAGCACCACTTATTGAAGAGGCTGTCTTTTCTCCATTGTATATTCTTGCCTCCTTTATCAATGATAAGGTGGCCATATGTGTGTGGGTTTATCTCTGGGCTTTCTATCCTGTTCCATTGATCTATATTTCTGTTTTTGTGCCAGTGCTATACTGTTTTGATTACTGTAGCTTTGTAGTATAGTCTGAAGTCAGGGAGCCTGATTCCTCCAGTTCCGTTTTTCTTTCTCAAGATTGCTTCGGCTGTTCGGGGTCTTCTGTGTTTCCAAACAAATTATTCAATTTTTTGTTCTAGGTCTGTGGAAAATGCCATTGGTAGTTTGATAGGGATTGCACTGAATCTGTAGATTGCTTTGGGTAGTATAGTCATTTTCACAATGTTGATTCTTCCAATCCAAGAACATGGTGTATGTCTCCATCTGTTTGTATCATCTTTAATTTCTTTCATCAGTGTCTTATAGTTTTCTGCATACAGGTCTTTTGTCTCCTTAGGTAGGTTTATTCCCAGGTATTTTATTCCTCTTGTTGCAGTGGTAAATGGGAGTGTTTCCTTATTTTCTCTTTCAGATTTTTCATCATTAGTGTATAGGAATGCAAGAGATTTCTGTGCATTAATTTTGTATCCTGCTACTTGACCAAATTCATTGATTAGCTCTAGTAGTTTTCTGGTGGCATCTTTAGGATTCTCTATGTATAGTATCATGTCATCTGCAAACAGTGACAGTTTTACTTCTTCTTTTCCGGTTTGGATTCCTTTTATTGCTTTTTCTTCTTTGATTGCTGTGGCTAAAACTTTGAAAACTGTGTTGAATGATAGTGGTGAAAGTGGGCAACCTTGTCTTGTTCCTGATCTTAGTGGAAATGGTTTCAGTTTTTCACCATTGAGAACGATGTTGGCTGTGGGTTTGTCATACATGGGCTTTATTATGTTGAGGTAAGTTCCCTCTATGCCTACTTTTTGGAGGGTTTTTATCATAAACGGGTGTTGAATTTTGTCAAGCTTTTTCTGCATCTATTGAGATGATCATATGGTTTTTCTCCTTCAATTTGTTAATATGGTTTATCACATTGATTGATTTGCGTATACTGAAGAATCCTTGCATCCCTGGGATAAACCCCACTTGATCATGGTGTATGACCCTTTTAATCTGATGTTGGATTCTGTTTGCTAGTATTTTGTTGAGGATTTTTGCATCTATGTTCATCAGAGATATTGGCCTGTAGTTTTCTTTCTTTGTAACATCTTTGTCAAGTTTTGGTATCAGGGTGATGGTGGCCTTGTAGAATGAGTTTGGGAGTGTTCCTCCCTCTGCTATATTTTGGAAGAATTTGAGAAGGGTAGGTGTTAGCTCTTCTCTAAATGTTTTATACAATTTGCTTGTGAAGCCATCTGGTCGTGGGCTTTTGTTTGTTGGAAGATCTTTAATCGCAGTGTCAATTTCAGTGCTTGTGATTGGTCTGTTTATGTTTTCTATTTCTTCCTGGTTCAGTCTCAGAAGGTTGTGCTTTTCTAAGAATTTGTCCATTTCTTCCAGGTTGTCCATTTTATTGGCATAGTGTTGCTTGTAGTAATCTCTCATGATCCTTTGTATTTCTGCAGTGTCAGTTGTTACTTCTCCCTTTTCATTTCTGATTCTCTTGATTTGAGTCTTCTCCCTTTTTTTCTTGATGAGTCTGGCTAATGGTTTATCAATTTTGTTTATCTTCTCAAAGAACCAGCTTTTAGTTTTATTGATGTTTGCTATTATTTCCTTCATTTCTTTTTCATTTATTTCTGATCTGATCTTTATGATTTCTTTCCTTCTGCTAACTGTAGGTTTTTGTTGCTCTTCTTTTTCTAATTGCTTTATGTTTAAGGTTAGATTGTTTATTTGAGATGTTTCTTGTTTCTTGAGGTAGGAATGTATTGCTATAAACTTCCCTCTTAGAACTGTTTTGCTGCATCCCATAGGTTTTGGGTCATCGTGTTTTCATTGTCATTTGTTTCTAGGTAATTTTTAATTTCCTCTTTGATTTCTTCAGTGATCTCTTGGTTATTTAGTAGTGTGTTGTTTAACCTCCATATGTTTGTATTTTTTACAGTTTTTTTCCTGTAATTGATATCTAGTCTCATAGCATTGTGGTGAGAAAAGATACTTGATACGATTTCAATTCTCTTAAATTTACCAAGGCTTAATTTGTGACCCAAGGTATGATCTATCCTGGAGAATATTCCATGAGCACTTGAAAAGAAAGTGTAATCTTCTTTTTTTGGATGGAATGTCCTATAAATATCAACTAAGTCCATCTTGTTTAATGTATCATTTAAAGCTTGTGTTTCCTTATTTATTTTCATTTTGGATGATCTGTCCATTGGTGAAAGTGGGGTGTTAACGTCCCCTACTATGATTGTGTTACTGTCGATTTCCCCTTTTTTGGCTGTTAGTATTTCCCTTATGTATTGAGGTGCTCCTATGTTGGGTGCATAAATATTTACAGTCGTTATATCTTCTTCTTGGATTGATCCCTTGATCATTATGTAGTGTCCTTCTTTGTCTCTTGTAATCGTCTTTATTTTAAAGTCTCTTTTGTCTGATATGAGAATTGCTACTCCAGATTTCTTTTGATTTCCAGTTGCATGGAACATCTTTTTCCATCCCCTCACTTTCAGTCTGTATGTGTCCCTAGGTCTGAAGTGGGTCTCTTGTAGACAGCATATGTATGGGTCTTGTTTTTCTATCCATTCAGCCAGTCTATGAGTCTATGTCTTTTGGTTGGAGCATTTAATCCATTTACATTTAAGATAATTATCCATATGTATGTTCCTATTATCATTTTCTTAATTGTTTTGGGTTTGTTATTGTAGGTCTTTTCCTTCTCTTGTGTTTCCTGCCTAGAGAAGTTCCTTTAGCATTTGTTGTAGAGCTGGTTTGGTGGTGCTGACTTCTCTCATCTTTTGCTTGTCTGTAAAGCTTTTGATTTGCCACTCCCTTCTGGCTTGCAGAGTTTCTGCTAAAAGATCAGCTGTTAACCCTATGGGGATTCCCTTTTATGTTAATTGTTGCTTTTCCCTTGCTGCTTTTAATATTTTTTCTTTGTATTTAATATTTGATAGTTTGATTAATATGTGTCCTGGCGTGTTTCTCCTTGGATTTATCCTGTATGGGACTCTCTGAATTTGCTGGGCTTCATTGACTATTTCCTTACCCATATTAGGGACGTTTTCAACTATAATCTTTCCAAACATTTTCTCAGTCCCTTTCTTTTTCTCTTCTTCTTCTAGGACCCCTATAATTCGAACGTTGGTGTGTTTAAAGTTGTCCCACCGGTTTCTGAGAATGTCCTCAATTCTTTTCATTCTATTTTCTTTATTCTGCTCTGCAGTAGTTATTTCCACTATTTTATCTTCCAGGTCACTTATCCGTTCTCCTGCCTCAGTTAATCTGCTATGGATTCCATCTAGAGAATTTTTACTTCCATTTATTGTGTTGTTCATCACTGTTTGTTTGCTCTTTAGTTCTTCTAGGTCCTTGTTAAACGTTTCTTGTATTTTCTCCATTGTTATTTCCAAGATTTTGGGTCATCTTTACTATCATTGCTCTGAACTCTTTTTCAGGTAGACTGCCTATTTTCTCTTCATTTGTTTGGTCTGGTGGGTTTTTACCTTGCTCCTTCATCCCCTGTGTATTTCTCTGTCTTCTAATTTTGCTTAGCTTACTGTGTTTGGGGTCTCTGTTTTGCACGCTGCAGGTTCGTAGTTCCCGTCGTTTTTGTGTTTGCTCCCAGTGGGTAAGGTTGGTTCAGTGGGTTGTGTAGGCTTCCTGGTGGAGGGGACTGGTGCCTGTGTTCTGGTGGGTGGGGTTGGATCTTGTCTTTCTGGTGGGCAGGGCTGCATCCGGTGGTGTGTTTTGAGGTGTCTGTGAACTTAGTATGATTTTAGGCAGCCTCTCTGCTAATGGGTGGGTTTGTATTCCTGTGTTGCTAGTTGTTTGGCATAGGGTGTCCAGCACTGTAGCCTGCTGGTCATTGAGTGGAGCTGGGTCTTAGTGTTGCGACGGAGATCTCTGGGAGAGCTTTCGCCTTTTGATATTATGTGGGACCGGGAGGTCTCTGGTGGACCAATGTACTGAACTTGGCTCTCCCACCTCAGAGGCTCAGGCCTGACACCTGACCAGAGCACCAAGACCCTGTCAGCCACACTGCTCAGAAGAAAAGTGAGAAAAAAATAAAAAAATAAATAAAATAAAATAAAGTCATTAAAATAGAAAAAAATTATTAAAAATAAAAAAATTTAAAAAAGAAAGCAAGAAAGAAAGAAGAGAGCAAACATACCAAAAAACAAATCCACCAATGATAAGAAGCACCAAAAACTGTACTAAAAAGACAAAACAAAACAAAACAAAAAACGGACAGTCAGAACCCAAGTAAAATGGCAAAAGCAAAGCTATACAGACAAAACTACAGAAAAAAATATGTATATATTTATAAAAAAATAAAAAAAGGAAGAGAGCAACCAAATCCATAAACAAATCTACCAAAGATAATAAGCTCTAAACACTAAACTAAGATAAACATAAAACCAGAAACAAATTAGATACAGAAAGCAAACCCCAAGTCTCCAGTTGCTCCCAAAGTCCACAGCCTCAATTTTGGGTTGATTCGTTGTCTGTTCAGGAATTCTACAGATGCAGGTGCATCAGGTTGATTGTGGAGATTTAATGCGCTGCTCCTGAGGCTGCTGGGAGAGATTTCCCTTACTCTTCTTTGTTCGCACAGCTCCTGGGGTTCAGCTTTGGGTTTCGCCCCAGCTCTCCATGTAGGTTGCCAGAGGACATCTGTTCCCCACTCAGATAGGACGGGGTTAAAGGAGCAGCTGATTCGGGGGCTCTGGCTCACTCAGGCCAGGAGGAGGGAGGGGTACAGAATGTGGGGCGAGCCTGCAGTGGCAGAGGCCAGTGTGACGTTGTAACAGCCTGAGGCACACCATGTGTTTTCCTGGGGAAGTTGTCCCTGGATCACGGGACCCTGGCAGTGGCGGGCTGCACAGGCTCCCGGGAGGGGAGGTGTGGAGAGTGACCTGTGCTCGCACACAGGCTTCTTGGTGGCTGCAGCAGCAGCCTTAGCCTCTCATGCCCGTCTCTGTGGTCCATGCTGATAGCCACAGCTCGTGCCCATCTCTGGAGCTTGTTTAGGCCGTGCTCTGAATCCCCTCTCCTCACGCACCCCAAAACAATGGTCTCTTGCCTCTTAGGCAGGTCTAGACTTTTTCCTGGACTTCCTCCTGGCTAACTGTGGCGTACTAGCCCCCTTCAGGCTGTGTTCACGCAGCCAACCCCAGTCCTCTCCCTGGCGTCTGACCTCCGAAGCCCGAGCCTTAGCTCCCAGACCCCACCAGCCTTGGTGGGTGAGCAGACAAGCCTCTCAGGCTGGTGAGTGCTGGTCGGCACTGATCCTCCATGCGGGAATCTCTCCACTTTGCCCTCTGCACCCCTGTTGCTGTGGTCTCCTCGGTGGTTCTGAAGCTTACCCCCCACCCACCCCCTGTCTCCGCCAGTGAAGGGCCTTCCTAGTGTGTGGAAGCTTTTCCTCCTTTATAGCTCCCTCCCACTGGTGCACGTCCCGTCCCTATTCTTTTGGCTGTTTTTTCTTTTTTCTTTTGCCCTACCCCGGTACGTGGGGTGTCTCTTCCCTTTTGGGAAGTCTGAGGTCTTCTGCCAGCGTTCAGTAGGTGTTCTGTAAGAGTTGTTCCACATGTAGATGTAGTTTTGATGTATTTGTGGGGAGGAAGGTGATCTCCATGTCTTACTCCACTGCTCTCTTGAAGGCGCCCCCAACAATTTGTTTTTTAGATATCAATTGAAAAATCTTATAAAATGGTCTAAGGAGAGCTGGTATGGGATACTTAAATACACTGGGTCCTGAATCTGGCCAATCATTAAATCACCTTGGAAGGCATTTAAAAGTACAGACCCTTAGGCCACTCTAGATCGACTGGAAGAGAGAATCTCAGGGATGGGGGCCCAGCAGGTGTGTGTAAGATCCATCCCCCACTCCCTACCCCCAACCCCCAGGTGATGTGGGCTATCAGCCAGTCTAGGAGCCACACTGTCCCTGTCAGGGAAAGAGCGTTGCTCTGGTTCTCACTAGACTTCTGGCTGCTTTCTAACATTATCATTCACTCACTGAGTAACTTTATGGCAGATTGCAAGCTTTGAGGGAGCACGTTTTTCAACTATATACAATTTGTATGGTCTTTTCCGACTTTAAAGCCCTGTAACTTCATTACATTTATGAGGTTTAAAAAATTTTTAAAAAAAAATTTTAACTTAAAAACTGAGTTAAAGTGGACACACACAGATCTATCCGTTTTTATTCTTAGTTTAAGTTAATAGAAGTAAGCAAACAACAAAGGAAGTCAGGATTCTCCCCTCTCACCCTGAGTTTGATTTATGGGTTCTTGATTGGACCTTTCTTTTCATGATATCAATCATGAAAATGAAAATTTTCTGCTCTGTCCTTTAGACCTTCAGATGCAAAACTGAATTCTTCTTCACCCACCCAAACTTGATTGTTCATTGGTGCTCCTGTCTTAACAAATGATACCACCCACATCTTGTTGTGTTAGCCAGAAACCAAGAGTCACTCTCCCTCTTATTTATTTTTGATATCCTAGGTTGATTTTACCCCCCCTTCCCCCCCAAAATTGTTCATTGCCAACTTCTTTTTATCTCTACCACCATCCATCCTGGGCCAGGTGCCATCTTTCCTGGGTTCTGCAATAACCTCCCAACTGAGAGTCTTTTTTCACCATTCTTGCCACCTTGTGCTCTAGTCAATACTCAGTACTGCAAAGAGATTAAAAATGCAAATCTGGACTTCCCTGGCACTCCATTGGTTAAGACTCTGCTCTTTGAATGCTGGGGGTGTGGGTTCAATCCCTGGTGGGGGAACTAAGATCCCCCATGCCGTGCAGCCAAAAAAAAAAAAAAAAAGCAAATCCAACTGTAGGTCTTCCCTAGTACAAATCTATCAATGTCTTTCCATTGTGCTTAGAATAAAGACCAAAATCTGTACACTGGCCTCTAAGGCCCTGCATGACCTAGTCTGTCCTTCTCCCCCTTACTTTCTGCACTCTTGACACACTGGCTATCCTTCAGATTCTCACCTATGGTGCTCTCCCTTCCCGTCTTAGGGCCATTGATTTTTCTTTTCCTTCTGTCTACGAAGCTCTTCACTTCCAACTCATCCTTTTCAGATCAACTTAAATGGCATTTCCTCAGGAGAGCCTTTTCTGATGCTCCAGATATGATCAAGTCCACTTGCTATATGCTTGTGTAGAATAACTTGCATTTTTTTCCAGAGCATTTTTCACAGTTTATAGTTTACATTAATACAATGTTTTGGCTAATTTTAATCTAATCTATAAGACTGTAGGCTTGGTGAGAGTAGGGACCTTGACTACTCTGTTTACCGCTGATTTCCTAATTCGCCAGTGTGTAGCATATAGTAGGTTCTTAAGAAATATTTGTTGAGTAAAAGAATAAATGAATCCACAGAAGAAAAGTGCTCACTTGCGCAGCAGCGCCTCCCCCATCCCCACATGTACTCTTTCCAGTTCTCCTGGTATATGTAGAGCATCATCATTTTTCTTAGAACGCTCCTTTCTGCAGCAAGGAATGATCATTTCTCCACCTGCCACCATATCTCCTTCTCCGTTCCAGCAACATCTGAACGCCTGGCTTCAGCCCTTTTCTATACTCCACTGAGGTCAAAGAGGAGTGTAAAAGCAGTTGCTCTGGGCGTTGCTGCATTTTTGGGATGAGGTCTAAAATTGTGCATAGCTCAGTGCAAGAAATATGGGTAGAGAAGAAGCCCCTCCAGAGTTTCTTTATAGGGAATAAAGACTCCATTTCTGGAATCCCTTGTTTATTCAAGTAAAGAGGTTGCTCCATAGATAGTACACAGATCTCAGATCTGACCTGGTGAATCAGAGTGTCAAATTCCTCTCTTGACATAGTCTATCCACACAGGTTCTTGCGAGGACAGCTTTTGGAGATGGAGAAGATTTTAGACATGGAGTTTATTTAAGGCAGGGTATTTATTGTTGTTTGCTTTTCAAGGATAACATATTCTCTGTAAAATGTGATCTGAGGAACTGGAGCCCCTGCCATGTACCTCATTTATTAGAGAGCCCTCTCCTTCACCCCCCTCTGGCTGTGCCCCTTGCCCCGAGGTGGGTGAGAAATCCACTAGGCCCTATTCTAGACATGCTCCAGGAACCTCATACCTTGCAGTTCTCTCTCCAAAGACCTCACATATGTCGACAAGGGCTGTGTAGGCTTCTTCCATGGTCTGTCCTTCATATTCCACTAGTGGGGTGTGTGGTCCTAGGCCCAATGGTGGCCAAGGGGCAGCTGTTTGGGAGGGGCTGGCCTCAGAGAAGGGGTGCCTCCATTTGTTCTCTTGTCCTGGGTTCACAAATGTTAAGGAGATGCTGGAGAGTGGATGGTACTTTAGGAAGAAGGCAAACAGTAAGAAAAGAAGACAGAGGATAAAGTCCTAAGGAACATCACAGCAAGTTAATACTTGACTGGATGGGTAAATAAACCAGTACGTGTCTGAGTAAAATAACTTTTGAAAAGAGAAGGCAACCAGAAAAACTAGAATTAGTAAAGCCATGATTTTTACAGGATTTTTCTCACATCTAGTCAGTACCAAACCATCAATAGTCAGACATTTGTTCTAAAGAGAAAGCTTCTGACAATGAACCATGTCATGAACCTGGAACCGGTCATCGTGGCTCCACTGGAGCTCAGTCTGTTATTCACATTCTTTTTAGAGAACTAAGAGTTAATTTTGTTTCAATATATGTTTTTTATCATATAATTAATGTATATCATTTTCCCAGAATTTTCAAGAGTGAGGTAGGGAGAACTTGTTATTCTAATTATTGAGAGGAAGTATTAGCAACATAAGTAGGAAGTTAATAGCATGGTTAGAATTTACTGTCATGAAAACACCTGCCCATTCATTGCTGTCCTAAGCAAACACAGTCTCAGTGATACTACTGGAGAAAATCAGGAAGGAACAAAGTGTGGGACTCCTTAGCTTTAAGATGATTAAACAATTTCATTCAACAGGCAGCTCTTTATCCGTAAGCCAACAGCTTTCTCTTGCACAGTACCCTCAGAATCTTTTTGCAAAGTTGAAAGAGCTGTAATTTTAAGGTAACTATTATATTCAAGACATTAATGACCTGCATCACTGAAAATAACCATGGTAACAGGTGAGAAATCAAAGATAGTTAATTTAATTGCCAGAGAAAGAAAATAAGTGCAAATAATCTATAATTCTTCATTCCCAATATGTACATGTTATTTTCTTACTGCATTAATTACCTAATAGTTAGACAAATTATCTAGTTGTTGCTCTGTGACTCCCCATTGCATTCATGTAATGGTTTTCACTCTAATAACTCATCATTGTAATTTCTTACCTCAGCAGTTTAGGCTGCTACAAACTGGGTAACATGTTCATTCAATTGACATTAGCAATTTTTAATAACAATAAAAATGATACTTTAAGTATAGTGGGAAGGAATTAAGCAGTTCTTTCAACCTAGTTACCCAAAGGCCACTCTAATTCAGTGCTTATCTATAAACTACTCATGATCTGGGACTACTTCTTAGACAGAAAGACTTCAAACTTTCTCTCAGTTTCTGAAGTCTCTGTCTAGGAGTTGCTGGAATATTCCCACAGAACCTTGGTGGGAAGCGAGGACAAGTTGTGGAGTCCTAACTAGGGACATATTTAGAACCACTGCCAAGGATACTAAGTATTAGGTGATGTGTCTATTATGTGTTAAATCTTTTGCTAGCCCTGGGGATACAATGGTAATTAAAACAAGGATAGAGGTACAGATGATAAAGCAGGAAATCATGACTTAATGAGCAAGTTTATACAGTTTTTAGTTTTCATTTATTTCATACACTATAAAAGATATAATAGATGGTGTTTAAATTTCATGACTCTGTGCAAGAATCTTGTAGTGTAACAGTGTAGGGGATAATCAGTTGTATAGTGAAAAATAATATCTACTATTTATTGAATGCTTTCCATGTTCCAGATATGGTCATTTAATATTCACACAAGTATGCACTCCGACTCCGTAAGTGAATTCTTTTTATTTTTTTGGCCGCGCGGCATGCAGGATCTTAGTCCTTGACCAGGGATCGAACCAGTGCCCTCTGCAGTGGAAGCGCGGAGTCCCAACCACTGGACAGCCAGGGAATTCCCCATAAATGAATTCTTTTATCTCCATTTTCACATGGAGTAACTAGGGTTAAATAGCTGACCAGTGGTCATCTGAGCAAGTAAGTGAAAGAATAGACTGCAGTCTGGGCTGGGCTCTACTAAGTTCTAGGGTTTCTGCAGAAAGAATAATCGAGAGCCATTTCAGTTCTGTCACGCAAAGCCACTGCTCACTGAATAGAGTACTTAATTTTAATTGATTCTGTTTTTTATTTTAATTCTAGACTATACCAAAACCGTGTCAGAAAGAATCTATCACATCTTTTAGATTGGCATTTCAATCTTCTCTGGCAATTATATCTCAAAAAACTGTCTCAGTAAGAAATTTTTTTTTTTTTAACATCTTTATTGGAGTGTAATTGCCTTACAATGGTGTGTTAGTTTCTGCTTTATAACAAAGTGAATCAGCTATACATATACATATATCACCATATCTCTTCCCTCTTGCGTCTCCTTCCCTCCCACCCTCCCTATCCCACCCCTCTAGGTGGTCACAAAGCACCGAGCTGATCTCCCTGTGCTATGCAGCTGCTTCCCACTAGCTATCTATTTTACATTTGGGAGTGTATATATGTCCATGCCACTCTCTCACTTCGTCCCAGCTTACCCTTCCCCCCGCCCCCCCGCCCCACCGTGTCCTCAAGTCCATTCTCTAGTAGGTCTGCATCTTTATTCCCTTCCTGCCCCTAGGTTCTTCATGACCATTTTTTTTTTTTTTAAGATTCCATATATATGTGTTAGCATACAGTATTTGTTTTTCTCTTTCTGACTTACTTCACTCTGTATGACAGACTCTAGGTCCATCCACCTCACTACAAGTAACTCAATTTCGTTTCTTTTTATGGCTGAGTAATATTCCATTGTATATATGTGCCACATCTTCTTTATCCATTCATCTGTCGATGGAAACCTAGGTTGCTTCCATGTCCTGGCTATTGTAAATAGAGCTGCAATGAACACTGTGGTACATGACTCTTTTTGAATTATGGTTTTCTCAGGGTGTATGCCCAATAGTGGGATTGCTGGGTCGTATGGTAGTTCTATTTTTAGTTTTTTTGAGGAACCTCCATACTGTTCTCCATAGTGGCTGTATCAATTCACATTCCCACCAACAGTGCAAGAGGGTTCCCTTTTCTCCACACCCTCTCCAACATTTATTGTTTGTAGATTTTTTGATGATGGCCTTTCTGACTGGTGTGAGCTGATATCTCATTGTAGTTTTGATTTGCATTTCTCTAACGATTAATGACATTGAGCATCCTTTCATGTGTTTGTTGGCAATCTGTATATCTTTGGAGAAATGTCTTTTTAGGTCTTCTGCCCATTTTTTGGATTGGGTTGTTTTTTTTTTTTGATATTGAGCTGCATGAGCTGCTTGTAAGTTTTGGAGATTAATCCTTTGTCAGTTGCTTCATTTGGAAATATTTTCTCCCATTCTGAGGGTAGAAATTTTTTAAAAAAAGAATAAATGAACAGAGGTAGATACATGCTATAAAGGAAGTATAGAACCACCTCACATTCATTAGGATGACTACTATCAAAAAACCAGAAAATAACAAGTGGCAGCAAAGAGATATAGAAACTGGAACATTTGTGAGAATGTAAAATGGCATAGTTGCTATGAAAAGCAGTATGGCAATTCCTCAAAAAATTAAGCATACGATTTACCATATGATCCAGCAATTCCACTTCTGTGTATATATCCAAACGAACTGAAAGTAGGGTCTCATAGAGATATTTGTACACCCATGTTTATAACAGCATTAAGCACAACAGCCAAGAGATGGAAGCAACCGAAGTGTCCGTCGATAGATGAATGGATAAACAAAATGTGGCATACACATATAATGAATTATCATCAGCTTTAAAAAGGAAGGAAATTTTGACATATGCTACAACATGGGTGATCCTTGAGGCCATTATTCTAAGTGAAATAAACCAGTCACAAAAAGACTAATACTATAAGATTCCACTTAGGTGAGGTAACTAGAGTAGTTAAAAACATAGAGACAGAAAGTAGAATGATGGTTGCCAGGGGCTGGGGCAAGGGGGAAAGGGGACTTGTTGTTTAATGGGCATAGAGTTTCAGTTTTGTAAGATGCAAAGAGTTCCGGAGATGGCAGGTGCAACATCGTGGATGTAGTTAACACTGCTGAACTGCACTCTGAAAAATGGTTAAGGTGGTAAATTTTATGTTATGTGTACTTTACGACATTAAACATTAAACAGAAGAAACTATGGAGGGTTAGGTGACAGAGAGGACCTGGGGATAGGAGAGGACCTCGTTAGGTAAGTTGTTCAACAAAGACACGTTTGAGACATGAGCAATGCCGTGGAGCCAGTTCTGCCCAAAGCCAAGGAGAGAGCTCTCCAGGCAGAGGGATCTGCACATATAAATCCCTGGGCCAAAGAAGAGCTATGTTGAATGAAAAGGAAGTCAGTGTGACAGGAACATAGTGGCAGGTGATATACTTGGGGCTGGTCATGGAAGGACTGGTGAACATGGAGTTATTTTGGACTGCATTATTATCATTACGTTTTAGCTTCATTTGCAAGGGCTCTTTGCACTTTAGGAGATCACAAACTTTAGAGTACTCATTTTATTTTAAAAATAGTAATTGGCATACTTTTTTTTTTTTAATCGGCATACTTATTAGTGTCATGATTCAAGGACCTCTTATTGCACAATTTAAAAAAAAATCGCCAGAAGTGGTGTGTTAACTTGGTGAGGTTTCATTTTTATTTATCAACTACATTATTTCTGGAGCGATTGCAACCTGAAAGAAATTCCCTTTTTATCTGTCTGCCTTGGTAAATACCAGTGAACCATTACTTAAAACACTGCATTCATTTTATACTTCAAACTACTTCACAGTGTCTCTGGAAGTTTTCCCGGGCCAGGTCAGTTCATCAATCCTCACTACAGTGATTTTAGAGACTCTGGAGGCCCTAATATAAGCAGTTAGTATTGCTCACTTTGCTGAAAATTGTCTAGCACTGCACTTAGCAGTGTCAATTCATGACAGATAGTTTAATAGTGTAGTCACATCCTAGAAGTGTTAACATACAGAATTTAAAGGTTTATCAAAATGGCAGCTGTCATCATTTAAATACGTTTTCTTACGTGAAAGCAAAAGTTGCTAAAATTAAAACGTGGTTTATTGTTAAATACCCCTTATACATCAATTTTCTTTGGTGGAAATACCATTATTTAAAGTATTCATAACCCTAAAAAAAGATGTTTATCTGCTTTAATAGAACAACACATTTATACTATATTCTGCATCATACATATTTTTTCTGTTTCAAATAAATCTGGAAATTTTATCCTACTTCGGAATATTGTTCTCTACTGTTCAAGGTTCAAAATAGCAAAGCAGTACTGAAAGTTCTCACCTGACATTTGTCTCAGATTATCTGTAATGTGGAACGAATCTGGGAAGATTAACCCAAATGCATTGATGATGTTCATTCCCCCACATTTCAGTAGAGGGACCTGAATCTGGGAGATTGGAAATATGACTTTGAAGAAAAGCAGAAATATATTCGTAATGGGATGACATGTCAGTTGAAATTTAAAGTTGATGAAGTGTAAGTGTGTTTGGACCAAACACTGAGACAGGGCAGTATGAGTGATTTATGGAGCTAAATGAGAAAGATGCCTTCCTGGGCTGCCTTGTTTACACTAAATGTGCAATAGTGGGGCAGAAGGAATAGGTGGGCTTAAAGAGCAACAGAACAAGTGTGCAACTAACGTGCGTAAGCCCCACATCAACCCAGTAGTACCTGAGGGTTATACGCCCTCCTTCATGACAATTCTATTAACGTCTTCCGTGAAGTAGGGATAAACATCATAGTTTATCCATATGCAATTTAAGAACTTAAGTATTTCAAAAGAAGTAATGGGGATGAAAATATTTAATATTTTAAAGTGCTTTGAGATCCTAGGATGAGTGGTTAAATGCAATAATCATTATCATAATTCTTTTAGAATTATCATTAATTTTGTACTTTTTCATTTGGAGTGTCAATATTATAGTTTTATTATTGAAACTACTTCTGGTAATAATTCATATAGTCAGTAATAAGTAAAGGGTTATGAAGACCATGACCCTGTTCTTAATGAGATTTTTAAGTTTGGAAGACCCAACTGAAACATGAAACAGTAGAACAAGGAAGCACTTTTTGAGTGGCTGTACAGAGGAAAACCAGCTGAGAAAACGGGCTTAGTGGGCTGGAGGCCCTGGAAAGGGTTCAGGCACTTGGAACTTGAGCTGGGCCTTGGAGTTTGTGTGGTCAGAGATGGGCCCTGAGGATTTGGTCCCCTGAAGTCTTGGAAAGAAAGTGAAAGCTCTGTGAACTTTTAGTATTTATAACTTGTCTGTGAATTTTGCATTCTGTCCTGCAATATAACTGTGTCCATGCTAAAATAAAATGATGTCTGCATTACGTTCAGATTATTTAATTTTGTTTTCCTAGTCTGATATGCCAGGAAGTTATGGCCCGTCTCACCCAAGATATTCTCTTACCCCATCCCAGCTCCACACATCCTCAGGAGTATGACTGACATGCTGGTTGGAGAATCGTGGCTGTACAGGATCACAGCGCACTTAAACAGAAGAGCCTTTGCTCGGCCATTAGCATGTTATCAGGCTGAGTAAATAAGAGGTTCTTTAGCCATTAAAAGACTCTCATACCATATGGTATGTGTACACATTCTTTTGTACAAGTTTGGTGGGCTTTCTAAGCAGCCTAGGTTTCCTTTTTATAAGTGTAACTGGGGCCCAGATGGTTCCATTTGCTGATAAGAGTACTTTTCAATAATATGCTGTATGATTGGGTGCAAAATCAACATCCTCCAAGTTTTGCTTTTAAAGTACAAGCCTTTGTTTTGTATTTCCGCTTGAAGCCTTTTTGACCTTTGTCAAAAATATTTTTCAGTTATTCAGAGCACATTGGCGTGCTCTAAAAAAAGACCACCCAAGCACATCCCTTTCAGTTGGCAAATTCCACTTAGGATGAGAAGCACAGAAGCATTCTATAACTGATGAGAACTATAGAGTTATTTGAATGTTTGAAAAAGGATACATCTCTTTCGTCAGCTCACAGAGGCTAGTCTCTTTGGCTTTGTGTCGTCATGTTAACCGGTGTGACACAGTGGTCATCTGTGCTCATCTCCAGTTTGGAAACTTGACCCAGTGCTGTTCAGAGGAAGCAGTAGTCCTTGGTAATGCCAGATCTGCTCCCTTATATTGTTTCTATTTATTTCAAACACCAAATCACAAGCTGGCCAAGGAGCAATGAGGCTGGAAGGGATAAGGAACATAAAGGGATTTTAAAGACACCAGTGAGTCCTGCTTGAAGCTTGATGACCATGGCAACTTATTCTCAAGTGTCTAAATTTTTAAATCCTCCAAAGTTACAAAGTAGTACTGAAAACATTTTGCCAATAATAGCCAAGGTAGCAATTTACACAACATACAGTTGGCTTTCTGGCCACAGCGTTGCTTCCTCTGCTTCCACCAGTGTTTCCCTTTCTCCATTGCCTATTTCTGCCTTGGATCCTTCCCCTCAAAGCAGCCCCTCTAACTTTTTACCTATGACCAAGAGCAGTTTGTTTTTTTTGTTTTTTTGGCAGGAACGTTCATTCAACAATTTCTTTAGCAAATATTTATTAAGTATCTGCTATGTGCCTGTATTGTCCTTAGGACTGGGGATATAAGTGTGAATAAGATGAAATCTACCAAACGTGAAGCTCAGTGCAGATTGAAGACATAGACTGAATGTTATGATACCCTAGCGCAGCTCTAGTTCGAAAGATATATATGCCTTTTGTGTCCTCCTTTTGTCTTCTCCTAATGGATTACAGTTCAGATAGAAAAGGGCATGAGTTGGGGTAGGGAGAGCCAAGGAGCAAGCTGATTTATCCTGCATCTCTTTCCTTATGTTACAATGACCTTGATTCAAAGATTGTAAAGGATAGGGGATAAATTTTAGAGAGAAGAACCAGTAGAGAAGTGATGCAGGCAGACCTACCATAGGGAGTAGAAGATGACAAAGTTGGTGAGTAGGAAGCCAATCCAGACCTCCAGGAGACTCTACAAGCCATTGGTCTGGCACTTATTTCATATGACACTTTAGATACATAATGTTAACCCCTTTCTTCCCTACATTTTCTTTGTGAAATGAGAGGGGATGAGTTTTAAACTTGCTCTCTAGAACAACTGAGTTACTGGTTTAGAAAGGTGAGCCCACGTGGACATCCTAAGCCACAGGCATAAATGATATTAAGTAGTATTAGGTGAACACATGGGGTGAAGTGAGTTTGATGTGGGTCGAAGGAAGTGTAGGCACGGGGAAGTGATGAGGCTGGAAAATTAAGTAGGACTTAGAGAAGAAAGCTTTTTATATACGATTTAGTACTTTATTCTGAACGCAATGGGGGATCCTTTAAATAAATACAAATCATTTGAATGACAGTCAGATTTACAATTTAGATAGATTACTCTGGTTGCATTGAGGGGCTGAATGGAAGGATAAAAAGACTGAGGTCAGGAAGCTCAGTTAGGAGGCTGTTGAAGTGGCCCAAACAAAAAGACATGAGTTTCTAAATTAAGGCAGTGGCAGGAGGAATAGATAATGGGAAAGATACGTAAGACATAGTACAGATCTATAATCTGTGAGACTTAGTGACCAATTGGATATGAAGCAAAGGGGGAGGTGCTAAGATTATGTCAAAGTTTCTGATCTTGGTAACTAGGAGTATTTTAATAGTAAATAAAGGAACGAGTTTGACAGGATAATGTAACTGGTTCAATTGAGGACAGAGTAAATTTGTGATGCATGTAAGGCATTCAACTGGAGATATCTAGTAATAACATGGAGATGTTTAGGTCTGGATCTCAGCAGAGAGGTCTAGGTTGGAGGGGTAGATTTGGTTAGAAATTGGTAATTAAAGATTTTGGTTGATGTCACTAAGAGTTACTGCATGGAGTGAGAAGAGAAGAGAATGAAGACTAGAGATCCAAGAAATATTGCCTTTCAGGTATGTTAAGAATATAAGATGAATAAGGTCTGAAGACTTAATATATAACATGGTGACAACAGTTGATAACACTGTATTGTATAATTGAAATTTGCTGAGGGTAGAACTTAAATGTTCTCATCCCGCCCCCCACTAAAAAAAAAGAAAAGGAGAAAAGGTAAATATGTGAGGTGATACGTGTGTTAATTAACTTGATGTGGGGAATCCTTTTACAATGTTAACATATATCAAATCATCACATTGTACACTTTAAATATCTTACAATTTTATTTGTCAACTATACCTCCATAAAGCTGAAAAAAATAAAAAGTAAAATAAAAATAATGAGAGAAAATTTAAAAAAAAGAATATCAACTTCCCTGGTGGCGCAGTGGTTAAGAATCCGCCTGCCAAGGCAGGGGACACGGATTCGAGCCCTGGGCCGGGAAGATCCCACGTGCCACGGAGCAACGAAGCCCGTGCGCCACAACTACTGAGCCTGTGCTCTAGAGCCCGTGAGCCACAACTACTGAGCCCACGTGCCACAACTACTGAAGCCCGAGCGCCTAGAGCCCATGCTCCGCAACAAGAGAAGTCACCGCACGAGAAGCCCACACACTGCAACGAAGAGTAGCCCCTGCTCGCGACAACTAGAGGAAGCCCGAGTGCAGCAACAAAGACCCAACACAGCCAAAAATAAAATAAATAAAAATTAAAAAAGAATATCAAGCGAAGTTTATGGGCTGATATGAGAATCTACTCACAATGTTTGTTGTTGTTTATAATTTGAGAGTTCCAACAAGTTCTGAGCAGAATGAATTACAAACCTTAGATAATGTAACCAATATTTTATAATAACCGTAAATTCAATATAACCTTTAAAAAGTATAAATCACTATGTTATACACCTGAAACTTATATGATATTATACACCAGCCATAACGCAACAAAAAAATTAAAAAACAAACCTCAGAACAATATGGGGTAGTAAGTCAGGACCTGGTTTTAGAATGATTTGGGAAAGTTTGTGTGTCACTTGGGGACCAGCCAGGAAAACAGAGTCCACATCAGATAGTTCTACAGAGGGAATTTAACTGAGTGAATTAGTTACAATTGGAGATTATCAATAACAGGAAGCAGCTACTACCTTTAGAGTTGGAATAACCAAGGGAAGAGGCAATGTTACCAGAACTCAGGCGCGCAGGCTGTCCAGTGGGAAGTGGACCCAAGTAGCAGCTGCCCTCAGAGGGAGGCGCTGTCTTGTGGGAACTAGACCTCTCAAGGGAATGCAGCTATATTGGTAGGGATACTTCCTGAAGCAGAGAGAAGACTTCTGTCTCCTCCCACTTACTTTATTCTGCCAGTTCCTCTCATTGGACAAATCTGATTTAAAGCTAGCTAGCAGTGTGGAGCCTGGAGAAATATTATGTGTGAGATTTAACCCCCTGTGATATAGAGCAGGGCAAGGGTTAGCCTGGTCTGAGAGCAAACAGACAATTGACAGGCATATCTCTAAATAGATTTTTTTAAAAAAAATCATGATTATAAAAGTAGAGAACCAATAAGATACGATGTTTGATTTTTTAAAATTATTAATCAGGTGCTTTTGCTTCCACTTACCTTATTAAACTAAAATTCTATTGCAAGTAGATGACTAATCATCTTTTAAAATTACCTCACAACATAAGGACTTCTATGTTGTGACGTTTCTGTAAGGCTGTGCCTTTTTCCTAGGTTAGTAGGGACTAACCAAAAAAAAAAAAAAAAAAGCAAAAGCTGATATTTGGTTGCCTAAATGGCTATTAAAGCCAGAACCACTGGGTACACTAAATTCATACAATGCATCACTGTTCTCACTGAGTCTTCTCCCCGGATTCAACTGCCTCGGTGGGGATGTGCACTTCATAAAAATGAACTAATAAAAAATCTTGCTGACAATTAGGCTTCCCTTACTGGGCTTAAAATAAGGGAGTGTGTAACTCTGTATTAAAAGGTATGCTCTTGATATACTCTTTTTTGAGGTTCTCAATCAAAGGGCTCTGCTTTTTAGTAAGACCTTTAAACAGCATCAGCCTTTCCCTCAAAAGAGAAAGGCTAAAAAGAGTGCCAGACTCAATTGAACTTAACAGAAAATCCATTGGTGACCAATGAAGCAGAAAGGATGTGCTCAAATCGCTGGGTTGAACGCTCTGTTGTATAGATCAGACAAGCCCGTTTAGTGTCTACTGGTTCACACAGAGTCAGATACTTGTTCACCAGCTTTAGCTCCCAGGTATTTTAATGGTAGTGTTTACCAGTTTTAGTGGGAAACCAATGAACGAAAAATCTGTAGGTGGATTAACTGGGTCAGGCTAGTTTCTCGCTTGGATTTTAATTCCCTGGGTAGTGAATTGAGTGCCAAAGCTTTGCTATAATATTATCATATTGAATAGCGTTTATTTGGTTCAGTCTAATATTGGGTCTAAGATGATCTTAAAATATCCATTCTGTAAATACACTTCTTTTCAAAGCAGTTTATTAGTTAGTATTTATTACTGTTAAGTAAATAGTGTTAAATAACTAATATGATGATTTAAAAATAAACAAACAGAAAAACTCCTTGTATGCTGTCTTAGGCTGGGTTCCCCAGAAAAAAGACACTGAGAGGGAGATTATTTCCAGGCAGTTTATGGAAGAGGCTCTCGGCGCACCTGTAAGAGATGAGGCAAATGGGATTAGGCAGAGGCTGGTGGTAATCTGCAAGATAATCCCTTCATCATCATCCCTAATTGAGGTGAGGGGGCTGAGCTCCTGTACCACCCTGCTCCATCCCCTCACATCCAGACATTGGGTATTGCTAGTGTCAGAGAGGGTATTACCTGGGGAAGGCAGTTCCTTCAGCTGAGGGAAATTTCTGTTTTCCAGAAGTGACTCAATTGTGAGCTGTCTGCAGCCAGCTTTTCCCACAGCTGAGCAAATGACTGCCTGGATCCCGAAGGGGACCTTTGTGGTACATCACAGCATCCCCTAAATCTAATTACTTTGTCCCAAATGTCCACTTGTCATATCCACCTCTGTAATTCCAGTGTGAGTTACCAGCATTGGCGGGCTATACTGACACAGTTGCCACATAATGGTGTCCTTTTGGGCAATTATTTTTGTGTTCCGTTTTCCTCATTTTATCCAATGATCTTTGGAAAACGCAAATCTGATTCTATCACTCCTCTAAAGAACCCCTCAGTGGCTTCTGTTGCACTCACAGTAAACACCCAACTCCTTAACAAGGCCTAAAGTTGCCTGCCCTGACTATCTCTGTGGCTTCATGTCTCACCATTTACATTTTTTGCTTTTTGTACAATAGCCACCATGCCCTTCTCACCTCAGGGCCTTTGCACACATTGTACATTCTGCCTGGATTGCTCCTGGCTCTCTCTGCTGTTCCCCATTGTACTCATGCCCAGTTAGCTCCTACTTCAATATCAGCCCAAAGGGCCTTGCCATGAATCCTTCCTGATTCTCCAGAGAGGGGTGGAATTCTTGTCACATACCCTCCATCCTTTCCACTGCACTTCGTCCTGTCCTATACTTTTTCTCAGTAACTGTGTGTTTGTGTGTGTCTGTGTGTGTGACAGACAGACAGACACAGCGAGAAGCAGAGACAGAAGACAGAGACTGATTATTTGCATAATGTCTGTTTCTGCCAGTAGACCGTAAGTTCCAGGAGAGCAGGGGAGCTGATTGCTTTGTTCAGCACCACACCCAGCCCTGAGTTTACTGCCGAGCACCACAGTGCATGATCATTCAGAATTTGTGGGATAAATAAGAATGAATAATCAACCTGAAATGAAAATCTGGCCATGACTGTGGTCAACCTGAAAAGTACAGTGTGATGTTTAACTGCCATTTCAAGCATTAAACGTCAGCTTTTATTTCCTGATTATAGGTCCAAAGGCTAATATATTTATTTCACGTTTTTACATTTCATTGTATTCCTGGTTTCCCTCATTCTCTTCAGAATATATACATACATATACACACATATACCTATATATACTCAAATACATAGATATGCATATATAGGCATGTATTCTATATGTACATAATATGGAATGAGTTTTACATGAGCAGATCACACACTCATCCGGTCTGGTTTTCTTTTATAGGTATCTTGGCTTTTTAGCAGTTTAACACATCATAGCATTTATATACCCACTAAGAATTTCAAATAACTTGTATAAAGTGTAGAAAATAATTGAAATATCTAAGTAAATCATCAATAAAGTAAAATATTTACAATAGCTGTAAAGTAAGTTTTATACATGTGAATGCTTATAAATGCCAGCCTTGATATTAAATAATGTTGGGAATGAGTCAATGATATGGGGTTTTACAGGATTTATATTCAACTAGGTAAAGTTTACATTATTTATATTTGCATTTCAAAAACCAGAGAAAAGAAACATCTTTGACATCCCGTAAATAAATGATTAAAATGTTTTATTCCTTTAATTTTTACATTTAAAAATCACATGGGGTGCATCTCCGTCTAGTTGAAACAACTCACCTTTTTATGCAAAAAACTTTTGTTGTGTCACCTTCTGAATACACGTGATTCCAGAAAGTTCTTGCATCATTTCTTAATACCAAATAATTCTACGTACAGTTTATATTGTGTGACCTGTTTACAGTTTGTTTGATAAAAACCATGTTTAATAAAGTTTCAGTGCCTTAAAGGTTTACCCATTAGCAAAAATTTCCTTTCCTACTCTAGTGGCAATGTCATTTTTTTAAAAAAGTATTTATTTTTGGCTGTGTTGGGTCTTTGTTGCTGCACGAGGGCTTTCTCTAGTTGCGGCGAGCGGGGGCCCCTCTTAATTGCGGTGTGCAGGCTTCTCATTGTGGTGGCTTCTCTTGTTGCGGAGCATGGGCTCTAGACACACAGGCTTCAGTAGTTGCAGCACACAGGCTCAGTAGTTGTGGCTCACGGGCTTCAGTAGTTGTGGCACGTGGGCTCTACAGCGCAGGCTCAGTAGTTGTGGCACACGGGCTTCGTTGCTCCACGGCACGTGGGATCTTCCTGGACCAGGGCTTGAACCCATGTCCCCTGCATCGGCAGGTGGATTCTTAACCACTGTGCCACCAGGGAAGCCCTAGTGGCAACGTCATTTTTAAGAACTCAAGCAGTATGTGTCTCCCAAACCAAAAAGAGGTAATGTGAGAGCCCCCATGTTTTAAGTCAGATTCAGAGTGATAGAAAGCCAATAAACTGGATAACGGTGTTAATACATCTGAGAATTGTGAACTGGAAATAATGTCTGATTAAAGAATTTACAAGAAGTAAGGTGACTGTTGTTCATATGCTCAGGTTTTGAAAGCCATGCTGAGAAAAGAAACTCTGCTAATATTCTCTCTGGAGATGTTACTCTCTTTGATTTTTCTAAAAACACTAAGTGGGTGATTATTGGTTACACTTTGCAGTTGTGACTGTGACCTTGTCATCTAAATTGTTAACTGCAGCAGAGAATTCTGAGATCTCAGACCCTTTGACTTTCCTTTCAGTACATATCCAAGTGCGGCTTAACTTACATTGCATGCATTTGGTGGGTAACTACACAAAAAATTTTATTTTGGCTAACACATCTCCTTTTATAGAGTTTATTTACTTGGAAATGCCCAAAGGTTTTCATTTGACTGTGAAGTGTCTGGGCCCCATCTTCATTCTCTGCTCAACTTGGTTTCTAGTTAATAAAAGAGGATCAGACTCACTGCTCTGTAGTGACAGCTGTGCCTACAGGTTGTTCCCTCTTCTCTCTCATACTGCCTTTCAGATATTTTAGTTTTATTCTTATGCCTTATGCTTCTAACAGGGAGGAAGGTTTTTTTTTCTTCGGCATATTTTATTTAGATAGTAAAGCAAAATGGTCTATTTGATTTTCTTGCCTCTCAATGGATGCCATAAATGGGAGTTCTTCAATGGCTAGGATAGTGTCTTTTTGATCTTGTCCCCCTTGATTTCAGAACATTCTTGGTACAGCTTTGAATGATTGAATCATTTGACACAAAAAAATTCACATCCCCATATTTTATTTCCATGTCTAAATTTAGGAAATAGTAGTCAATTGCATGTTTGTGCAAAGAAAAATTTAATTTTACAGATACATAAAAGGTAATATTCCTAACCTGGAACCAGCAGCTATTGAAAATATACTTGATAAAATATTCCAATTTCTAATTCTTGAAATTATATTGAAAATTTGACTAATGAAAGCAGACAGTTGTAAATAGCATCTACAGAGAATGTGACCAATCGGAACCCTTTTTATATGTTTATAGTCAATATCCCAATTTAAATTTTCTATACACTTCCTGGTGTCACCTGCCTGTCCTTCAAAATGCCAGTACTCTCTTCCCAGTCGGAACCTGCCCCTAAAAAAGGATCAGCCTTTCACACCTTACTGTAAATTTGGTTACATATTTTAATTCTTACAAGGACATATTCCTTACAGCATAGGATTAAGAGGGTGGGCCTTGGAGCTTTGGGCCTGGGTTTTAATCCCAGTATCTCGCTTACTCTCTGACCTCAAATAGGTAACTTAACCTCTCCCATCCTCAGTTTCCTCAGCTATAAAATGGGGATAAGAATAGTTGTTGGGAGGATTAAGTAAATTAATACATGTAATGTACTTATAACAGTGCTTAGCACATGCTAAAAGCTCAATAAAGGCTATTATTACAGTAAAATGAAAATGAAAGACAGTGCCCTCTCTTTAGAAATTGCTGGAATCATGTAGTGGATAGAGAATGATTTGGGAAGGAAGAAGGGCTTTCCTACCTGCCCTGCACCCCCAACCCCGGCCGCTTCCCCATCTCTGCAATAGCTACAAGGTGACTGCATGTGTTGCATCTTGTAAAGATTTACATTTGTCAGTCTCAAAGAATCCTGAGACGGTGGCAAAAGGGATTTTTCTTTCATGACGCTAAGGAGTTCATTGCTGTGGTTTGTAGCATTAGGATGGGTGAAATGGAGACAAAAGAGCTAAGATCTAATGATCATTTTATTTTTTTTCAAAATAGTTATGTTTACTTTTTTAGAATGAAAGAACTATTTTCACATTTTAGATAATTTGGAAAATAAAGCATAATGTAAAAAATCAAGAGCCAGAGAAAAGTCACTGTAACTTTTTAATATATATTTAATCCAGATCTCTTATTTTTTAAGCATATTTGGGATCATAACTGTAAATATATTATACATTGCATTTATCACAACTTATTTTGATCAGTTTTCAATGAGGTGAAATGTTCTTAATGAGACTCTTAGTGATTTGTCATCACGTAGATATATTCTAGAGTATATGATGTACTCTTCAGTGTCTGACCATTCTCTTATGGGTGGGCATTTAAGTGGTTTGTTCTAAATTACATCTTTGTGCATAAAACTTTGTTTATATCTTTGATTATTTACTAAAGACAGATCCTCAGAACTGGAGCTACTAAATGACAAGGGCACAAGCATTGTTCTGAGGGTTTTGGTGCCTTTCCATGAGCAATGTAAACTAGTGCCGGGCTCACCATCCCCTTGCCAAGCTTGAGCATTTGCAGAATGATAGGCACTATGAGATACACCCTTATTTTAATTTGACACTTCTTTGATTTTTAGTGAATCTAAATCTTTCTTATATGTTTATTTCCATTTGTATTTCATAGTCTGTGAGTTTTCTGGTCACATCCTTTGTCCACTTTTCTCTTGGAATATATTTTCTATATGATTATAAATCCTCTTAATATAGTAAATTTTTTCTTATATTTGTTATAAGTATATTCTCAGTCCTTAACCTAACTTTTAATGTTTAATGTACTCAATGTTAATTTTTGTTTATGCATTGAAATCTATACTTTTATTTCTTTGGTTTCTTCGGTTGCTTTTGTATTCAGAAAATGTAACTACTCACATATACTTCTAATTTTATTCTTAATGATTTTTTGCATTCAATCCTTTTTTTCTTATTGCTTAATTTGGAATTAGTGTAATTTTCACCCAAAATGGCTGTATTCTGCAATCTATTCATTAGATAATCTTTCTATTAAATTATTACAAATACTAGAGTGGTTTTAGGGTTATGGTATTGTATTAAATTGATTCCATTTTATTTTACTCATTTTTATTTACTGATTGTTGATTCTTCTTTTTAATTGAAGTAGAGTTGATGTACAATGCTGTGGCAATCTCTGCTGAACAGCAAAGTGACTCAGTTATACACATACAGACATTCTTTTTTAAATATTCTTTTCCATTATGGTTTATCCCAGGAGATTGTATATAGTTCCCTGTGCTATACAGTAGGACCTTGTTGTTTATCCATTCTAAATGTAATAGTTTGCATCTACTAACCCCAAATTCCCAATCCATCCCTCTCCCTCCCACCCCGATTGGTTTTTTTTTTTTTTGGCTGCTTTGGGTCTTCGTTGCTGCGCGCGGGCTTTCTCTAGTTGAGGCGAGAGGGGGCTACTCTTCATTGCGGTGCGCCGGCTTCTCATTGCAGTGGCCTCTCTTGTTGTGGAGCACAGGCTCTAGGTGCATGGGCCTGAGCAGTTGTGGCACGTGGGCTCAGCAGTTGTGGCTCTCAGGCCCCAGAGCGCAGACTCAGCAGCTGTGGCGCACGGGCCCAGTTGCTCCGTGGCATGTGGGATCTTCCCGGACCAGGGATGGAACCTGTGTCCCCTGCGTTGGCAGGCAGATTCTTAACCACTGCACCACCAGGGAAGTTCCATCCGCCCCCCCCCCCCCACAGATTGTTGATTCTTATACTAGTACTATTACTCATTTAGTTGATAACAGCTTCTTAATAAACTTAGTAAGGATATTTTCCTTTATTTTCTTACTAGATGAACTTCAGAGAGATTTTGAAATATCCAAAAATGTCTATTTGTATTATTATTAATTATTATTAAGACAGCGTTAACAACAATCAAAAAATTAACTAACAATATTGAAAGCTGGCAATCTTGTATTTTTACTAATATTAGTGATATAATGTATCTTTTAGATAGTCCCTTTTTTGTTGGCCTGTTTGATTGAGACAGATAAACTTTATCATGTTCAGGCATTATATACTTCGATTTTTAATTTACTAAAAGTTTATTTTTTGTTGTTAAACATTAAGTAGATTTTTAAAAATATTAAAATGTCATTTTACCCTCTAGTAAGATGATCATACTGGTGTGAATTCTTTTATCAATAGATATACTAGCAGTAAACTCTTCTTGGGTTAGTGGATAAATCTTTTAAGATCCCACTGAGTTTAGTTTGCCTACATTTTATTTAGATTTTTTTCTATTTGTATTCATAAATAAACTTGGTCTACATGCCATCCCTTTGACCAAAACCTTTTTATTTTAATGTTTTACATATAGTGCTTCCATAAAAATTTTATTCTAAGAAAGTATTCTAGTTAGAAATTTATTTAAAATGTGCAGACCATCAATTTTTTTCTGTATATTTTTTGCTGGTAACTTTGTCCACTTAGTTTTAAACTAGCATAATAATATGAATATGATAGCTTCCTATGTTTTTCTGTGTTTTATATCTTCATTCTTAGAAAGTTTAGAAGAACTTATTGGTGCAAAAAGTACAACTCTAAGTCATACTATGGTAACTCTTTCGATATTTTTTGTAGTTGTTATTTTAAATCGATTTGGGTTTTCCTTAAGTTGGTTGAATTTTGATAGGTTTTCATTGCTCAACAACTTCAAATTCTCCATTTATTGTTAAATCAAAGACAGACAGTTTATCTGATTACTCACTTTGCAGAATGAGCATATTCTTGTTCCCATCTTTTATCCACCTCTCTCTTAAACTCTCTTCCACCTCTCAACCTCCGTCAGCTCTATCAACACTTTTATATTATCCCAGTTGACAACATTTATTTTCCATACAGTTGCCATACATAAGTCTTCTGAGATTTGGCCATAGGTTGACTCTAAAACATAAAACCAGTATACAATTGAGAATATTTGGGATGTTCCTGATCTCTGGATTCCATTATCTGTGGAGAATATTTCCAGGGTATATTTCAAATGGTCACTACATTCTTATACTCTTCCCCTTCATCCTCTCAGTTTTACAAATTCTTCATCAGATTATCTACACTAATCATTTCCCCTTTTCCCTGGGGACCTGTTAAATCCATACTGTATTACTACTACTTAGCTTTTCTCCTGGGTCAGATTTCCTGAACTTCATATCTACTTCTGTCTTGGTTTCTCTCACTTACTTCCTAAATGTTATTGGGGGACCACCTTAAGGAACTTTCTAGGTAACATGCCATTTAAACCTTAACAGATCTTGTACATCTGAAAGTATTATTATTTTCTTGTGCATTTGATTAATAGCATGGCTGGGCTTAAATTTCAAAATGGAAAGAAATTTTTTCTTTCAGAGTCTTGAAGCTATGTTCTTTTGTCTTCTAGTATACAGTGTTGCTAAAATTCAGATGCCAGGCTAATTCGTGTTCCTTTGAAGACATGTTCCCCCCTCCTTTTAAGTGTTTTGAATCTTTTCTTTATCCCCTGTGTTCTGAAATTGATGTGGATGTTATAGGTATGGATCTTTTTTCATTCATAAGATTTATTTTCTTGTGTTCTGGGAAATTCTCTGTTTTTTTATTGAATAATATCCTTCCTTTTATATTTTTTGGAGATGATATTGGCCAGCTCTTAGACTTTCTGTTTTGATCATCTATGTAACTTTTATATCTTCTCTCAAATATTCTAGCTCTTTCTATTTATTCTATACTCTCGGAAACATTCACATAGTTTACTTAAGATACTTCTATTAATTTCTTTTTTTCAGCAATTATATTTTAATTTCCTAGTTCTTTTGATTTTTCCAATTATTCTTACATAAACTTGCTTTATGGGTGCCATATGTTCTTGAGTCTAATGAGTGGATTCTAAATCAAATATTTTAAAGATCTCATCCTTTATATTAATAAATTCCAGAGGGCTTTTAAAAAAAAATTATTTATTTATTTTTGGCTGCGTTGGGTCTTCGTTGCTGCGTGCGGGCTTTGTCTAGTTGCAGTGAGCAGGGGCTACTCCTCGTTGCAGTGCGCCAGCTTCTCATTGCGGTGGCTTCTCTTGTTGCAGATCATGGGCTCTAGGCGTGTGGGCTTCAGTAGTTGTGGCACGTGGGCTCAGTAGTTGTGGCTTCTGGGCTCTAGAGCACAGGCTCAGTAGTTGTGGCACACGGGCTTAGTTGCTCCGCGGCATGTGGAATCTTCCTGGACCAGGGCTCGAACCTGTGTCCCCTGCATTGGCAGGCGGATTCTTAACCACTGCGCCACCAGGGAAATCCCCAGAGGGCTTTTATTGTTTATCTTTTGTATTGTAGACTTTTCTCAGAAATTAGGTGAACCATTGCTGCCCAGCATATTTAAGAATGAGTCAATAAAAAAGCCATTTCAAAATGGCATTTTAGTTACAAATGTGGGGCTTGATTTAGTGCTGAAAATAGAAGGTGAGTTACTTGCATTACCTTGGAAGACTGCTAAAGTCAACTGAGGAAGATGCGGGATGCTGACTTCCATACCAGCTGGCCTAGTTCTTTTTTTGACAGTTTGGACAATTTCTTTAGTTAAGAACTTAACTACCTGGGGATAATGTAAGACTTGGGGAATCAACTGTTCCATACTGGGCGCTTCTGTGAGTACCTTTCTTTTCTGTCCCACTTCTACTTCTCCATGGTACCTAATATCTCCTACTGGAGCTCTGATAGAGAAATAGGCTCGCTTTTCAGCTGCAACCCTGTGTATTTATATTTTAGCTTATGGCTGCTTCATCAGTCATTGTTTCTGCATCTGCTTTCCATCTTCTGGAGACTTGGTGAAATCTCTTGACAATGGATAGTCTTCCTCTCTTATTCTTCAGTGTTTGGGTTTGTAACTTATAAAAAATGCTTTGCCTCATTTCAGTGGAGTTTTGAGAGAGAAGATGTATCAGATCAAATGATTGTGTTTAGGTCTCTAGCATGCTATATACACACATATTTATTTATTTTTTCATTCGTTCATTCAAAATAATATATGTTTGCCAGGTCTACCATGTGTCTAAACTGCTTCCAAAGATAGAGCCTTGAACTGAACCTACAAAAACTCATGCCCTCATGAAGGTTTCTTTTGAGTGGGGCCTTGTAGATGGAGAATTAGGAAGCTTGCTCTGTAGTGAAGGCGAGGCAAAATGTCATGGCCACATATTATTGAGAAAAGTAAAGGAGACCCAGGCAGGATTGATCCCAGAGAAATGAAGGTCCTGATTGTGTTTCAGATATGCAGCCTGAACAGGCTTACCATGTCCATCTATCACCATCTTGGAAAGCAGCATTCTTCCTGCCCTGATGGCCCAGATCATATCCCGATTTAAGCATGGTCTACCCCTCCTTATTCTTTTCATCGAAAATTTCTTGTAGGAGTACCTCTTATGGACACATAGTGTTTAATTTGTTTCTTAAGCCAACCTGAATTTTTTTTTTCCCAAAAGGGAATTTAACTTTTCATTTATTGTCATAATTGGTGTGTTAATCTAACTTGTCTAAACTTCTTTTAGATCTGCATTTTCTATTTCTATACCTTTCTTGCTTTCTTTTCTTTTTTGTCCTTTGTGACACAAGGTATGTTTATTTTATGTTTTCTTCAGTGATTTGGGGGTTATATATCTTATTTATAATTCTATTACTGGTTATCTTTAGGTTTTAAAATATGTATTAGAAAAAGTATTTTCTCTTGTGTTAAAAGTTAACACACCACCAGTGTTTGCATTCTACTTTTGTAAAATGAGCAATTTCAAATGCTTTCTACTCCCCTGACCAACTTCTAAACATTTGTCAGTATAGAACCAGATACCATAGTCATTTTTAATTTCTAAATTTGAGTCACGCTAAACAACTAGATTGATTGGATAAGCGGGGGTGGGGGGGATTCCTGTTTTAATGTAGTGAACTAATGTTTCTACATTATTCATTCACTAGTGACTTTCTTTACAGTATAAATCTTGGTAACAGTTTAGTATGTAACATATAAGAACATGGTAATATCTAGGTTTGTCTCTTTCTTTTAAAGAGATGAGAGAAACCTTAAGAGTTAAACCTATGTGTTAGACTTAACTCTTTGGAAATAAAATTTAATATTAATAGAAATATTTTTGTATGATTTTGAGAATGCTTCCGTAGTACTGCAGAGTCAAATATTAAGGTTTGTAAAAACATTCTAAAAAGAAAATCAACTTGAAATTTTGATTTTAGTTTTTGAACCAAGTGAGGCGGGGGGGCTTTAAAGACAAATATTTTTAAAGCAACAGATAAAATGTAGTTAAATAGTTTTTAGACAAAATGTAATGATAATAATAAAGGTAGTTTGCATCTCCCACACCTCTGAAATTTGTTTTATTCATGGCTATTGTGCCTTTAAAATTAATTTTGGTTAAGCCTTTGCAATATCCAGACAAGAGTGAAAGAGTTAAATAGAGCTTCCCTGGTGGTGCAGTGGTTATGAATATGGCTGCCAATGCAGGGGACATGGGTTCGAGCCCTGGTCTGGGAAGATCCCACATGCCGTGGAGCAACTAAGGCCGTGCGCCGCAACTACTGAGGCTGCGCTCTAGAGCCCGCGAGCCACAACTACTGAAGCCCACAAGCCTAGAGCCTGTGCTCTGCAACAAGAGAAGCCACTGCAATGAGAAGCCCACGCACCGCAACAAAGAGTAACCCCCGCTGCCACAACTAAAGAAAAGCCCACGCACAGCTACAAAGACCCAAAGCAGCCAAAAATAAAATAAATAAATTAAAAAAAAAGAGTTAAATAATTTTCCTTGCTACCCACTTTTTTGTGTATATCTGAGTAGCAGCTCCACTACAGGGAGGTGGGTGGAGACAGAGAAATATCAAACCAAGCTTTTGCTCTCTATGGATAATACAAATTACCCACTTTCTCACAGATGTCAAATCTGGCAGATTTCCATAGAAAATTTGGATTGAATGTCAACTACCCAAATTATTTTTGTGTCTGCTGAAGTGTGTGCTTGGCAGGGATTGCAGCAGGAAAATAGGAAGTGGTTTTGAAAACATTAATAATATCTGAATACAACTCCTTAAGCTGATTGTTCTATAGATGAACCAAAGCATATATTGTCCCTGCAAACCAGAGCCCTCCAAGAAGTCCAGGTGGACACACTGTTAATGTTTCAAATGTAGAAGTTGAGAGGAGGGCTTATTTAGGAAACAGGATTTACTATCATGGGTAGATCTTTGCCTTCTCCTTGAATAGTTGAGATTTGCTAATTAACAACTAAACATAGTTCTAAATGACACAAATACCATGTAGGCAGTGAAGATAGCTGAGATTTTATTAGATATAAATTATTTCTGGAAAGATAGCTCTTTTCAAAATGTGCTCCTCAGTAACACTCCTTGGTTAGAAGATCTGAGTTCTAGTACTGACACTGACATTTAGAAATCTCTGTCTTTCTAGCTCGTAGTTTCCTCATCTGTAAATCAGAGGGGATGTACTGCATCATCTTTAGTCTTTAGGGATACTTTCAGCATATTATGATCTGTGTTGATAAGGAAAAATTGAGACAACTTAGTACTAGATAAATCTAGTTAGTTTGTTTCCCATGAGAAGAAACAAAGCTCCTTTGCTTGCGGAAGAAATTAAAACTGCAGTATATCAAGTAACGTAAAATGAGTTCTGAGTGGTAATGCAATATCAAGGGATTAGCTTAATCATCACATAAATTTTAAATTTCTCTAAATGTGTCTATTGTTATTCGTCAGAAGTACTCATCTTTCCTCTTCCAAATACTATTTTGTTGTGAAATTTATTCATTCATTCAACAAATATTTATTGAGCACCTACTATGTCCCAGACACTGTGCTAAATGTTAGGTAATGAACAAAAAAGACAAGATACCTTGCCTTCATGAAGTTTACACTCTAGTGGGGGAAGACAGATAATCATACAACTAATACAACTTATACTATGTCAGATAGTGATAGATGGAGAAAAGGGAGGCTGGGTGTGCATTGTGTGTGTGTTTGTGTACACATGCGCACACACACATTTAAAATAGGGTGGATAGAGAAGGCTTTGCTGAAAAAGTGAAATTTGAGATAATAACAGGAAAAGGTGAGGGAAGGAGTCATGCCAATATCTGAGAGAGGTGAAATCTAGGTAGAGGACACAGCAAATGCAGAAGCCTGAAGCAGGAACATGCTGGACTTTGTAAGGAATAGCACAGCACGGCTTCATGCCCTCACTCAAAAATATTTACTCTTCACCAGTTATTTGCCAGATCTTCTTTCTTTTCTCATGAAGTAGAGATAGATAAGCATATAAACACAAGCAATAGAATAAAAATATGTAGGAATCATGAGACTTTGCTAGGGGCACAGTGCTCAAGGAGCAAGTAGTCAGTTGTATATGGGAAGTCAGGAAAGAATTCATATCAGATCTGTTCCTACAAATTGTATTGCTCTTAATCCTTTTTATCTTTGCAGATGTTCAGGTTAAGGAGAGCTCTGATATGGCTTTAAATATATAAGGAATGGCATGAATATGATGGAGGGTTTTTCTTTAGTTTTTGTGGGAGAAAGTAAGAAAAAGGAAACAACTGTTTACTAGGTACCCCACTCTGGCCAGGTGCTGTATTAGGCACTTTGTACGTGTGGTCTTTTTTTGTTCTCACCAGAATAAACATGGGTCCTTGTTTTATAGATGATGAAACTTGGGCTCTGAGAGGTAAAGAAGTTGTCCTCAATTACAGAGTGATTAAATGGTTGAACCAGTTTTCTAATTCAGGTCTTCTTCCTAACTCCCAGTATGTACTTCCCTATCCTCGCGGTTACATTGTCAAACGGGGACTTTGAGATATAACGAAATAAAGATAAAGGTGAAGGTAACATGTAGGATTATAGACTCTTGGGACTGGAATTGCCTTTAATATAGTTTCAGCCTAAACTTGGGAGGCTTGAATTAAAAATTTTCTGACAAGTCTTAATAATAACAAATAGCAAATGCCAAGTACTGAACACCTTACCTAACAGACACACACATACACCCCTATCTCTGGGGTGAATACTATTAGTATTACCCTTATATAAAGTGCTCTCTTTTTTAATCCTTACGACAAGGCTATGAAGAAGATTTTATTGCCTTCAGTTGAGAGATGGTATATTCGTATATCCATCTCATTCTGGAACCCTTATTCTTACCAGTCATGGGGTGGGGTTTATTTCAGTATGTAATAGCTCACATGGTTGAGAATGTTCTTTTTTATATTATATCTAAAATAAATCTTTTTGGGTGGGCTGTGCTGCGTGGGGTGCGGGATCTTAGTTCCCCGACCAGGGTTTGAACCTGGGCCCTTGGCAGTGAAAGCACAGAGTCCTAACCACTGGACCTCCAGGGAAGTCCCTAAAATACATCTTCTTACTACCATGAAAATGCATGCTCTTCGTCCTCCACAGACACAGAATAAAGTTATTCAGTACTGTTCTTTTTATATTAGAATATACTTATCGATAGCTAGATTCTTCATTGAGGGGAAGACACTGAGATTTTATTGGCAATGTCCTATCTTTTTCTTAATCAAGACTCATTGCATATCCTGCCATCTTGGTCTTCCTGTTGCTCCTCTCAGCGATTCTCCCCTTTCTGATTTATGTGACTACCTGAGATATCTCTAAAATAGCATATCTGAAATATGATAAATATTGATTTATTTGAAAATGCTATAAGTGTTTAAATCTGTCATAAATCAATTATAAAAGATCACACTCATATTTTATATCTATGGATATATAACTTAAAAAATTTTATAGTATAAGTCCAACTGAAAGCCTACTTTTTTATCCTCACAGTCAATAGTTTTAGTGTGTATAACATTTTATTAATGTTCAATTAATACTGTCCATTTTTAAGGGTTTATTTTGCAATTTCACTTTTTTTTGTTAAGTGGGATGAATATCAGGAGTCCCACTTTTTTTTTAAATTAATTAATTAATTTATGGCTGTGTTGGGTCTTCGTTTCTGTGCGAGGGCTTTCTCTAGTTGTGGCAAGCGGAGGCCACTCTTCATCGCGGTGCGCGGGCCTCTCACTATTGCGGCCTCTCTTGTTGCGGAGCACAGGCTCCAGACGCGCAGGCTCAGTAATTGTGGCTCACGGGCCCAGCTGCTCTGCGGCATGTGGGATCTTCCCAGACCAGGGCTCGAACCCGTGTCCCCTGCATTAGCAGGCAGACTCTCAACCACTGCGCCACCAGGGAAGCCCTGCAATTTCATTTTTACAGATAGTTTTTAAAAATTGATATGTGATGAGATTAAATAACTTTTCCAAGATTACACAATTATATAACTGCTAGAGCTGGGATTATCTTGCCTTTTATTCAAGAAAACAATATATCCAAAATTATCTATTAGCCACACTCTTGGTACCTCAAATGTTTATTAATTTGTGGTTTGTATTTTAAGGAGGAAGGAAGAAATAAATGTTTGCATTATCACATGTGAGAAATAGGAGGCTTAAAAAGATTAAATAACGTTTGTAATATAAAATGTACTGGATAAGATAATAACTAGTCTTTATTGAATATTTCCCAGGAGCTAGACATTATATTAAGTCTTGTACATGTATTAATTCATTGAAAGTTCACAATAGCCCTAAAAGCTAGGTATTGTTATAATTTTAATCTTACATACATACCAAAAAAAAAAAAAAATCAACCCTGAGGTGCAGAGAAGTTAGGTAACATGCCTGAAGACACATAACTACTAAATGTAGAAAAGATTATCTAGGTAATTTGACTTCACTATCTGGTGTTTTAACTACTATGCTATATATTTGTCACAATAAGAGAGGATATAGAGTTTTAAAATAATGATTTAAAAACAGGTAGAATTTCAGAACTGCTAATATATGTAATACAGTACTACAAAAACTTTTCTTTGGGGGCTTCCCTGGTGGCGCAGTGGTTGAGAGTCTGCCTGCTAATGCAGGGGACACGGGTTCGAGCCCTGGTCTGGGAGGATCCCACATGCCGCGGAGCGGCTGGGCCCGTGAGCCACAACTACTGAGCCTGCGCGTCTGGAGCCTGTGCCCCGCAGCGGGAGGGGCCGCGGTAGTGAAAGGCCCGCGCACCGCGATGAAGAGCGGTCCCCGCACCGCGATGAAGAGTGGCCCCCACTTGCCGCAACTAGAGAAAGCCCTCACACGAACCGAAGACCCAGCACAGCCAAAAATAAATAAATAAAATAAAAATAAAAAAAGTAGCTATAAAAAAATTAAAAAAAAACTTTTCTTTGTTAAAAAATGAGTGTCACAACTACCTATAGAATTACACATGCAAAATAGTCCTTTCTTGCATTTAACTATGAATAGGAAAACATACATACTTATTAAAGAAAAATTCCGAGATCAAATAAGAGACATAGTTTCACAGAACTCTAATAAGAGACAGAAGGTAGCTTATCTTGGAATCAATTTATTTATCCATCTCTTCTACCAAAGGCAATTTATGGAAATGTTTGAACCTTGATTTTTTAATCCAGAAAAGTAGAGCACTGTGAATATGATTGGGATTTTTCCAAACAAAAGATTTAATGAATTAATATCAAGAACAATGTTTAATTACTAATTGCTACATTTCAAAATCAACTTCAAGCAAAAAGACACTTGAGATATAATTTGAAGAAATTTAAGATCCAAATCTAAAATTATTGCTTCCTTTCTGCTTGTTAAAGAGTAAAATCTGAGCAACTACAAACTTAACGGTTACTAAGTGGGGAGGGGAGGGGTGGGATGAACTGGGAGATTGGGACTGACATATACACACTACTACGTATAAAATAGATAACTAGTGAGAACCTACTGTACAGCACAGGGAAGTCTACTCAGTACTCTGTGGTGACCTAAATGGGAAGGAAATCTAAAAAAGAGTGGATATATGCATATGTATGACTGATTCACTTTGCTGTACAGCAAGAAACTAACACAACATTGTAAAGCAACTATACTCCAATAAAAATTAATAAAAAAAGTAAAATCTGAGCAACTAATAGCAAAGGACTGTCCAGTCCATTTCTGTTTTGTCCAAGTGTTTTCCTAGTCTTAAGGTCATCATCTTTCCTTTAAAGGTAAAAATCTGTAATACACTGAATTCATGGCAGCCTTTATTTATACATAATAATGTATTACATTGATTTAATAATGGAGGCGTTCCTCTCTGTTAATTGAACATTTTCCTGTAGTCATTTTGCTTTTGTTTTTTGTTTTTGTTTTTTGGCTGCGTTGGGTCTTCGTTGCTGTGCCCGGGCTTTCTCTAGTTGTGGCGAGCAGGGGCTACTCTTCGTTGCGGTGTGTGGGCTTCTCATTGCGGTGGCTTCTCTTGTTGAGGAGCATGGGCTCTAGGTGCGCGGGCTTCAGTAGTTGTGGCTCGCGGGCTCTAGAACACAGGCTCAGTAGTTGTGGCTCATGGGCTTAGTTGCTCCATGGCATGTGAGATCTTCCTGGACCAGGACTTGAACCCATGTCCCCTGCATTGGCAGGTGGGTTCTTAAGCACTGCGCCACCAGGGAAGTCCCTCTTGTGGTTATTTTGCAGTCTTTATTAAAAACTTCCATCGAATTACTCTCCAGGAACTTAGTTTAAGGAAAATGAAACTCACTCTCCTTTAAAAATTTTGACTTTTCCTCCCCTCTGAAGTATAAATAAATTTTATCCCCCCTTCCCAAACAAATTTAAAAACATCATGGCAGACATAGCCCTTTCACTATCATTTCCCAATACCAGGAATCAGATATATCTGAGCACATGACCTTTTACCCACTGTTTAATAATTCAATAGACCATTAACAGTTTTCCAATATTTAAAACTGTAATAAAGCACCCCAAACTTGATAGCAAGCAGAAGAGACATTTTTCTTTTCCTCATGAACATTTAAAATATAGCAGTGATTTTTTAAATTGTTTGGAACATCCTCTTTAATATATTAACATTTACACATGTTAAATATAAAGAGATTAATACTAATATATTATTAAACATCTACTGAATTTTTTAATGTTTTACCTTAAAGAAAGGGTATGTTGAAGTTCCAGAAAATTAATATGATTTATGTCTGGAGTTTTGAACCTTACTTCTGTCACTGCTGTGTCACTAATTAATTTAATAATATATATATATCTCCATTCTACAATGATATATCCTTATCTGTTTGTTTTACTCTACAACCTCACTGAGCTGATTTGAGAATGAATGAAATAATTCATATTATAAAAATTAATACATTTATTACAATGGTACAGGCTTATTTGGAGGGCTTATTAAAATAGATTAATGGGCTGATCCCATTGTTTCTGAATCTGTAGGTTTGTGTGAAGTCTGTGAATATGCATGCCTAACAGGTTCCCAGATGATACTGATGCTGCTGGGCCAGAGACCACACTATCTTATAAAATTGAATGAGATTAAAAAAAAAAACAACTTAGTAACATAGAGTAACACATGGTTTATGTTTGAATGGGGCAAAGGGCTTCATCTTGAAATTGTTTGACTCTTTGGAGGTAATAATGACTAGAAATCATGATAGAAATAGCCTTCAGAAATTATGACAGCAACCATTGTTCTACACTGCCCCAATTCACACTCGCACCCCATCCTTTTGTGAGTATGAGTTTGGTTTCTTTCCCAAGCAAAAAGTTGACTATGCAATGCAGAATTTCATTAACAGGGGTTTCTTGTTTGCAGGTAGTTTTATTTTTCCTTCTTACACTTTTAACTTGTTATCAAGGGTATAACATAGAGAAAATGTGAGACAATTCAGTATAATATCTGTGAGAAACGTCAGCTCAGTGAGACACTAGCATAATGGTTTCAGACTTTTTACAGGAAAGAAAATTTAGGTCAGCCTCAAAGAAGAACTTGTACTAGAATGGATAATCAGGAACACACACAACACACACACTCACACACACACGTGCATGCACACACATATACAGTTTTTCCTTCAAAGCTGCCATTATTTCCATCACCTCCATTCATAATACCTCCCATTACAATGAACATTGTTTATTGGCAATAGTTGTTACCACAGGCTTTGTTATCTTGTTTAGTTCTTATGCTTTTTAAATGCCTGTCCCCATCTGGGGGGAGGTGATCTTTTTCACTTGTCATAAGTAACATCAGAAATAACACCTTAAGGAAGTACTTAAGTACACTTTGCTAATAATGACCATGTGTGACAGCTAATAAAAACCAAAACATATGTACATCTAACTTAAATTTACTATCAATGTGACATAGGTTGCTACCTGGACTTTTTCATCTTATGAATGGGATTCCTAAAAGGCCATGATCAAGCATATACCTAATAAACAGCCTTAGAAATTGAATGATGGGTTTGATCTCACTGCTGTTTGGTTGACAGATGGGAATCAAATAGACATAAACTCTGTACTCTTTCTTTATTGCTGGGAAGGGAAATTGTGTGCCCAAATTGCCATAAGACAGGTTGTTCTTCCAGCATTTATAGTCTGGTGGGAAGGAGAAAATAAATGTCCTGTAGTCTTTCAAAAAAGACAGTTTTAAGCCATTTTCAACATAATATTTCAGACTTCCAGTTTGGATGAGACTGTGAGTATATCAGGGCCAATTTTTGAAGTTCATTCACATAATATAACTTAATTTTTCCAATTTCTGTTTTAATTCAATGTTGAATTAAATGACAGATTCTTTAGCCAATCTATTGCAGGTACTCAGTAAATATTCTACTTACAGTTACCCTGAAGATGCTTCCTTGAAATGTTAAAATTTGTTCTATAAGTATATATTTTTATTTTTCTATATTCTATCTAGATGGCCCAAATAATTATGTGTTCAAATATGTTGAGTCAACACTGTAAAACTAAGATAGTCTCTAGTATGGTATGAATTTAAAATGAGAATGTGATATTCATGGACCTGAAATTTAAAAAATATAGATCCAGATTTAATGTATTATACTCTTTGGCTTTTATGTGATAAGCCTTTAAACACTTCAATGTGAAAAAAATTCTGATGTTCACTTTAGGGTGATTATCTTTGGGAAGGTACCAATATTTTATTTCATGTGTCTCTTTAATTGCAATTATTTAATGTTTAATCTTCAAATTTCATACAAATATAATTAGTAAGAGTTCTATCAGTGTGATAACCCACTTGAGATTTTTCTGCTCAAACATAAATTGAAGTAGCAGTACCTAAGTACATGAAATTGTATTAATTAATGAAGAAATTTATTAATTCACAAACATCAGTTACTCACCTATCATGTGTGAATATCAGAACTGAGTTTTTAGATTTTTTAATTCATAGATGAACCAGTTAGCTTTGCAAGGAGTGAATCTGTCTGACATTCTGGCTATAGCATTAACTCTGGCTAATATTTTCACACAAACAGGCCTGCTAATGAGGGGGCAGGGAAAGGGAATGTGGATGACTTAGTACAAAACAGACAGGAAAAAAAAAAAAAAGCTAAACTTGCATCCTATAGATGATACACTGAGTAAAAATTTAGAATCTGAAGAATGTTGTATGAGATTGGTCACAGAAAAAAGTTTCATGACTTCATGGTGAATTGGTTTGGCCATACAGTCAAAATATGCCCATATATGTGCAAGAGGGGATTAAATATGCTTTTATATCATTCAGGGAAAAAAGTTAAAACTAAGAGCAAAGATACTAGATAATAAGAATTTACTCTAAAGAATGGAAATTGAAGAAATCTGGTGAAGCAGAACAACCACTTTAGTGTGAACTCTTTGAAAGCATAAATAGTAAGATCATATTAAGGGTTCAGGGTTGAAGAGTTGAAAATAAGACCTCTAAAGGAAAAAAATAGTAGAGAAGGAAAACTCCTATTGAAGCTAGTTGTTTGGAACAATTAGGAGGAAACATTTTTTAAAACAATTTTAACTTGATTGTATGAAAACCAAAAGAGCCAAAAATAGGAGAAAGAAAGAGAATCCTTGTTTATTAAAGAACAGATTGCTCCACCTTTGGTGCTTTTGTGCAACCTGTATAATTTTTTCGAAATATTTTTTATATATTTATGTGCTTATCCCAGAGTTTTATCACTGTGCTGTGCACTGGGAATGCAAAGTGAAGGGAAGCCTGTACCCGCCTACTAGAAATTTAGCAGTCTAATAGAAATGTAAACAGGTGACCACAGGGGTGATGTCAGGAGCAGGGCTGAATAAGATATTCCACATCATGTCCCCCCTCAACAACAATTTGGCATTCATCCATGGATCAAGTGCTTTTGTGGGAGCTGTAGATCCAGTATCATATGCCAAAGAAGCTAGGAGGAGTCCCTCCTCCTTGTGCATCTGGTAATAGGCATATAGACTTTGGTCCCAGCTGTAGACCCAGCAGTGGCCCATGAATTGGCTCTAGCCCTCTTGGCCATGGTCCAGGAGTCCCTGCAGAACACTGTCTCATTCAGTTACCCATGAACCAGAAAGCCTTTGTGGAAATGCAGGTTTCCAGAGGGAGAACACACCATTGGGGAAAATATATACAAGTTTGAGCACATTGGAGAGGAGCACTAAATCATGTGCTTGACTTGACTAGGGATGGGAAGTGGCTGGGAGAATAGCAGATAGAACTCTTGGAGGACATTAAAAGGATGTGGCTCCTACTAACTGTGACATCGATTTCATCAAGAAGCCTGCCCAGGAACCACTGGGGACTCCTCACCTGCAATCTCTCCAGCTGGCCCATGGGCACCCCCAGGCTTTGTGCGTCTCATCCACAACCCCCTCCACCCCATGGCTGGCACTGTGTGTACGCTTCTTGTGGCAGTGGTGAAAGTGAGTTTGGGCAGATAGCTAGAAAAGACAGAAAGTTAGCCCAAACCCATGGACCAGGGAAAGATCACAAACTTCAGTTCTAAAATCACCCTTGGGAAAGCAGCAGGGAAGCTGTCAGCACCTGTTCTAGTATTTTGCACGATTGAGAGAGGGCATACAAATGTAAGAATTCTGCATCAAGAGGGAGCAAGAAGTGTGGAACAAGCAGATCAACAGAAGGTCTGAGAAAGCCTCAGAATCCCTAGCAGGGCTGATGGGAGATATTTCTCTCCCAAAAGCAGTCAGTAAAGACTGAGGAGGTGACTCCTACTTCATATGAGAAGACAACAATGCAAAACTTCAAGGAACATGAAAAATCAAGGAAACATGACACCACCAAAGGATCTCTAGTAATTGAACCCAAAGACATGAAAATTGGCAATTTATATCTAAGAAAGAATTCAAAATAGCTGTTTTAAGGAAGTACAGTAAGCTACAGGAAGACACAGAAAGACAATTCAATGAAATCAGGAAAACAATACCTGAACAAAATAAGAAGTTTAGCAAACTGATAGAAATCAAAGAAAAGAACGAAACAGAAATTCTGGCGGTAAAGAATACAATAAATGAAATGAAAAATGCAATAGAGAGCATCAACAGCAGAACTGGCCAAGCAAAAGAAAGAATCCGTGAAGTAGAAGACATGAACTTTGAAATTATCCAGTCACATGAGAACAAAGAAAAAAGAATGAAAAAGAGTGAAGAAAGCCTACATGAGCTATAGGGTACCATCAAAAGAATTATCAGAGTTCCGAAAGGAGAGTAGGGGGAGAAGGGGGTAGAAAGCTTATTTAAAGAAATAATAGCCAAGAACTTCCCAAATCTGGGGAGGAATTTGGATATCCAAGTTCCTGACATATTCTTCTTCTCCAAGACATATTCTAATAAAACTGTCAAAAATCAAAGACAAAGAGGTAATCTTAAAAGCAGCAAGAGAAAAGAAGCTTATAAGTTACAAGGGAACCCCCCCCCTCCAATAAGGCTATCCATGGATTTCTCAGTGGAAATCTACAGGCCAGGAAAGAGTGGGGTGATATATTCAAAATGCTGAAAGAAAAAAAACTGCCAACCAAGAATACTCTATCCAGCAATGTTGTCCTTCAGAAATAAAGGAGACAAAAAAACTTTTGCATATAAATGAGAGCTGAGAGTGTTCATTTCCACTAGGCCTGCCTTACAAGAAATGCTGAAATGAAAGGACACTATTTGGTAACATGAAAACATAAGAAAATATACAACACACTGGTAGAGATAAGTATATAGTCAAATTCTGATTACTCTAATACTATAATATAGTGGTGTGTTAACAACTCTAGTATAAAGGTTAAAGGACAAAAGTATTAAAAATAACTATACCTACAATAATGTTAATGAATATGCAATGTAAAAAGATAGATTGTGACATCAAAAACATAAAAGGGGGTAGTAAAATGATATAGTTTTTGTGTGTGATTAAAGTTAAGTTTTTTATCAGTATAAACTAGACTATTTTATCTATAAGATGTTTTATGGAAGCTTCCTGGTAACCACAAATTCTACAATAGACTGACAAAAGATAAAGAGAAGGGAATCAAAGCATACCACAAAGGAAGGCAGTAAGAGAGGGAGAAAGGATCAAAGGAATTACAAAGAGCAGAAAACAATTAAAAGATGGCATTATTAAGGACTACCTATCAATAATTACTCTAGATGTAAATGGATTAAATTCTCTAATCAAAATATATAGAATGCCTGGAAGGATAAAAGAAAACCCCATGAGATCCAACTATATGCTGCCTATGAGAGACTTACTTCAGCTTTAAGGACACACATAGGGTTGAAGTGAAAAGATGGAAGAGATATTCCATCAGAATGGAAACCAAAAGAGAGCAGGAGTTGCTATACTTACACTGAACAAAATAGACTTTTAGCCAAACCTTTAACAAGAGACAGACAAGGTCATTTTATAATGCTCAACTTTCAACAGTGGATAGGTCATCCAGACAGAAAATTAATACAGAAACACGGGACTTTTGAACTATACTTTAGACCTAACAGAAGTATACAGAACATTCCATCCAATAGCAGCAGCATACACTTCCTTCTCAAGTGTACACAGAACATTCTCCAGAAGAGATCATGTAATAAGACACCAAAAAAAATCTTAGAAAATCTAAGAAGATTAAAATCATACCAAGTATCTTTTCCAACCACAATGGTGTGAAACTAGAAATTGATAACAGGAGGAGAACTAGAAAATTCACAGATACGTGGAGATTAAACAGTACACTCCCAAACAACAAATGGGTCAAAGAAGAAATCAAAAGGGAAATAAAAAATATCTTGAAACAAATGAAAGTGGAAGCACAATATATTGAAACTTATAGGATGAAGCAAAAGCAATTCTAAGGGGAAAGTTTATAGCAGTAATGTCTACATTTAGAAAAAAGAAAGATCTCAAATAAACAACCTAACATTACACCTCAAGGAACTAGAAAAAGAACAAACGAAGCCCAAAATTAACAGAAGGAAGGAAATTACAAAAATCAGAGTAGAAACAAATCAAATTGAGACCAGAAAAACAATAGAAAAGATCAATGAAAATATGAGCTGATTTTTTGAAGCAATAAACAAAATTTACAAACCTTTAGCAAGACTAAGAAAAAAAGAGAGAAGACTCAAATAAATGAAATCAGAAATGAAAAAGGAGACATTACAAGTACAGAAATCATAGGCTCTTAAGAGACTACTATGAACAATTATATGCCAGCAAATTGGATAACCAAGAAGAAATGGATAAATTCCTAGAAAAGTACAACCTACCAAGACTGAATCATGAAGAAAAAGATTTCCACAGAACAATAAAGAGTAAGGAGATTGAATTCTTCAATGAATGAATGAATAAAGAAGATGTGACTATATATATCCATTCATTTGATGACAGACACTAGGTTGTTTCCATATCTTTGCTGTTGTGAATAATGCTGCAATGAACATGGGAGTGTGAATATTTCTTTGAGATTGTGATTGCATTTCTTTGGATATATAACCAGAAGTGGGATTGCTGGTTCATATGATAATTCTATTTTTAATTAATTAATTGTGTGTGTGTGAGTGTGTGTATACACATATGGGCATACGTCATTTTGTTACGCTTCATTTTACTGCGCTTTGCAGATATTACATTTGTTACAAATTGAAGATTTGTGGCAACCCTCTGTGGAGCAACTCTATCAGCACCATTTTAACAAAAGCATTATTTTTATTTTTTTTTATTTTTTTTTTTATTCACACACACACACACTGTATTTTATTTTTACAAGACATAAATAGACTGACACCAAGCATTGTACATGGATGACCACAACAAAAGCAACAATGATTGCAATTACCAAACATGAAACACACTCATACTATGTCATAATATTGACATTCAGTCCAGTAATCCTCCACTGTAACAGCTCCTTTATTTTGCAGTGAAAATTGATTTGTATATTCTTTGCCTCTGAGTCCTTGTGGGATTTTTTTTTTTTTTTTTTAAATTCAGACAGAAAGTCACAAAAATTATACTCATCCTCATCAGTTCACTCAGTCCCATGTAATTAATTTTTTTTTCATCTTGATCTTTTGTTAGCACTTTTATGAGTTCATAAGTTTTTCATTAGAGTTCTGAAAATGCTTATTCATTCAGTTCAGCAGTACAGTCAGTTACCAGAAACCTGTACTTGTCAGAGTCTTTTCCATGAATTTCTTGAAGATGAAACCCTTTTATAGGAACATATTTGCAAAATCATCAGAGTACACCCAGAACTGTCTGTAAATGACAAAAGACTTAAAAATGACCACGGTTAAAGATTTGATGAAAGTTCATAATAATGCAGTTGACAAGAAAATTAGTTATTTCTGAGATATACATTTTAAAGTAATAACTAGGATTATTACTTATAACATTATACCAGAACATATAAGATTTTTAGAAATTTCATGTAATGTCTGAAACATTTATATTAACATATTTCCATACATATTTCCATACAAATACAAATATAAGATTTTTAGAAATTTCATGTAATGTCTGAAACATTTATATTAACATATTTCCATACATATTTCCATACAAATACAAATATAAGATTTTTAGAAATTTCATGTAATGTCTGAAACATTTATATTAACATATTTCCATACAAATAACCCAATGAAAGTTTAGTATTAGTTGTTTTGTTTGTTTTTTTATACTGCAGGTTCTTATTAGGCATCAGTTTTATACACATCAGTGTATACATGTCAATCCCAATTGCCCAATTCAGCACACCACCATCCCCACCTCACCGCAGTTTTCCCCCCTTGGTGTCCATATGACCATTCTCTACATTTGTGTCTCAACTTCTGCCCTGCAAACTGGCTCATCTGTACCATTTTTCTAGGTTCCGCATACATGCATTAATATACGATATTTGTTTTTCTCTTTCTGACTTACTTCACTCTGTATGACAGTCTCTAGATCCATCCATGTCTCAACAAATGACTCAATTTCGTTCCTTTTTATGGCTGAGTAATATTCCATTGTATATATGTACCACAACTTCTTTATCCATTCGTCTGTTGATGGGCATTTAGGTTGCTTCCATGACCTGGCTATTGTAAATAGTGCTGCAATGAACATTCGGGTGCATGTGTCTTTTTGAATTACGGTTTTCTCTGGGTATATGCCCAGTAGTGGGATTGCTGGGTCATATGGTAATTCTATTTTTAGTTTTTTAAGGAACCTCCATACTGTTCTCCATAGTGGCTGTATCAATTTACATTCCCACCAACAGTGCAAGAGGGTTCCCTTTTCTCCACACCCTCTCCAGCATTTGTTGTTTGTAGATTTTCTGATGATGCCCATTCTAACAGGAGTGAGGTGATACCTCATTGTAGTTTTGATTTGCATTTCTCTAATAATTAGTGATGTTGAGCATCTTTTCATGTGCTTCGTGGCCATCTGTATGTCTTCTTTGGAGAAATGTCTATTTAGGTCTTCTGCCCATTTTTGGATTGGGGTGTTTGTTTCTTTGATATTGAGCTGAATGAGCTGTTTATATATTTTGGAGATTAATCCTTTGTCCGTTGATTCATTTGCAAATATTTTCTCCCATTCTGAGGGTTGTCTTTTCGTCTTGTTTATGGTTTCCTTTGCTGTGCAAAAGCTTTGAAGTTTCATTAGGTCCCATTTGTTTATTTTTGTTTTTATTTCCATTACTCTAGGAGGTGGATCAAAAAAGATCTTGCTGTGATTTATGTCAAAGAGTGTTCTTCCTATGTTTTCCTCTAAGAGTTTTATAGTGTCCAGTCTTATATTTAGGTCTCTAATCCATTTTGAGTTTATTTTTGTGTATGGTGTTAGGGAGTATTCTAATTTCATTCTTTTACATGTAGCTGTCCAGTTTTCCCAGCACCACTTATTGAAGAGACTGTCTTTTCTCCATTGTATATCTTTGCCTCCTTTGTCATAGATTAGTTGACCATAGGTGCGTGGGTTAATCTCTGGGCTTTCTATCTTGTTCCATTGATCTATGTTTCTGTTTTTGTGCCAGTACCATACTGTCTTGATTACTGTAGCTTTGTAGTATAGTCTGAAGTCAGGGAGTCTGATTCCTCCAGCTCCATTTTTTTGCCTCAAGACTGCTTTGGCTATTCGGGGTCTTTTGTGTCTCCATACAAATTTTAAGATGATTTGTTCTAGCTCTGTAAAAAATGCCATTGGTAATTTGATAGGGATTGCATTGAATCTGTAGATTGCTTTGGGTAGTATACTCATTTTCACAATGTTGATTCTTCCAATCCAAGAACATGGTATATCTCTCCATCTGTTGGTATCATCTTTAATTTCTTTCATCAGTGTCTTATAGTTTTCTGCATACAGGTCTTTCGTCTCCCTAGGTAGGTTTATTCCTAGGTATTTTATTCTTTTGGTTGCAACGGTAAATGGGAGTGTTTCCATAATTTCTCTTTCAGATTTTTCATCATTAGTGTATAGGAATGCAAGAGATTTCTGTGCATTAATTTTGTATCCTGCAACTTTACCATATTCATTAATCAGCTCTAGCAGTTTTCTGGTGGCAGTTTTAGGATTCTCTATGTATAGTATCATGTCATCCGCAAACAGTGACAGTTTTACTTCTTCTTTTCCAATTTGTATTCCTTTTATTTCTTTTTCTTCTCTGATTGCCGTGGCTAGGACTTCCAGAACTATGTTGAATAATAGTGGTGAGAGTGGACATCCTTGTCTCGTTCCTGATCTTAGAGGAAATGCTTTCAGTTTTTCACCATTGAGAATGATGTTTGCTGTGGGTTTGTCATATATGGCCTTTATTATGTTGAGGTAGTTTCCCTCTATGCCCACTTTCTGGAGAGTTTTTATCAGAAATGGGTGTTGAATTTTGTCAAAAGCTTTTTCTGCATCTATTGAGATGATCATATGGTTTTTATTCTTCAATTTGTTAATATGGTGTATCACATTGATTGATTTGCGTATATTGAAGAATCCTTGCATCCCTGGGATAAATCCCACTTGATCGTGGTGTATGATCCTTTTAATGTGTTGCTGGATTCTGTTTGCTAGTATTTTGTTGAGGATTTTTGCATCTATATTCATCAGTGATATTGGTCTGTAATTTTCTTTTTTTGTAGTGTCTTTGTCTGGTTTTGGTATCAGGGTGATGGTGGCCTCATAGAATGAGTTTGGGAGTGTTCCTTCCTCTGCAATTTTTTGGAAGAGTTTGAGAAGGATGGGTGTTAGCTCTTCTCTAAATGTTTGATAGAATTCACCTGTGAAGCCATCTGGTCCTGGACTTTTGTTTGTTGGAAGATTTTTAATCACAGTTTCAATTTCATTACTTGTGATTGGTCTGTTCATATTTTCTGTTTCTTCCTGATTCAGTCTGGGAAGGTTATACCTTTCTAAGAATTTGTCCATTTCTTCCAGGTTGTCCATTTTATTGGCATAAAGTTGCTTGTAGTAGTCTCTTAGGATGCTTTGTATTTCTGCGGTGTCTGTTGTAACTTCTCCTTTTTCATTTCTGATTTTATTGATTTGAGTCCTCTCCCTCTTTTTCTTGATGAGTCTGGCTAATGGCTTATCAATTTTGTTTATCTTCTCAAAGAACCAACTTTTAGTTTTATTGATCTTTGCTATTGTTTTCTTTGTTTCTATTTCATTTATTTCTGCTCTGATCTTTATGATTTCTTTCCTTCTGCTAACTTTGGGTTTTGTTTGTTCTTCTTTCTCTAGTTTCTTTAGGTGTAAGGTTAGATTGTTTACTTGAGATTTTTCTTGTTTCTTTAGGTAGGCTTGTATAGCTATAAACTTCCCTCTTAGAACCGCTTTTGCTGCAACCCATAGGTTTTGGGTCGTCGTGTTTTCATTGTCATTTGTCTCTAGGTATTTTTTGATTTCCTCTTTGATTTCTTCAGTGATCTCTTGGTTGTTTAGTAACGTATTGTTTAGCCTTCATGTGTTTGTCCTTTTTACGTTTTTTTCCCTGTAATTCATTTCTAATCTCATAGCGTTGTGGTCAGAAAAGATGCTTGATATGATTTCAATTTTCTTAAATTTACTGAGGCTTGATTTGTGACCCAAGATGTGATCTATCCTGGAGAATGTTCCGTGCGCACTTGAGAAGAACGTGTAATCTGCTGTTTTTGGATGGAATGTCCTATATATATCAATTAAATCTATCTGGTCTATTGTGTCATTTAAAGCTTCTGTTTCCTTATTTATTTTCATTTTGGATGATCTGTCCATTGGTGTAAGTGAGGTGTTAAAGTCCCCCACTATTATTGTGTTACTGTCGATTTCCTCTTTTATAGCTGTTAGCAGTTGCCTTATGTATTGAGGTGCTCCTATGTTGGGTGCATATATATTTATAATTGTTATATCTTCTTCTTGGATTGATCCCTGGATCATTATGTAGTGTCCTTCCTTGTCTCTTGTAACATTCTTTATTTTAAAGTCTATTTTATCTGATATGAGTATAGCTACTCCAGCTTTCTTTTGATTTCCATTTGCATGGAATATCTTTTTCCATCCCCTCACTTTCAGTCTATATGTGTCCCTAGGTCTAAAGTGGGTCTCTTGTAGACAGCATATATATGGGTCTTGTTTTTGTATCCATTCAGCCAGTCTATGTCTTTTGGTTGGGGCATTTAATCCATTCACGTTTAAGGTAATTATCGATATGTATGTTCCTATGACCATTTTCTTAATTGTTTTGGGTTTGTTTTTGTAGGTCCTTTTCTTCTCTTGTGTTTCCCACTTAGAGAAGTTCCTTTAGCATTTGTTGTAGAGCTGGTTTGGTGGTGCTGAATTCTCTTAGCTTTTGCTTGTCTGCAAAGCTTTTGATTTCTCCATCAAATCTAAATGAGATCCTTGCCGGGTAGAGTAATCTTGGTTGTAGGTTCTTCCCTTTCATCACTTTAAGTATATCATGCCACTCCCTTCTGGCTTGCAGAGTTTCTGCTGAGAAATCAGCTGTTAACCTTATGGGAGTTCCCTTGTATGTTATTTGTCGTTTTTCCCTTGCTGCTTTCAATAATTTTTCTTTGTCTTTAATTTTTGCCACTTTGATTACTATGTGTCTCGGCGTGTTTCTCCTTGGGTTTATTCTGTATGGGACTCTCTGCGCTTCCTGGACTTGGGTGGCTATTTCCTTTCCCATGTTAGGGAAGTTTTCGACTATAATCTCTTCAAATATTTTCTCTGGCCCTTTCTCTCTCTCTTCTCCTTCTGGGACCCCTATAATGCGAATGTTGTTGCGTTTAATGTTGTCCCAGAGGTCTCTTAGGCTGTCTTCATTTCTTTTCATTCTTTTTTCTTTAGTCTGTTCTGCAGCAGTGAATTCCACCATTCTGTCTTCCAGGTCACTTATCCGTTCTTCTGCCTCTGTTATTCTGCTATTGATTCCTTCTAGTGTAGTTTTCATTTCAGTTATTGTATTGGTGATCTCTGTTTGTTTGTTCTTTAATTCTTCTAGGTCTTTGTTAATCATTTCTTGCATCTTCTCAATCTTTGCCTCCATTCTTATTCCGAGGTCCTGGATCATCTTCACTATCATTATTCTGAATTCTTTTTCTGGAAGGTTGCCTATCTCCACTTCATTTAGTTGTTTTTCTGGGGTTTTTTCTTGTTCCTTCATCTGGTACGTAGCCCTCTGCCTTTTCATCTTCTCTATCTTTCTGTAACTGTGGTTTTTGGTCCACAGGCTGCAGGATCGTAGTTTTTCTTGCTTCTGTTGTCTGCCCTCTGGTGGTTGAGGCTATCTAAGAGGCTTGATGGGAGGCTCTGGTGGTAGGTAGAGCTGACTGTTGCTGTGGCGGTCAGAGCTCAGTAAAACCTTAATCCACTTGACTGTTGATGGGTGGGGCTGGGTTCCCTCCCTGTTGCTGTGGTGGTCAGAGCTCAGTAAAACCTTAATCCACTTGACTGTTGATGGGTGGGGCTGGGTTCCCTCCCTGTTGGTTGTTTTGCCTGAGGCAACCCAACACTGGAGCCTACCGGTGCTCTTTGGTGGGGTTAATGGCAGACTCTGGGAGGGCTCACGCCAAGGAGAACTTCCCAGAACCTCTGCTGCCAGTGTCCTTATCCCCTCGGTGAAACAGAGCCACTACTCGCCTCTGCAGGAGACCCCCCAACACCAGCAGGTAGGTCTGGTTCAGTCTCCCCCAGGGTCACTGCTCCTTCCCCTGGGTCCCGATGCACACATTACTTTGTGTGTGCCCTCCAAGAGTGGGGTCTCTGTTTCCCCCAGTCCTGTCAAAGTCCTGCAATCAATTCCCACTAGGCTTCAAAGTCTGATTCTCTAGGAATTCCTCCTCCCGTTGCCGGACCCCCAGGTTGGGAAGCCTGACGTGGGGCTCAGAACCTTCACTCCAGTGGGTGGAATTCTGTGGTATAAGTGTTCGCCAGTCTGTGAGTCACCCACCCAGCAGTTATGGGATTTGATTTTACTCTGATTGCGCCCCTCCTACCGTCTCACTGTGGCTTCTCCTCTGTCCTTGGACGCGGGGTATCCTCCTTGGTGAAGTCCAGGGTCTTCCTGTCAATGATTGTCCAGCAGCCAGTGGTGATTCTGGTGCTCTCGCAAGAGGGAGTGAGAGCACGTCCTTCTACTCCGCCATCTTGGTTAATCCTCAAAAGCATTATTTTTAAATTTAGGTATGTACGTTTTTTTATACATGATGCTATTGCATACTTAATAGACTACACTATACTGTAAGCATAACGTTTATATGCACTGAGAAAGTAAAAAAAATCGTTTAACTTCCTTTATTGCAATAGTCACTTCATTGTGGTGGTCTGGAACCGAACCCACTATATCTTTGAGGTATGCTTGTATACACACACATACAGACACACACACACACATAATGGAATATTATTCAGCCATGAGAAAGAAGGAAATCCTGTCATTTGCAACAACATGGATGGACCTCGAGGGCATTATGCTAAGTTGAATAAGTCAGACAGAGAAAGACAAATACTGTTATATCACTGACATGTGGAATCTAAAAAATGCGAAACTCATAGAAACGTAGAGTAGAATGGTGGTTGACAGGGGCTAGGGGATGAGGAAATGCGGAGATGTTGGTCAAAGGCTACAAACTTTGAATTATAAGATGAATACGTTCTGGGGTCTAATGTATAGAATGGTGATTATAGCTGACACTACTGTTATTATGTACCTGAAATTTGCTAAGAGAATAGATCTTAAATGTTCTTACCACAAAGAAGAAATGGTAATTACGTGAGGTGATGGAGATTTTAATTAACTCTACTATGGTAATCATTTTGCAATATATAAGTATATCAAATCATCACATTGTACACCTTAAACTTACATAATGCTCTATGTCAGTTATATCTCAATAAAGATAGAAAAAGACAAAACAAAAACAATCACCACAGTAAAGCATGACATGAGTGAGATAAGCATGTACAGCCTACTGAGTTATTACACAGAAGATGGAATTGTTAACTTTGTCAGAAATGTTGCCATTCATAGAAGGCAAGGTGTGGGTTTGAAGGATGAACTTTTGTTCAAAGAAAGACGAAACTGCATGTCACAGCAGTAATTTGATAGTGCGAGATGGTGGCTTTAGGAGATAAAATAGGGAATCTAATTAGGTCCTCCATGATGAAGGGCCTTCTACACCACACTATAGAGTTTGTGTTATATTCTGCAGGAAAATCGTATAATTTGATTTGTAGTTTAGAAAAATCACTCTGGTAACCATGTGTAGAATGGATTCCAAGGGGAGGAAATAGTTATTTCACAAATTCAGGTAGGATATGAAGAAGACTTAAACACAGAAAATGGCATCAGGGACAGAGAAAGAAGAATGACTTTTAAAGATATTTAAAAGGTAGAATCAATATTTAGTGGTTCATTGATTATGGGGCAAAAAAGGAGAAGTGTAGTCTGAAGTCCCCACTTTTTTGCTTGGGAAAATTGGTGATTAGTTGTTATCAAGTAACCTAAGGAGTGGATTTTGAAACAAAGAAATAATTCATAACTTTATTGATAGGGGTTTAAAGTGCAGTGGTGATTTACCAGACATGCAGATGCAAAGGAAATGGGAGAGAATACGTCGGCTTGAGGGGGATGCATGAATATTCATGCTAATATTGGTAGAAACTGGGGCGTGTTTATTGACAAAGGGGAGACGAGTCAATAGAAAAGCAAAAGCTGAATATACAAGGGAGGGGGTGAAATAAGAAAGGGAGAACGTTGCATACAGAGCCAAGCAGAGGGGATGAACCTGGACAAAATGTACCTCCTTCTCAGGAATGGCTGGAGATAAAGAGGCAGCATGAGTGAGAAGACAGGGAGGGGTGGAGGCGGGTCACTCTGTATGGAGGGAGTTGGATGCCTGGTGGCCTCAGTTTTGTAGGATGAGGTGTCATCTGGTGAGATGGAGCCTGGGTAATAGGGGTAAGGATTGAGGAGATTGTTAGCGTACAGGATAATCATTGAAGAAAATGGCTAGGAGGTTACTAAAAGCAAATGAAAGACGTTGCTATCACTAAAGGCTCAATATTACTACCAATCCTTATAGTTTTGCTGATTTTCCCAACAATGCTGGGTTGCACCTGCGTATTGCTACTAATAATAACTAACATTTCTGACTGTTTATTATGTACCAGGCACTGCTAAATCCTTAATGTTCACAACAAATTCATGAGCTAAGTATCGTTATTCTCATTTTCACACAGAGGAAACTGAGGCATTGAGAAGTCTAAAAGTGGAGAAGGCAGATCATCAGCATAATTAGTTAAGCTTAGGTTCAAATTCCAGTATTAGGACAAGCAAAAAAAAGCAGAGGCTTAAACAAGATAAAAGTTTCTTTCTTTGTTTAAAATATCCCTAGGTAGTCAGTCTAGAACTAATATGACCCTCCATGGTTTCAGGGACACAGGCTCTTCTGTGTGATTGCTATACCATTTCCAAACCTGCCTCATGATACGATATGGCTGCTGGTGCTCCATTCATACTTCAGACGTTGAGAAAAATGAGGAGAACAAGAAAGACATGGCTCTTCCCTTTCAGTTAATGCCCCGTCCAAGAAATTACACACACCACTTTTGCATACACTCTTAGAACTTGGTTGCATGGCTAGCTACATCCTGCTCCAAAGAAGGCTTTGATATATTTTTATTTAGAATAAATAAAATTTGGAATAAGAGAAGAGCAAATAGTGGGAGGTCTCTTACCTTGTTTTACTACATTTGGACAATTTCAGATTATTTTGGATGAAAAGAGAAAAGAACAAAGAATTGAGGGTGCTAACAAATAGTATAGTTAAGTGATGAATTACAACAAAGAAAGAAGTGAGGCCAAGAGGTGGCTGATGGATGGAAGGAAAAGGAGGGTGGAACAGCCTGAATGACTTAATGAAGTCAAAGAGGAGGTGTTGCCAGCATTACTGAGAGAACTTCATGAATAGTTCCTGAAGATGGAGATTGTGTAAAAATCTCACATGAGATTTGAAGATTTCAAAGTTGGAGTAGTCCCAGCAACAGTGGAAAAAATACTTTTGGTATTTTGCTGATATTAGGTGAAGAGACTTAGGGGCAAATGCTTTAATTCAATATGTATCACAGGAGTGTTAACAAGGGTTTAGAAAACTGTTTCTTATTACTGGGATGATGATCACACTGTTTCATTTTGTACAAAGACTTAGTCATGAAGTTCAAGTTTGCTTTACAAAGTCAAGTTCAAGATGACATTTGTCATGTTCAAAATTGCAAGTCTTTAAAATAAATAATGTTTTAGATAACTGAATCTTTTCATTCAGTGCAAACCATTCAGATGGAAAAGTTCCTAAAATTCCTTTCTTTAAGTAATATACAGAACATATTTTATGATTGACACTCATTGTTAAATACAACTGTCTGTTCTTGTCCTGGAGTGAAATAAAAGACTCTCAACTCTTTCTTCCTCTCTTTCATTGTAGGAGCTCCTCTATGATGCATTGAAGTTCTATGATTCTAGAGAAGTGGCTTCATCTTTGTCACGTTAGCAGTTTGGTTGCTCCCTGGTTCCCTAGAATTAGAGATTGTAAGATGCTGACCCCAGGGCAAAAGGTTACTATAATTTTAAAAACTAAAACTTGTGAAAAGCTTTCCATTTGTTTTAACCTTGTCTTAGAACCAAATTATCTCATGCCACCACCAGTTTCTTGCTTCCAGACTAGAAGAGGTTTATACAAATGGAAGCCCTATTATGCTTTCAGAAAAAAAAAATTGAAAATGAAGGCTCTCCTACCTAATAAGGAATGCTTTTTAAAGCAAGCCTTATTTTTAACTTAAAAATTTTTAATTCCTCTCTAAATATGTTTGAAACGACATGTGGAATTTCAATATAGTTGGCACAGTTCTATTTCATTATTCCTTTATACATGCTGAGAGATATTGAAGCTTGTGAATTTCTGTGCACTAATTTGTATTTCTGCAGATTTTCTGCTTCCTTCCTACTTTCACATCCAAAAGTGAGAGGGCCAGAAGAGGGAATTCCAGTCACTCCTGATGAGTGAGTTGAAAGAGTGCTGAAAATTTTGCAGTTGTGTGGGAATTTGGCAATTTTTGGAAAAGTGCTCTCGTGACAGAGCATTCAGATAAATTGTGCCATTGTCAGGTCTGTAGTTAAATGTCAGAAAGAGGCAAATGAATGTATGTATTTCCTTAGGTAAAGTTTCATATGGGTGCCAGAGGTGGTGATTCCTCTGGACGTTTGTTTGGTAGGTATAACTGGTGCCACGACAGACCCTCTACACCTCCCACCTCACCCCTTCCTCTGCCCCTCTGCTTATTCCAAAGATACAGCTAAACATTAAACTAGTCATTTTAAAATCGTCTTGAGAGAATTCTGCTTTCTGGCACTTCCTTCACATGTTAGGACTCCAGTGATTTTTATTCTGTAATTACCAACCAAGAGAATACCACAAGTGACACAGGGGACTGTCTCCAGAATGGCTGTGCCTGCAGAAGCTACAAAGCTTTCGAGGTAATGCAGGCAGCTTCACAGTTGTCTGATCACCAGTGGGCCCCAAGTGATGTGAAAGAGAAGCCTATGGCTGAAGATCCTTAGCTTTGAAGGCAGGTTCAAAAAAAGAGTCACATGCCTCCGTTTTCTGAAGCCTGAGTTAGATGAACAGATATTTGGCACTTTCAAGATTTCTTTGTGGGACTTAAAGTTTAACTTTCATTTGCGCCCAAGGCCTTGAGAATAAAGAGAACCACCTGCTGGAAAGGTGCAGCAGGATGGTTTTTATCTGAACTAGTTTCCCCTTTATATTTGAAACTAGAGGAGATTAGTAAAGCTGTCTAAATGATTTGCTGAACAATTATTTTAAAGGAAACTTTTATATTTTATTTTGATTTTTCTACTCTTGATTCTGATAATGAAAGTCATAAAAAAATCCAGTAAGGGATGGAGAGGAATCAAGTTGGTCATAACCTGTACGTGTATTAATTTGAAACTTTGAAGAACAGCCGTCTTTACACATACATTTTACATAATAATGTAGATTATTATGATGGGAAGACAATTTCTAAATATGGTAAGCTTGCGTTTTCTTAAAATACTAATACTCAAAGAATTAAATGAAGTTTCTGTATTTTTTCTTCTTTTGCTTTTTAATATTCTAATCTTAACTTGTATTTTTTTCTTTTAACTAAATAACAATATATGTTAATTGTAAAAGGTTTTACTATTTAATAGATGGGTATAAACAAGAAGAGAAAATAGAAAAAGCATTCTTACCTCAATTCAGCTATTCAGTAGCTAAAAATGCTGCGTAACTTAGCTAGACCTGGGTAGTAAGAGTGCAGAAGATGAGTTAAAATAAAAGGAAGATTGAAGAAATCCTTGCAGAGGTGTAGAGAGAACACAAATGCTAGATAGGGGGTAAATAGGTAATTCACATGATTTCAAGGAGGTTTCTTTATCTTAAGTCTTTGTTCCTTGCTAAAGTGTTTCATTAGTTCATTAATTAATCCATTAACTCATTAATTAGTTAGCATTTATTGAATATTTATTAGTGACCAGGAACTGTGTTTGACACTGAGGGTTCATTGATAAACAAAACAAAGAATTTAGAGATAGTAGAGAGACACAGCCAAGTCAGCATCCAACAACACATCACTACTGAATGCCTGCTATGTTCCAGGCACATTTCTAGGTACTGAGGATGTGATTATGAGCAAAGCAGACAAAAATCTCTGCCTTCATGGGGATGACAGGTAATGGACATAATAAAACAAGGAATAGCAAATGGCAACATGTCTGTAAGGAAGAGCAAGGAGGTCCATGGGGCTGGAGAAGAGTGTAGGGGGCAGTGAATAGCAGGAATGAGGTCAGAGAAAAATTGGGAGCCAGATCATGTAGGCCTTGTAGGACACTGTGAGGACTTTGTCTTTTACTCTGAAGGAGATGAGAAGCCTTGATGGGGTTTGGGGCATAGAGAACTGACTTAGGTTTTAAAAGGATCATTCTGGCTTTAGTATGGAGAAAACACAGGTTTTGGTCAAGGAATGGAAACTGGGAGGCCAGTTAGGAGGCTATGGAGAGACAAGAGATCGTGGTGGATTAAATCAAGGCGGTAGCAGTGGAGGTGGTAAAAAGTGGTCAAAACTTCGATTTAGGGTATTTTAAAGATTCAGTTAACAAGATTTGTTGACCCAAATGAATATGGGGTATTCAAGAAAGAGAGAAACACAAAACAAACAACTTGAGGGATTTGCGCCAGAGTAACTGGGAAGAGAGCCTTTTTCATTTACTGAGATTTGGAGACAAGAAGAGCAGGTTTGAGGGTGAAGAATAGATCAGTTTTGAACATAAGTTTGCAATTCTGATTATATATCCAAGTAGAAATATTGAACAGAAGTGCGGATGGAAATATAAATGTGAGAGTCATCGGCAAGAAAATGAGCGTAGACAAAAATGGAAAGAGAGAGAAGGAATGTGAATATGGATACAAGGACTAAACCCTGAAGCACAAGTAAATGCAATAAATTGTTAAGCAGTGAAAATACACCCCGACAAGAAGTCCTCGAGGACCAGCTAACTTAGGAAAAAGGTTTTAGATTTTATTGCGAATTATGAGGAACTCTTGGAACATTTTGAAGAAGGGAGTTACATAACCATAAGACCTAAAATGGAAAAGTTGAGATGAAAAACTTAGCAGAAACCTCATAAAGTTTCTACACATATTACTCATATCCTTTATATTGTGATTTAAATCCAATATCCGTATATCTACCATCAGTGAGTGGAAAAAGACCAGTGATCTCAATGTAAGTTGAAAAGAAGTTATTTTTCACTCTATTCATTACATAAACCAGAGTCTTTAATTTCTTTTCTCAAATACCAATTTCTTTGAGCTGAATCTATATAGAATTTTTAATCTCTTGTTTTTAAAGGGAATTTTGTAAAACTCTTAAGTTCCATATATATTTTGGATACATTATGACCTTCATACCCTGCTAAATTTTTGCCTGGGACAAAGTATTTTTGTTGTTGTTGTTTTATATATTTTAAAGGGACCTCCCAGACATCATATTCCTAATCACAGCTTTATTCATTATCAAAAAAGAAGCAGGTAGTCACTTCATGAGGGAAGGAGGCACTGGTTATGGGATTCTATAAGAGCCCAGGTGTCTGATAGGAACCTCCTCAGCCTTTAGAAAGAACTAAATGATGTCAAGAATTAAAGAAATGTGGACTTCCATCTTCAAAACTTCTACTAACAGCCTGACCTGAAAATGATTTCAATGTATTGACACAATGGTTAAAATTATTCTCTGGTGATAATTGACTAAATTATACTTATTTTGCCCCAAGATATTAGGTTTGACTTAAACTGGAAATTCATTTGTGTAATATTATGTTCAATCCTACTCCTAAAATATTCCACATGCAAAATCTGATTTTTTTTTTTAATTTCCAAATTTTCCAAATTGAATTTTCCAAGTTCAACAAACTTGGCACATAGTAGATGTTGTATAAAAAGTTTATGAAGTACAGTAGTGTATATCTGCTGTCCCCAGCCATTAAAAAAAAATTGGAAGTATTTATTTTTTCAAGTAAAAAAGAAAAAAAGGAGGGAAGAAAACAACACTGAAAATCCTTTAGAGCCACTTAAGCTGTTAATGAGTCTTGTCTGTTTCCCTGACATTTATTTGACAGGATTGAGTTATTTGCATACAGAATTAATGCCTTCTATTATTAAAGCTCAATTCTTCATTACTTCACTAATTCTTTGTACCCAATGACTTTTCCTTCTAGTTGCTGTATTATCATTTTTTCCTGGCTTTTCCCCCAAAATAGATTTAATTTGATCAATATTATAGATTTCATGAAAAGGAATGTATAACAGTATTAAGAGGCATTATATAATGGATTCGTGCATAAAATGTATGTATATATATGAGTGTGAGACAAAAGTGTCCTGGGGCCAGGGATAGGCTGAATTGAGGAAGTTGATTATAATGTTAAATTTTCTTTTCAAGGTGTTGATACTTTCAAGAAAGCTTTTAAATATTTATAATAAGGTTATATCATTAAGTGCATGCTTCTTGGAGTGATGACATACATGGTTTAAGAGCAAGCCCATAGACAGTAATAAATAACACATGTAACATTCATATTTTACAAAGCACTTTACAGACATGTTAAATGTATTATCTTTGTTATTGATCCATAAATATTGTTCATCTGTGATTTTGTACTTCAGAAACCAAAGTTGAGAAACACAAATAGAGATTACCCCTCTCAAATCCCTTGAGGAAAAAGGTAGAATATAAATAAATTTAGTAAATTAAAGCTACTTATGACATGTGAAGTCATTTTCTTAGCAACAGAAATGGCCTTTAAGCATCCTTACTTGGATTTAATGGGAAATGATCACTTGCTTTTTTTAAACATCACCTCCCTCAGTTCAAAAGCTTGAGAGTTACCATATAATATTTGACTTAGTATTTTATATCTAGCAATCAGATAGGGAAAATGTTTCAGTGGATTAAAAATACCTGCTTTGACAAGCATATCAAAAAGATCATATCATTCCAAAGCAAGTACTGGAACTAGTACTGATAGGGCATGTTAAGAACTTTTAGTTCTCCAAGTTACTACTTGTAAACACAAGTGTAAGTAATAATCTTTATCTTATTTGTATCCCTTTTCTTAATATGTTTTTTATAATTTCTATTTCCATCTTTTCTGTTACCTTGTAAAATGGATTTTTGGTTTTACGTACTATATTTTTTATGCTATGTATTACCAGAAGAAAGAAAAGGAAAGGATATTTTCACATCTATTCAAGGTAAAAATCTAAAATATCCCTGTGAAATTTTGCCTTAATTAATTTGTAACTTTTTCATGACTAATTGGTGCTTTAAATAACATGTTTAAATGTTTATTTGAAAAGCAAAATTTTTTGAAGAAAAAGTTTAAACAAGAGCTTACGTTAGTTTTCATAAAATTAACTTTAAGATCTACGGTGTAATTAAGTAGAGGAAAATAGAGAATAACAATAATAACATACTTTTTAGCAAACTACATTTCTGTGGAAAGTGTTTATAATATTTATTAACATACAGAATTAGTCTTAACCTGCTAGAAAGAAGAGAAAATGCAACACCTTTCAAAGATGCAAATTGACAATTAACAAAACAATAGAATTCTAGGCCTTCCTTTGCCGGAGGTGCAAATTGATAAATCAGGCTCTGCTGAAAAGCTGGTTGTTTCTATTTAAAAGTTATCTTGAGATGAAGGCTCCCCAAGGAAGAAGAAAATAAGAAAATGACCATTTTTGTTAAGTAGAACATCTAATCTACGGTGATATCATCATTCTACTGCTCTCTACAGTTTATATTCGAAAAATCACAGCCAAAAGGGAGGGTATGTGAATTCGGTTTCTCTTTGTATTTATCAGCGCTGCTTCTCACACTGATTGGTGATTCTGTTCGCTGTTCTGACCTTTACTTTTAAGGTATTAAGTGGTATGGGACCTGGATACCTGAAGAATCTAAATACTTAACTATGTCTCTGTAGGGCTATATTATGCTGTGTGTGTTTGTGAGTTTTCTATGGCAGTGTCTCTATACACTCAACAATCAGTTTCTCTGATTTTCTATTCCATTTGATTTTATCTGCTTCTTTATAGTGTTGACCTGATCATCGACTTATGTTTACTTTGCCTTTGGAAGTCTCTTGCTGTATTAAAAAGTTGTGTGTATGTGTTTTTTCTTTTTTATTTGTTATTTCAGTAGGTATCCTACAGTCAATCGTCATTTGTTGAGTGCCTCTGAGTGCCAGGTACTACGCTAGATGTTATAAGTAGAAAGATGATGGAGAAATAGTCTAGCATGTTCTAAACTCAAAAGAGAGTGAGGTATGAAGTAAGAACTTCTCCCTCCCTTCCTTCCCTCAGCAAGCATTTATTGAGCATCTAGCTAGACAATGGTAAACAAGAAAGACACTACTCTCCCTGCCAGATCCCATTTCTTCCACTTGGTCCATTTATTACTCAGCATTTATTGAGACAGGTTCTGTGTATACAAGCATAAAAATGTATGCAAATATATACATGAAAAAAAGCATGATCTGTGTCCTTAATGAGCGTGGTATATTGGCTAAATCCCTGAATATTTCTAAGCTTCAGTTTCTTCACTAGTAAATAGGAAAAATAATACCTCTGTCAGAGGACCCTGGTGGGGATGTTGGTAGAGATGATGTGTGTGAAAGTTGTTACACACTTTGTACTTACACAGTTTGTGCTTAAGAAGTTAATTGAACTCTCCTGTTCCAGGAAAGTTGTACACGGTGAATACTGCAATTTTAGAAAAGAGGGCAAAGTCAAGGAAGAAGTTAGTTATATCATACAATAGAGATTTTATTTATTAACATTCATAGTTTTGACTGTTCTCATTAGACTCTGGAGCTCTGCGATGTAGTATGGTGTAATTTTCCTAGGCAAACACCTGAAATGTGCTTTGGGAGTCTCAGAGACTGGAACTAGTGGGGACGTGGTGTAGCACAGTCCTCACGAATCTGGGCTTTGGTGTCAGGACAACCTGGTTTGAGTTCTTCATCACACATTTGGATAGTCTTTTCAAACTACAGCTTCTTCATCTGAAATGGGGGTGATAAAGCCTGTCTCAAAAAATTGTGAGGATTGCTGTAACATAAACAGATGACATAAATAACATCATTAATTTATAAAGTATCTGGTACATGGTCAGCCCTCAGTCAATGGAATCTACCATTAGTATGATCAAATTCATTACCAGCTAGAGAGGAATCCTAACTGACTAGCCAGCATTTGCAATCAACAGGCAAGGCTTTAGGATTCTGCCCTTGCTTTTCTCAAGCATGACCATCAAGTGAGAAAATCAAACTTTAGTGAAAGCGGGAAAGGCTGCTAACTTGTGGTGTGGAATTAAACTCAGGCAGTACCAGATTCTCAGTAGAATTGTGATTCATGAACAACAAGCTCTTGTGTAAATTTCTGTTTGCAAATGTAGAAATGTAGAATTTAGGATGTCATCCCACAGACTTAAAGGTCTACAGATTGGTGATTGGGGGAGAGGTAATGAAGAAGTTGCTGCTTAGCTCTTTGTTACTTATATATTTGTTCATTCATTCATTCTAGTTACTGTGAATTTGCAGAAAATCACACATGCTTATATGAATATGTAAATACACTATCATACTTCAAAATTACTTTGAAAACTTGTTTTGAGTCTTATCTTCTCATGGACAAATATATGGCTATATTTACGTTTGTCTTTGAAGACAAACATCATTTTCTTTCCTTTGTAAATATACATAGCAGTTACTTGGTGAATGGAACATAAGTTTCAATAAATATTGATTGACTTCTAAAACTTTTTCACATGCAACCCTGCAGGATGCTTTCCTGTGGTGTTTACACCTGTAAGAGGAGTTTTTGCCAACCAAGAGCTTCTGAGCATGGCAATTCCCCTCAGCGTGGTCTTACCACAGCTGAATCCGTGTGGAAGCTGAGCACCAGTTTGACCATTGCTGTCATCCTTAATCAGTCCTGAAATCTTTGGGAGGTGAACATTGGTCTTTGGCAGAAGATGGAAGACAGAATATAATTTGGTGGAGGTCACCGATCCAGTTGTGTTCTCTTTTTTCTCTGAGTTCTTGTCTTCCCTGAGTCTAGGAATTGGGTTGAGAATTGGGCACCTTTCTGACATTTTTTCACATCAAAGGGTAAGAGTGAAAGGTAATTACCATCCCCAGCCCACCTTCCCACCAGGGATCCGTCTCCCAAAGGATTTTTCCCTCTTTCCCTTCCTTCCCTGGGTTTCAGCTGTCCTAACTGTGAGGGGGAAATACTCTACTCTCTGAACGCCCTGAAGTTCCTAGTGATTGCCCCTCCAAGCATTCTTCGGCTTTCTCCCTGTGGGTTGTGGCTTCTCTTCATGGATGCCATCTCGGTACAACAAACGTTCCTCTTCTCCTCAAGCAAAGCCAGGAGAGTGATTGCATTTCCTAAGTGCTCTAGGGCATCTAAGAAATTTTCCTTCTGTGAGGCAGCCAGGACTCTGCTCTCCTTGTGGGGTATGATCTAGTTCTCCAAATGACAGTTTTTTGCATGATCCTGGGCTGCTACTTCGGTGGAAAAATCATAGGTGAAGGGGTGTTGCCCCTTCCTCCTTTTGGGGTCACTTTGCTACTGGTGTTCAAAAGCACTACGACAAGCTTTGAACTGCTGTGCCAAGGCTCTTCTTATCTCCAGGATCAGAGCTGGTGGTGCGAGCATCACCCAGTCTGTGCTTGGTTCCCCTGGCTCCTCAGAAATGAGCGGCAAATGCCAACTTTCCCCACCCTCCCCAGCTCTTGCCAGCCCTGAATTCCAGCTTCAGGAGAATTTTTGCTGGGTGTGGGACTCAGTCCGACAGTGCCTTAAGCAGAGCATGGTACACTGTTCACACCTGCCAAAACCTGTTCTAAACAGGTCAGATCTACAGTTTCTGATTCTAAACTTCTTGGGCAGAACCCATCCGTTTCCAGGAAGTGCTCCGATTTTTTTCTTTTTTTTTGGTCTTGTTTTGTTTTTTAAGAAATTTGGAGTCTGAGGTGGAGATCTGAAAAACATCTTTCCTCACCTCTCCCTCTCATAAGTATTCACCTAGGAATCGCAGGAAGATATATCTCTTCAGCCACATTTAACCAGGCTGACTCACCCTCCCTCCCTTCTACCAGTCACTCTTTATCTGCTTATGGAATTTAAAGCAGAACGCATTTTCATCACAAGCCACTGATACTTCAGAAATATGTGTCCCCCCCATTTCTGTATACCAGATGTCCAACACAATCACAATCACTGTCACAAAGCATATTGGGTTCAGTTCTAAGGATTGACATCTCTTTTTGTCACAGTTATGCTTGTTCAAGGACTTCCAGCAATCCCTGAAAAGGTCCCCATGCACACTGCGGATAAACGTGAGAACACAATCTCATGTGTTTGAGCAATATAATTTCCTTTATTTTCTACTATTTAAGATAATTATTGACATCATTATCTTAAATTAACATAATTAATCATAATAACATAATTATTGACTCTCAGGCCACCATTCTGTCAGACTGGTAGAAAATCTAACATCTGTCATTCATGGGTCTTCCGGACTCATCCCTTTGATATGATTGTCAAAAGTCTTCTAGGGTCTTCTTCAGGACCAAGGCATCAGTTGGGGTGGAAGATACTTCCAGGTAATTCAATCATCTTTACATTGCGGTAGCAAGACTTTCTGAAGACGTGACATAAGCCAGGGATATTGGGAACGGAAGGTAGGAGGTAAATCGGTAATGATGGTGGCGGGACTGATTGAAAGGTGGGCATGAGGGAGGCTGAGGGTCTTGGGGCACTGAATCAGTCATGGCGCTGGGAGCGATGAGAAGAAATATGAGAGGAAAGCAGGTTGGAGAGGAGGCATCATAAGTAAATTGGGAGACATTTGAGTGGACATATTGGAAATGTGGGTCAGGAGAGAGATTTGAGCTGGAAATAGAGAGCAAGTGGAAAGCATGGCAAAGGAGAGAAGTCTGCAAAACCCCAGTGCTGGGGCATGTCCTCTCCCTTCTGTCCTGGCAGCTATGACCCTCCTTCAGACCAAGTGACTGCCAAACTGCTCACCCTTTCTCTGGTAGTCTAGCCCTGAGTTCGTCTGTGGCCGCCAAATGTCTATTTCTAAATCACAGCTCTGCAGGTGTTCTCCCTTTACTCAAAAATCTTCTGTGGCTCCTCTTTGTTTGTTTAGTTTAGTTCAGTCTCTTTGGCTTAGAATTCATGTTCCTCTCTGTTCTCACCCAATCTTCCACTGCAGCTTCTTTTTCCCCTCTTCCTCTACCAGGTATATCCTTAGCCTAATCTTTACTCCAAAATCTACCTGTCCACACCTATTTCCTTTATTCTTTCCTATATGATATATTATTTTTCCCTTTTGAATTCCTGCACTTAATCCTGTCTTTTTAAACACATGTATTCTGATATATTTTTGTCTGGTATATGCCATAAATTCTTAGATTCTCTGCATGTTAGGATTGGAAAGAACTTTAGAATTCCATTAGTTCAATAGTCTCAACATTCTGCTTTAGTGGAACACACAATTGATGATCGCTTACTTTTCCCAATTTTCAAAAACTGAAAGTTAATACATAGAACTTACTGAATTTTAAGTTTACCTATTGGGATAGGCGGCCTTTAAGATGTCTCCCGCCAGGATCCTCACTTCCTGACATTCATACCGTTGTGTAACCCTCTCTCCATGAGTGTGGGCTGGACTTACTGACTTGCTTAAAACAATTATCACAAATAGAATACAGCAGAAGGGATGAGATATTCCTCATTTACTTACATAAGATGTTACTGAACAGTGCTGAAAGCACAACCATTTAACGTTACACAAATAATAAGAGAAATTGTTCAAGCTCTCTTAAACTATAGCAGTTATATCTGGAATACCTATATTAAGGAACGCTAACTTTAATATGACCTGTTTTTTTCAGATATTGTAGTATATAATGGATTCCCTAATACCAGTGATTAAGAGGACTTTTACTCATATCAGGGGCAGAGTATGTTTTGGTTGATATTCTTCAGTGGGCAAATAGATATGTGCTTTCTGACCTTCTGTTAGCATCACATCTAACTTCTTACTTTCCCCCTCTACTCTATACTATTAATATAACATACTATAGTATTATTATTAACTCTGGAGTAAGACAAATCAGTAATTTCAGGGAGTATCTGAATTATGCTGGATGTGTATAGATTTCACATATTTTTGGTGATATTTTAAAAAAGTGTATGTGGCTACAAAATTTGTCTGGGAATTATACTTTATATCCTTCCTTCTCTTTAGTATATATGTTCGTTGTGCTCCATGTTTTTTTGGTGGCTTTTCTCTAATAACAGTAGGTATAAAAATGGCCTCTTTTGTGAGCCTTGTCTTATGTTATGCATGCTTTTTCCTTTGGTCCTTCTAGTTCGTAACGAATCTTGGTGTACTTTTAGATTTGGTGCAGTTTTTGAGCGTGTGTTGTTTTTAGAAATTTAGTTTTTTGTTGTTGTTACTGTTGTTGTTTTTCCCCCATAACTAACGTGAAGTCAGAAATTTCATTTTCTTCACGCCAAATGCTGTTGTCATCAGCTGTCCCTATATAATGGCTTTGGATATGTCCCACTGTGACACATTGGACCCTGTCCCTAGATAATCACTCACTTTAGGAGACCAATTCTGGACAACAATGATTATATTCTCTGTTCACTTTCGGTGTTAAAATCCTTGGCAGTTCTTTTTACTCTACCATTTTCTGTGGGCTGTAACTTGAACACCCAGACACATTAAAACTCTCAGTAGAGTTGGCAGTGCCTCTTTTCTGATTGCCCTGAGGGAATTCTCTTAACTGAACCAATTGCCTGGGACCTTGTAATACTTAGAAAAATTTTAAAGTTCCATATGACTTATCTTTATACTGTTTTAGAACCTGCTTTTCCCATGTTTTGTAAGAAAAGAAGCAACACTTTGAAGTTCTTTGAAAACATTTTCCAGGTTCTAACTTACAAAGTGCTTTTAGTACAAATTATAGTGAAAAATACTTGTATAAAACTATTCTCTATGGGCCTTTGCAGATATATTCAGCAGTCCAAGAAATCAAGATACTCATATATAAATAAAAAATGAGACTAAATTCACACAAGCATACACGTATAGTTATTTTGTTATATCTTCTTTTAATCGAACGAACCCTATAGAGGCGCATAGGTAGGAGAGAGAGAGAGAGAGAGTGTGTGTGTGTGTGTGTGTGTGTGTGTGTGTGTGTGTATGAGAGAGAGAGACAGAGAGAGAGAGGTGTGAGAGAGAATGGGAATGCATACCTACGATATAGAAATACCTTAGGGGATATTTTAGGACATGTCTGAATCCTCTTGCATCTGGCTGGAATCATGTCAAAAAGATGAGAACTTTCTGCCAGTTGGATTTTAATATTTTATTTTTGGGCTAAAATAACAAAGAGAAACTTAACAGGAAAAAATTTATTATGCTAAACTTACTGAGATTTTATGAAGACCTCATGAATGTATATTTAAGTATGTGAATATGAATAACTTAATGTATATAATTTGTAGCAAAAACTACTCTTGCTTCTTGTTGTACCCAAACTGATCCAGTTGATATATATTGCCCAAAGAACAGCACTGAGGAAAAACATTTTCAATGTGTTAAAATCAGCTTTGATCACAATCATTTTATCCCTGATATCTGTAGGCTTATCGACTTCCTGTAGCCAGAGACAGGAAAATGCTTCTTTCTCCATCCTCCACCCAGGACTGCACAAGCGTATATTTGCTCACTCACACTTGTTTAAAGAATAACAGAAAAAGGATAACTTCAGAAGTAAATATGTTTTGGTCAGAACCATACATTGTTAGAAAGTGTAGTAAGGGACTGAAGAATTTGGAATATTTTTTTGCTTTGCTTTATAACAATATTTTATTAACTAGCTAGTCAGTTCTAGCAGTGATGGAAACTTTCTATGTTACATTTTGGTCCCTGCTCTTTTATGTAATTGTGGAGATGTGGAATGTGCATAATTCATGGTTAGCAGAATATATCATAAGATATATTCATCATTATCATAAGATATGTTCACAGTTATTATAAGATAGATCCACTGAGATTGATACTTTCTGACAATAATCCAGACACTTAGGGCATTTTGGGCAACTTTTTAAGATGCCCATTTAAGAATGCCAGCTGTCATGGCATTTCAGTGCAAAATGGACTAGGTCTCAGAAAATTAAATTGCCTCTTGAAGTGGAATACTTTTTTCAATAACTAATATTGGCATTAGAGTGTCAGGATCAGCAATGACTTCATGCATTCATTTGGGGGCAAATTAGGAAGCAGAGCTTGCAGGTTTCTTGTGTCTGGGTTTTCTGCATGGTGGAAGGTGACGGCAGCTGCTACCTCATGGCAGGAAGCACTGAGGCAACCTCAGGGTGGCGCTAAGAGTCCGGAGACCCTGGGGTTTTGCTGCTCGTGGCATTTGTAGTGGCAGTGCTGGAGGAGGAACATTTTCTATATAAAACTATGCAAAGATCATTTGAAAGATGGAGGTCAGCATGCTAGATAAACACAGATAAAATTTCAGTTAATGTACACATATATAAAATATACACAGAGACAAGATGGTATAGAAAGAAATTTTTAAATGAGTGCCTGATTCCCCCCAGCATTAAAATCCTAACTCTGGGTTCTCACAACTTGTGGTGACGTGTAGACTCTCAGTTACCCAGGAATTTGGGACTATATGAATAGGCAGTATACTGTTTTTAAGACACAAAATATGAAAGTTGAAAGTTTTGGAAGAACTCTTACTGGATGGCTTCCTGGAAGAAAGAAGTTGTAAGGAGAGATTAACAGAAGGAATAAAGTCTCTCAGTTCACAGACTGAAATCCATTATGCTATGGGATCTTTACCACGATTTCAGTGGTCTGCTTTACTGTTCAGTGGATACGTTGCTTAGTGAATATTGGTCTTGTTGCAAGGATAATGTCCTATTTGAGTCCAGAATAGCTCACACATCTCTCTTGTGTTTAGTAATAAATTGCCACTAACCATCAGGTAAAAGTTCATTTTACAGGATTCCAGATGGTACATTTAACACCATTTTTAAGCCTTCCTGTAGCTAGCTAACATGTATAGTTAATGCAGATATATCTGAATTCCAGTATACTTTAATTCTTATATGTAGGGTCTCCCCTACATCTTTCCTCAGGTTTTTCTCTTTTTGGCATGTTTTTCTATTTTTCTGAACCCAGAAGTTACCACTCGCAGGATTTCAGTCTCAGAATTTTGTCAACCTTTAGATACAGCGTTGTGGCTTTTGAAAAAATTATTTTAAAATAAGTTTTATATTGTTGACAACAGCAGTGTTTTACTTGGTTCTCTAAATTCCAGCATTGTTTCTTTCTCATCGAAGTGCTTAAGGAAAAGTTTGTACTAACCTTTGTTCCTTTAGGAAAGTGCCTCTAGAATTTTATTTACCTTTGAGTTTGTCTTGGGAAAATGAAGGGTTGTTATGCCCTCTTTAGTCTTAGCAAATTAAATACTGCATGGAAGGTAGAATAAGGGGTCATAAAATCAAGGGAGGCAAAGATGATAAGCATCAAATCAGAGGAGATAAATTTTTGCTGCTAAAAATAAACCTTTGTTTGAAGCAGAACTTTGGAAGCACTTAGTTGACATAGTAGGAAACAATGACATTCACTAGGGATAAATTTGTTTTCTTTTTCGGAAATTAATTTATTAAATGGAATCGTGTCCATGAGTCAGTTGGAAAGGCATATTGGGAAAATCAAAAGTGCTACCACATAAACTGTCAAGGATTTGTTTATTTTGACTTTATATAGCCTCTCTTCTCTAGAGATTCGAAGATGCTGTGCAGAAAATTTTAAATCTTTTAAGCAATAGACAATAAATCGTAAAATGTGAACCCCTGCCTGGATAGGTTATAATCTCTAAGGCTTTTTAATGTACCCAGATATAAGCACTTCCAGTTAAAAAGGAAAAATACTTAAAATATGAGATTCTCACCTGACCGGATACCAAGAATGAGAGATACTTTGTGTAAACCTTCATTTAGGTCTGTTTCTTTCTGACATTTGAAATTAGGGATTTAACCTCAAGTATGAAGCATGTTGTAAATTACTAACTACTCTTTCATATTCTGGAGGAATTGAGAGTCAAAGGTACTCAGGCCATGATTGAAATGTGATTTTTTTCCAGGACTAGTGGTAGGAAAATATTGGAGCTAGCTCAAGAGGGTAAAGATTTACCAGAAACACAGAAGCTAACAATGTACTTCTGTGTGGGGTGGTAAAAAGTGGGTGAGTCAAAGCACTTCCCTCACAGTATTTTTCTGAGATTTAAATGAAAAAAAAAAACAAACCATGTTAAATACTGGAAATAATGTTTTACACATAGCAACTGCTCTACTAGTACTATTAATACTACTGCTACTAGTACAACTAAGGAATGTTTTAATATAACATTTCTATGTAGCTGAATTTTACTTTATTACTCCCCTCCATTGAATAAAATACTTGATGCTATTTTTTAAATATTAAGAATCCATATACATTTTCATAGACTTGAAATTGGAAAGGAACTTCGAGAATGTTTTATAAGATCTTTTAAAATCCAGTTTCTTTTAACTTAAAATTGCCACTATTGAAGACACTGTCATTTTGAAAACAGGAGGGACGCTTATGGCGGGGTGGTGGTGAACGACTTTTCACTGAGAATTAACGTGCATATATATTCAAAGCTGTCATCCAAAATCCATGTGGAAGTGAGAATTTGAAGAAAGAGGAGTAGAAAAGGGAAAAGATAGTGGAAGCTGGCTGAGGAGTGCCTCTGTGGTAGTGTCAGGAGAAGCACCATTACCCCCTTGGAGCACGCAGTGCTGGTTCTGAGCCAGCAGCTGGTACACTATGCCCTTGTGCAATTCTTTTCCTTAGGAAAGTGTTCTGAGCGGTCACGCACAGTTCCAGACCCACAGACGCTGTGTTTCCACGGTGCCGTGGTTCCTGAAGTTCTTGCCCTTACCTGAAGCACCGGGAATGCAGTGAGAATACAAAAGACAGTCTTAAAAGGAATCATGTCTTCTTGGCTTATTGAGTCATTTGCCTGCTATGAAGGATCTGTTCATTATTTTAAGCAATATTATAGCTTTAGCAATGTTTAAGGGAGAGCGTGGAAATTTTACCTATTTTGGTTAATTGATTTAGCCTGTGTAGGAGTTAAGGCAATCCCATTTCCAGATACCCTTGCTGTATTCTTGGGCTGCTTTTTAGCTCGTGATATGTGGAGAACAGCTTGTTTTATTGGAAAGAAAGAAAACAGCCTTTTGAGAATGGGAAAGCTGCAGAAGATGAAGCTCAGCCCCTGATTATTTTGAACAGAAAGACCCAGTGATTTAAAAACCGAAGTGCTGTCCTCTGAAATATACATCATGTTAGATAAGCCTCCTTGGTAAGAAGCATCAGTCACTGTTTAAGATTTTGACCGAATTATAGGTTAGAGCCACAGTTTTAATTACAAGGAAGAAACTTAAGCAGATGAATAAGAAAGATTCTAAATTATATTTGAGTCTCCTCTAAGTAAAAACCGTAAACTACTTTGCGAAACTACCTTTATGACTGTGACCATTAAAATATTAAAAAATGATCAATGGGGCTTCCCTGGTGGCGCAGTGGTTGAGAATCTGCCTGCCAATGCAGGGGACACGGGTTCGAGCCCTGGTCTGGGAAGATCCCACATGCCGCGGAGCGGCTGGGCCCATGAGCCACAACTACTGAGCCTGCGCGTCTGGAGCCTGTGCTCCGCAACAAGAGAGGCCGCGATAGTGAGAGGCCCGCGCACCACGATGAAGAGTGGCCCCCGCTTGCCACAACTAGAGAAAGCCCTCGCGCAGAAACGAAGACCCAACACAGCCATAAATAAATAAATAAAATTAAAAAAAAAGATCAATGAATTGTCTGGAAGTTGGGGTGATGAGTTGATTGGGGGTCAACAGCAGTTGGTGTATATGTGTTCGTCTGTGTGTCTGTCTGTGTAGGCCCAGGTGGGGTTGTATGGGTGTCCCAGGTGGCACAAATTATACTATCTAGGAAATAAAAAGGTTTAGCCTTTTTTGAACTATTCCTTCTTAACATCACAGAATCTGATGAGTACAGATTTGCCTTCTAGAACTGTGAAGTAATAACACCTTTGTTAGGTGAAGAGATCTAGAGATCTAGAGAAGGTTGCATAGGAGAGTGATTTCATGTTGCTTTTACTGCACTGTTGTTTCATGTGGTTGCTCAGTCAGAAAGTTGGATCATCAGAAATCACAGAGAATGCCGCAACTGTTGCTTCTCAAATCTTCAAAAGATATTTTCCTCACTTATTCATGAGTTTGACTGAATAAGTATTTAAATATCCAGGTCATGCTTAATACCTGACAACTGTGTCAAAGGTGAAGGGAGAAACTAGCATGAAAAGCACCTGTCCAGGGCCTGATTGTTGTAGAGCATGGCTGGGTCTGTTCAGAATTCTCATGTCCTGACCAAGGAAGGACACAAAGCTTTGGAGACAGTGCTGGAGAAGGGGCATTGTGACTGAAGTGTAATATAGTCTTAAATGTTTGTGACTTCCCTAATTTATCAGTGAGGAGATCTCACAATCATGTGGTAACAGAGTTAACTTTTCCCATTAAGTTATTTTGCAGCGTTGCTACTGAAAAATTCATGAAAAAAGATGAAGCAGGTAAATGTTGATGATTATTTCTTAAAGAAATAAAATCAGCTTATAAAGAGCTATTTCTGCTCTTCAGAAGCTACATGTCTTGTCATGGAGTCTCGGATAAACTTTTGTCCAGTGTTCTAGTGAAGGATATTATGAAGTTTTTCCAGCATCATTTTAGGATGTGTTGTTTCTCAGATTTAATTTTCCTTTATTGTTTTCATGAGTGGCTCAGATTTCAAAGATGAGACATATTCCAAAGTAATACACTATAAAAGGAAGTTTATATCTAATGTTCATTAACAAAATCAGTCTGCTTGGTACCACACACAGGTCCTGATTCATAGTCTAAAGGCTGCATATTAGATGCACTAAATGAAAAGTACTATGTAAAAAACAGTTTCACAGAGCAAAATATCCTTTAGTAGACACAAATGTTGCAGAGAAAGTTTAGTGTTCACACACTTTCTCTTTGAATTTCTTCAGGCTAGATACACCACGCGTGCAGTTTTATTTTATTTTATTCTTTTTAAAAAATTAAGTATAATTGACCTACAACAGTATGTTAGTTCCAGGTGCACAATATACTTGTTTGATATTTCTATACATTACAAAATCATCACCATAATAAATCTAGTTACCATCTTTCACCATATAAAGATATTACAATGTTATTGACTATATTCCCCACACGTGCAGTTTAAAATTTTAGGATTTGTGTTTGGAGGTACCTGAGATAGCCAGTATGTGCATCATTTCTCCACTTAATTTTCTGAATAGATGAGTGTGCTTAAACAAGAGGGAATTGGAGGAAAAGTGTTAGTTTGTTGTAGAGAATACTAAGGTCTAAGGTCCTCCAGCAACAAAGAGTAGTACCGAAAAATATTGCTGCCAGTAGAAGAAACTAAATAGAAATGTGTGTGTGTGTCATATATGTGGATATACATGTAATTACTTTTATTTATAAGTTCACACATACATATATATAATTAAATATATCTGTTATATTTTATCATTTTTTATTTTATCCTATATCTGTGCTATAGATTTATCATTACTAAATGTAAAATCCTGCAAACTAGGGAAAGTTTGCCTGTTTCCAATTCTATTGATATATTATGTCAGTGGAATTCCATATTTTACCTTTCGTGGATGTGAAGACCTGACATATTCACGGGAAGGGGAAAGAGCCCAGAAAATGGAGCAATAGGCCAATGGCATAACCAGCAGCAATGCATCCTCCAGTTTCTGGAGATCAGATTTCCCTACTTGACTGCTGCCGGCTTCATCCCTCTGTCAGGTCAGAGCTACTTTGCAGCCAGTAAGTAAGATGCAGCTACAGAAACAACCTAATCCACCTACAGATAAGGGTCAACGTGTACTGCTCTTTCCCTCAGAGATTTTGTTAGCGGCATCAGTAGTACAGACTGCTTCAAATGGTTGGATGCCGAGCATTGATGACTGCATTTCGTAAGCCACGTGTGAGCGGTAGAAAGTGGGAGAGCCTCTTGCTTCTCAGAGTGTGAGCACTTGCTGGGAGGTGCTCACATTTGCTTGTGAAATAGTCCCCTCGGGGTTCAAGAGGCAGAAATGAAAAACCAAAAGGGTTTTCTTAAAGTGTTTCCATGCTTCCATGAAGAGGGCATTACCTTGGCTATTAATATTAGTGACTGAGGCAGAAATCAGGTGGAGAGAGAAGAGATAGAAAAAGAGCTTTTCCCTGGTGCCATTTAATCAGGATGCTGTTGGATTGTTTTGGAAGAAAACCCCATGAGTTACTGATGAGGCAGCTGTAAACAGGGGAAGTGACAGATGTAATGAAAGTCTCAGAGCCTGTCCTAGAAGAGGTCCTGGTATTGGTTGCCTGAGCATTATTTACATGAAGGCAAACAGATGGATATGTTTGATCAAATTCTGTGGGGTCCCTACATCAGAATTCTGTTTAGCATTCTGAATCTGCAGTTACAAACGCATGTATTTCTGATGCTTTCGCAGGAGCATCTTCCATATCTTATTTTTTCGGTGGGACTTAAGGTTGTTGGGATAATGTTAAAATGGCACTTTACTATTTAATGCAGCTATTTCTATTGTGTTACTATTTCTTGTTGTGTCATGGTGATTTATTTCACTAAACACACTATAAGACAATCATAAGAGATAAATGAAGTTTGATAATGTATGCCATTTTGGGAGGATACATGTTAAAGAACTTAATAAACCACCCGGTTTTCATAGTAAAGTAGAACAGTATAATTTAATTCTCAAGAACTGGGATCAATATGCTGTGTCAGCAGGGTGGTGGTATTACTCCCCTTGGCTTAAAAAAATTAGAACGAAGGTGGAAAATCAGTAAAGCTTCACAGTCCTGCCAGCCCACTTTATGGGATATTAATGTATGTCTCCAAATTACAAAATCCATGAAGTTTCTTTTCTTCTAATTTTTTGGTTCATAATTTAGTGTTTTTGGCCACTTAGCAGCCCTCCATGTGTTCATACCCTTCTTCCGTCTCTGACGGAGTGTCCAGAGGTGTTCATACATTGTGCTGAAGATTCATTTTGTAGATACAGCCATTACCATGTAAGTTTTAAAAGAACTGTTAAAATAGATTTACAGAACATAATAGTTTAGGTTAACTGATGGCCAGTGCAACCACCTGAACGTTCAGGTCACAAAAATTAAAAAGTTTTGTTGAGAACCAGAGGTAATTTTACCTTGACGTGAGGGAAGCTTAAGTCCATTCCATGGCGTTGGTTGAGTCCTAGTTAAGTGATCACATGGGCATGTGTTTTTGTTAGATTTGCAGAATGATTAGTATCACTATTTGTATTCCAACTTTTTTTTGAATTTTATTTTATTTATTTTTTTATACAGCAGGTTCTTATTAGTTATCCATTTTATACATATTAGCGTACATATGTTAATCCCAGTCTCCCAATTCATCCCACCACCACCCCCCCCCACCCCCGCCACTGCCACTTTACCCCCTTGGTGTTCATACGTTTGTTCTCTACATCTGTGTCTCTATTTCTGCCCTGCAAACCGGTTCATCTGTACCATTTTTCTAGGTTCCACATATATGCATTAATATACAATATTTGTTTTTCTCTTTCTGACTTACTTCACTCTGTATGACAGTCTTTAGATCCATCCATGCATCTACAAATGACCCAATTTTGTTCCCTTTTATGGCTGAGTAATATTCCATTGTATATATGTACCACATCTTCTTTATCTATTCGTCTGTCGATGGGCATTTAGGTTGCTTCCATGTCCTGGCTATTGTAAATAGTGCTGCAATGAACATTGGGGTGCATGTGTCTTTTTGAATTATGGTTTTCTCAGGGTATATGCCCAGTAGTGTGATTGCTGGGTCATAGGGTAGTTCTAGTTTTAGTTTTTTAAGGAACCTCCATACTGTTCTCCATAGTGGCTGTATCAATTTACATTCCCACCAACAGTGCAAGAGGGTTCCCTTTTCTCCACACCCTCTCCAGCATTTGTTGTTTGTAGATTTTCTGATGATGCCCATTCTAACTGGTGTGAGGTGATACCTCATTGTAGTTTTGATTTGCATTTCTCTAATAATTAGTGATGTTGAGCAGCTTTTCATGTGCTTCTTGGCCATCTGTGTATTTTATTTGGAGAAATGTCTATTTAGGTCTTCTGCCCATTTTTAAATTGGGTTGTTTGTTTTTTTAATATTGAGCTGCATGAGCTGCTTGTATATTTTGGAGATTAATCCTTTGTCCATTGATTCATTTGCAAATATTTTCTCCCATTCTGAGGGTTGTCTTTTCATCTTGTTTGTAGTTTCCTTTGCTGTGCAAAAGCTTTTAAGTTTCATTAGGTCCCATTTGTTTATTTTTGTTTTTATTTCCATTACTCTAGGAGGTGGATCAAAAAAGATCTTGCTGTGATTTATGTCAAATCGTGTTCTTCCTATGTTTTCCTCTAAGAGTTTTATAGTGTCCGGTCTTACATTTAAGTCTCTAATCCATTTTGAGTTTATTTTTGTGTATGGTGTTAGGGACTGTTCTAATTTCATTCTTTTACATGTAGCTGTCCAGTTTTCCCAGCATCACTTATTGAAGAGACTGTCTTTTCTCCATTGTATATCCTTGCCTCCTTTGTGATAGATTAGTTGACCATAGGTGCGTGGGTTTATCTCTGGGCTTTCTATCCTGTTCCATTGATCTATATTTTGTTTTTGTGCCAGTACCATATTGTCTTGATTACTGTAGCTTTGTAGTATAGTCTGAAGTCAGGGAGTCTGATTCCTCCAGCTCCGTTTTTTTCCTTCAGGACTGCTTTGGCTATTCAGGGTCTTTTGTGTCTCCATACAAATTTTAAGATTTTTTGTTCTAGCTCTGTAAAAAATGCCATTGGTAATTTGATAGGGATTGCATTGAATCTGTAGATTGCTTTGGGTAGTATACTCATTTTTACAATGTTGATTCTTCCAATCCAAGAACATGGTATATCTCTCCATTTGTTTTGTATCATCTTTAATTTCTTTAATCAGTGTCTTATAGTTTTCTGCATTCAGGCCTTTTGTCTCCCTAGGTAGGTTTATTCCTAGGTGTTTTATTCTTTTTGTTGCAGTGGTAAATGCGAGTGTTTCCTTAATTTCTCTTTCAGATTTTTCATCATTAGTGTATAGGAATGCAAGAGATTTCTGTGCATTAGTTTTGTATCCTGCAACTTTACCAAATTCATTGATTAGCTCTAGTAGTTTTCTGGTGGCATCTTTAGGAGTCTCTATGTGTAGTATCATGTCATCTGCAAGCAGTGACAGTTTTACTTCTTCTTTTCCAATTTGTATTCCTTTTATTTCCTTTTCTTCTCTGATTGCTGTGGCTAGGACTTCCAAAACTATGTTGAATAGTAGTGGTGAGAGTAGGCATCCTTGTCTTGCTCCTGATCTTAGAGGAAATGCTTTCAGTTTTTAACCATTGAGAATGATGTTTGCTGTGGGTTTGTCATATGTGGCCTTTATTATGTTGAGGTAGGTTCCCTCTGTGCCCACTTTTTGGAGAGTTTTTATCATAAATGGGTGTTGAATTTTGTCAAAAGCTTTTTCTGCATCTATTGAGATGATCATATGGTTTGTCTCCTTCAGTTTGTTAATATGGTGCATCACATTGATTGATTTGCATATACTGAAGAATCCTTGCATCCCTGGGATAAACCTCACTTGGTCATGGTGTATGATCCTTTTAATGTGTTGTTGGATTCTGTTTGCTAGTATTGTGTCGAGGATTTTTGCATCTATATTCATGAGTGATATTGGTCTGTAATTTCCTTTTTTTGTAGTATCTTTGTCTGGTTTTGGTATCAGGGTGATGGTGGCCTCATAGAATGAGTTTGGGAGTGTTCCTTCCTCTACAATGTTTCGGAAGAGTTTGAGAAGGTTGGGTGTTAGCTCGTCTCTAAATGTTTGATAGAATTCTCCCGTGAAGCCATCTGGTCCTGGGCTTTTGTTTGTTGGAAGATTTTTAATCACACTTTCAATTTTATTACTTGTGATTGGTCTGTTCATATTTTCTATTTCTTCCTGGTTCAGTCTTGGAAGGTTATGCCTTTCTAAGAATTTGTTGATTTCTTCTGGTTTGTCCATTTTATTGGCATAGAGTTGCTTGTAGTAGTCTCTTAGGATGCTTTGTATTTCTGCCCTGTCTGTTGTAACTTCTCCTTTTTCATTTCTAATTTTATTGATTTGAGTTCTCTCCCTCTTTTTCTTGATGAATCTAGCTAATGGTTTATCAATTTTGTTTATCTTCTCAAAGAACCAGCTTTTAGTTTTATTGATCTTTGCTATTGTTTCTATTTCATTTATTTCTGCTCTGATCTTTATGATTTCTTTCCTTCTGCTAACTTTGGGTTTTGCTTGTTCTTCTTACTCTAGTTCCTTTAGGTGTAAAGTTAGATTGTTTATTTGAGATTCTTCTTTTTCCTCTCACTCTTAGAACTGCTTTTGCTGCATCCCGTAGGTTTTGGATCATAGTGTTTTCATTGTCATTTGTCTCTAGGAATTTTTTGATTTCCTCAGTGATCTCTTGGTTATTTAGTAACGTACTGTTTAGCCTCCATGTGTTTGTGTTTTTTACGTTTTTTTCCCTGTAATTGATTTGTAATCTCATAGTGTTGTGGTCAGAAAAGATGCTTGATATGATTTCAGTTTTCTTAAATTTACTGAGGCGTGATTTGTGACCCAAGATGTGATCTATCCTGGAGAATGTTCCGTGTGCACTTGAGAAGCAAGTGTAATCTGCCGTTTTGGGATGGAATGTCCTATAAATATCAATTAAATCTATCTGGTCTGTTGTGTCATTTAAAGCTTCTGTTTCCTTATTAATTTTCTGTTTGGATGATCTGTCTGTTGGTGTAAGTGAGGTGTAAAGAAAGTCCCCCACTATTATTATGTTACTGTTGATTTCCTCTTTTATAACTGTTAGCAGTTGCCTTATGTATTGAGGTGCTCCTCTGTTGGGTGCATATATATTTCTAATCATTATATCTTCTTGGATTGATCCCTTGATCATTATATAGTGTTCTTCCTTGTCTCCTGTAACATTCTTTATTTTAAAGTCTGTTTTATCTGATATGAGTATTGCTCCTCCAGCTTTCTTCTGATTTCCATTTGCATGGAATATCTTTTTCCATCCCCTCATGTTCAGTCTGTATGTGTCCCTAGGTCTGAAGTGGGTCTCTTGTAGACAGCATGTATATAGGTCTTGTTTTTGTATCCATTCAGTGAGCCTGTGTCTTTTTGTTGGAGCATTTAATCCATTCACGTTTAAGGTAATTATCGATATGTATGTTCCTATTCCCATTTTCTTAATTGTTTTGGGTTTGTTTTTGTAGGTCCTTTTCTTCTCTTGTGTTTCCCACTTAGAGAAGTTCCTTTAGCATTTGTTGTAGAGCTGGTTTGGTGGTGCTGAATTCTGTTAGCTTTTGCTTGTCTGTAAAGCTTTTGATTTCTCCATCGAATCTGAATGAGATCCTTGCCAGGTAGAGTAATCTTGCTTGTAGGTTCTTCCCTTTCATCATTTTAAATATGTCCTGCCAATCCCTTCTGGATTGTAGAGTTTCTTCTGAGAAATGAGCTGTTAACCTTATGGGAGTTCCCTTGTATGTTATTTGTTGTTTTTCCCTTGCTGCTTTCAATAATTTTTCTTTGTCTTTAATTTTTGCCAATTTGATTACTATGTGTCTCGGTGTGTTTCTCCTTGGGTTTATCTTTTATGGGACTCTGTGCTTCCTGGACTTGGGTGGCTATTTCCTTTCCCATGTTAGGGAAGTTTTTGACCATAATCTCTTCAAATATTTTCTCGGGTCCTTTCTCTCTCTCTTCTCCTTCTGGGACCCCTATAATGCGAATGTTGTTGCGTTTAATGTTGTCCCAGGGTCTCTTAGGCTGTCTTCATTTCTTTTCATTCTTTTTTCTTTATTCTGTTCGTGGCAGTGAATTCCACCATTCTGTCTTCCAGGTCACTTATCCGTTCTTCTGCCTCAGTTATTCTGCTATTGATTCTTTCTAGTGTATTTTTCATTTCAGTTATTGTATTGTTCATCTGTTTGTTTGTTATTGAATTCTAGGTCTTTGTTAAACATTTCTTGCATCTTCTCGATCTTTGCCTCCATTCCTTTTCTGAGGTCCTGGATCATCTTCACTATCATTATTCTGAATTCTTTTTCTGGAAGGTTGCCTATCTCCACTTCATTTAGTTGTTTTTCTGGGGTTTTATCTTGAAAAAATAAAGATAAGATCTGGTACATAACCCTCTGCCTTTTCATCTTGTCTTTCTCTGAATGTGGTTTTTGTTCCACAGGCTGCAGGATTGTAGTTCTTCCTGCTTCTGCTGTCTGCCCTCTGGTGGATGAGGCTATCTAAGAGTCTTGTGCAAGTTTCCTGATGGGAGGGTCTGGTGGTGGGTAGAGCTGGCGGTTGCTCTGGTGGGCAGAGCTCAGTAAAACTTTAATCTGCTTGTCTGCTGATGGGTGGGGCTGGATTCCCTCCCTGTTGGTTGTTTGGCCTGAGTCAAGCCAACACTGGAGCCTACCCGGGCTCTTTGATGGGACTAATGGTGGACTCTGGGAGGGCTCATGCCAAGGAGTACTTCCCAGAACTTCTGCTGCCAGTGTCCTTGTCCTCACTGTGAGACACAGCCACCCCCCGCCTCTGCAGGAGACCCTCCAACACTAGCAGGTAGGTCTGGTTCATTCTCCTATGGGGTCACTGCTCCTTCCCCTGGGTCCCGATGCACACACTACTCTGTTTGTCCCCTCCAAGAGTTGAGTCTCTGTTTCCCCCAGTCCTGTTGAAGTCCTACAGTCAAATCCCGCTAGCCTTCAAAGTGTGATTCTCTAGGAACTCCTCCTCCTGTTGCCGGACCCCCATGTTGGGAAGCCTGACCTGGGGCTCAGGACCTTCACTCCAGTGGGTGGACTTCCGTGGTATAAGTGTTCTCCAGTTTGTGAGTCACCCACCCAGCAGTTATGGGATTTGATTTTATTGTGATTGTGCCCCTCCTACCGTCTCATGTGGCTTCTACTTTGTCTTTGGATGTGGGGTATTTTCTATGGTGAGTTCCAGTGTCTTCCAGTCGATGATTGTTCAGCAGTTAGTTGTGATTCCGGTGCTCTTGCAAGAGGGAGTGAGAGTACGTCCTTCTTCTCCACCATTTTGAACCAATCTCCAATGGTCTGTATTCCAACTTCTTCTCCATGACTTTTCACCTTTATGTATCATGTTGGAATAATGTGGGCATTTGGGGATCATGTAAAGGAAAATTGATTTGGGGATACACTTTGTTTAGTTTGAGTGGGAAATATTTACATCATCCACAGTCACTTTCATTGCTGGTTATGTTTTTCGTAGCTGTTCCACGATGGGAATGCCTCCTAAGAATGATCCTATTGCTGGCTCGCCTGACAGTGTAACTGCAAGTTGTAGGGTCAGAGTCACACCATGTTATAGTATCTGTCACCAGATACTGTAAATACGTCGATTGTGGAAGAGAAACTGGGTTTGAATGTATGGAGCCAGAGGCTAATCTGTGGAAAATTCCTCTAAATCCTATAACTCATAAGAAACTTGATAAAGGTTTTCATGAATTTGATACAGTATGAAAATTTTATGTGGCGTTACCAAAAACAAGTTGTTAAAATGAAAGGATCTTTTCTCAACTATAACAACAAGGAGAACAATAAAATTCTATCAGCCAAGACATTGGAAAGATTAAATTATCTTTCTCTTGTATCTATAATTTTCTCAATGAAATTATTTCTGTAAAATTCTACTCTGTACACAAAATTCTCTCTGTGAAATTATGGGTACTGTGAAGAGATCATAATTTTGTGTTTCTGTAAAGAAGGCTTCCCAAATCATGTCAGTTTCAGGCCTCAGAAAACTTGTATCCTCCCCTAATGAGGAAACATTTTTCAACACTTGGATAAATGCTACATGCCTAGTGATCATTATATTGGTTCAAAAGTGTGATGAATCAACCATATCCTCAGATATGCTTTAAATATTGAAAAGCACTTGCCACATGGCTAGGGATTTGTTTGAATTAAGACAGTATCCTAAGGGTGATTCTGAGTACTTTTAAAAAATTCTGGTCAAAATTTTATTTATGCAACTTTAGTTGGTTTTTCAAGTAATTAAACCTCAAGTGTTAGTTTCCTTTTTAGTCAAATTCTGTAGAAAAATATCCATTTTCTCAGCCCAAAAATAATCCCTCAATTTGATAAGATTCAATAATGTTAATAATATTGACGTCAGTGATTCTGATCCTGGCCTGTCATTGATCTTGGTACCCTGTCCCACTGCTTGCTTCTGCCTCAGGTGAGAACTGGAAAACAACTGTATTTGAAATGCAAGAAGCTATTAGCACCTTTTCTTTTCCTTAGTTCCAATCCTCACTTGCACCTCTTGCTTAGATTTCTTTAGCTGTCACCAGAGACAGAGCAGGCACTCCCTAAATGTTTGTTGGATGAATTACGGTAGTTATTTATTTAGCTGTGTGTTACTGCTACCTTCACCTCCACTAGACCACTGGCAGCTATAGAGCATATTCTTCTCCATTTTCCCCAGCAACCATCCTAGTGTCTTTAGTCTAGTGACACTAAATACATGTGGCGGAGGTGGTGGTGGTGGTGTTACTGTCCTATAAAAATCATACTCTAACCAACCAAGAATACTGTAGTAATATTTTGCTCTTTTGATAAACTCCTTGTTACCTCACTTCCCAATCCTGAGTATTGTCCACTAAACCATACTGAATCTCTATTAAAATGTATATGAATGTACTATACCGTAGAAAGTGTTGCAACTGGACTGAAATCTTGGGCATGATTTTCTTGAATTTCTTCTGTTTTCAGTTCCTATATGCACTCTTTATGTGAGTAAGCTGAACATTAGCACATTTATCTACATCTCTTCATTTCTATTCTACAGCAATAGCTCCTTAGAGTAATATCTGAAGTTATAGTAATTTTCTTCATATCAGAGAATTTCTAACTATGTTAATGGAAGTTAGACTGGTTGCAGAGACATTCGTGAGAACTACCTATGCTGTAACATTTAAACAATTTATTTGATCTCTCTTTAGCTTACCTGCTCATGCCTTTGGAGCATTGGTGTTGACCTTGTTGGAACTTTGTCTATAATCATGATAAGTCTTTCAATAAACTCTAACAGAAAATGACATTTAAATTTCCAAGTGATTTATTAACCCTTTAAATACTTTGTGATGTGCCGTGTCCATCTTAGCAAAGAGATACTCTTGTGACGCTATTTTTATGTATTATGTCCCTGAATGCCCAATGCTTAATGACTTCAGATTTTTTAAAAATAATAAAAGAAGAATAATAAATGTGTAAATAAGAGATAATAGTAGCATTGCCTATTGCCTGATAAAAAATGAGGAATAATCTTTGAGGACAG